>NW_012109141.1:5848524-5959809 GCF_000951045.1 Mandrillus leucophaeus
GCAGCTCAACCCATGAAAAATTTGAGTATATGAAATTTTCAGATTTCTATTTAATGCAGGACTCCATACACAAAGTTAATGACACATAATACAAGTGAGACGTTATTGCCAATGTGTAAAACTAAAGTGAGTCTAGTGCTTAAAACAGACAAGTTAACCTTATAAAGCAGCAAGAAAAATGTAGAAACTCCAGTAAAATACAAAACAGATGATACCAGTCAATTAATTCCTGGATTAATAAAACCTGAAAGCAACCATGCACCTGAAGAATATCTCAAACTCATTAAGAATTAAAAATGCTTGTTAAAACACTGTTGACCGTGACGTTACACCCATCAGATTTGGAAAAGTTAATGAACGAGGGTAAGCATCAGTGAGAATGTGAGAATACAGAGATCCTCATGTACCAGGTGAATATGTAGAATCAGCTGCCATTCTGGAAAGCCATCTGTAGTACATATGTAAGTATCTACATATATTTAACATGATTATCTCATTCCTTAATATATTGACCAAAGTTTCTCACAAGGAGGGGATACAAAATCTTAATTACAGCACGGTTTGAGATAATGAGAAGTTACTAACAATCTAGTTTCTATCACTAGGAAAAATGGAAGAGTAAAATACAGTGAAGGTAAACCACGAAATATCCTGTAACAGAAGCAACTGGCAAAATGGACACATAGAAATGCGAATGGATCTTAAAAGCCATAATGCAAGCTGAGTAAAAATAAGAAACAGAATAAGGGTTATAACATAATAGCAGGTACATGGGTTTAAAATGCAGTAAGTGTACCAGAAATCAATAGTACAAATGTATAAGAATTATAGAAATACAAAGTTTCCATCAAACTCACTGTAGTGATTGTCTGTGGAGATGGAAAGATGAATGGGATTAAGGAATAGGTATAAAATAGATTAATCAAGTATTATAGAAACCACTGATAATAGCATCCATTAATTAAGTAATATGATTAACTCAACCTGTGTGGCTGAGCTTTACTACACTAGAAAAACAAAGAGAGGTGGATGGAAGGAAGGAAGGAAGATGAAAAAGAGTATTTGTACAGTCATTAATATATATCAACTCTTTGTTACAAAAAGGCTAGTTAAGTTTACTTTCCTAAACTTATGAGATCAACACTAGGTGAGATCTACAAGTTAACTGTCAATCATGTGTAGCTGATGTTCACCTATACACTTATTGCATCTAGGCATATTTCGTAATATTCAGGCTTATTTATGCTTTCACAAATTCAGCTAGAAACTTACATAGCTTTAAATCATAGAAAACCCAATTACCAGTGATTGAGACCTGAGGTAGGCAAACTATAGCCTACAGACCAATTTGCTCTACCCTCTGTTTTTTGTAAATAAAGTTATATCAGAACAGAGCCAGGCCTATTTCTTTACATGTTGTCTGTGGCTGCTTCATGCATTACAAAGGCAGAGTTTGAGCTCCAACAAAGACCTATGGTCTACAAAGCGTAAACTTTTTACTAGCTGACCCTTTACATTAAAAAAGTGTCCTCTGGGGGCTAATTTCAACAAACAGGACCTCTTTTTGTTCCACATTAGAACTTTGAAGTACATAGTTACTGGTGATGGTTCAATGCTATTAAGAGGCAGCGTGTCAGGTCCATGTAGCTGCCCTTTTCTTAGCATTTCTCACAGCTTGTTTCCTCGTGGCCACAAAATGACTGCTGCATGTCCAGCCATCATGATTTCAATTTAGAAAAAAGAATAAGGGGCATTATTGTCCATATCAGAAAACATAAAACCCTATTGATAGCTTTTATCAGACTTTAATTTATATCTCATTTGCCAGAAATGTACCTCCCTATCTGTAAGAAGTATAGAACAGTGATCATTCTACTTTCTCAGTCTCGTTAGTAGAGATGGGAGAGAAAGTCATGTGTCACGAATGGGAGTTGAGTTAGCAACGAATTAAATTATATCCCATGACTGAATTGCCAAAGTTGTATCATGTTTCACTTCAAATATGATGCCTATCGGTGTATACCTCCTACAGTCCATGAGGGAAATGTGGAGCTCCTAATTTTATCAGCCTAAAAAATTCCCTCCCATATGAAAGCTAAAGTAAAATTGTAATGGTAGCCACTAGAGTTAGATCACAATGCAGAACTTTAAAGGTATAGTCCCTGCTTCCTTAAAAACAAAATAGCCTAAAATGACAGCGTAAGCACGTCCATATGTTTTGAGTTGTTTTGAGTAGAGTTGTACTGTTACCAGTACCTTTCCATAAATTAAAGAAAATATTGTCAGAGGGCTGGGAAGGCATGAATGATGAGCCACAGCAAACAAGTTATCAACCGCTGGGCCCTGCAAGGATGTCAAATGGGCACTGGTGGTGGGCAGAATTCTAAAATGTCCTCCAAGATGCCCCAACCCCTGCTGTGCATGCCCTAAATTAAGTTATGTCATATGACACTGTTTAAGAAAGAGTGGTTCCCAGGTCCATCAACAAATTAATGGATTAAAAAAAAAAAAGTGCTGTATATACATGATGGAATGCTATTCAGCCATAAACAAGAAATCAAGAAAATAATTCTTAATTTATTAAGAATGAAAATCTGTCATTTGTGACAACATGGATGAGCTTGGAGGAGATTAAGTGAAATAAGTTAGGTATAGAAAGATTAATGCCACACATTCTCACTGCATGGAGAAGCTAAAAAGTTGAGCTCATAACGAAGAGTAGAATTGTGGTTATTAGAGGCTGGGAAGGGTCAGGGGGCGGGGGAATATTGAGAAGTTGCTTTTTAAAAGGTGTAAGATTACAGCTAGAGAGGAGGAATAAGTTCTAGTGTTCTGGCACCGTAAGGTTACTGTAATTAACAACTATATTTTTTCAAATAGCTAGAAAGACAGATGGTTAACATTCTCAACACAAAGAAAAATAAATGTTCGAGGTGATGAATATGTGAATTACCCTGATTTGAATACTATACTTTGTACAAATGTATCAAAGTATCACAGTGTATCCCACAAATATGTACAATTATTATGTATCAATTGAAAATAATAAAACTGAAAACAGAAAAAGGAAATGAAAATGAAAGAAAGATTCCCCAGGCATGCCTGGCTTCATCATGGAAGCTTTCCAAAAGCAGAGTTTTCTCCAGTTGGTCACTGAAACGGAAGTCAGAGATCCAAAGCACGAGAAGGATTTGATGTGCGCTGCTGGCTTGGAGATGGAGAGAATTACAGATTGCAATGGCCTCTAGTTGTTGAAAGCAGCTTCTTGCTGATAACCAGCAAGGAAACAGGAAGTCAGCTCTACAGCTATACGGAACTGAATCCTGTCAACAACAGAAGGGGCTTTGAAGCAGATTTTTCTCTACAGCCACTAGATGAGAACTCAGTCCACCTTGACGTCTGCCTTCTGAAACCCTGAGACAGGCTGAATCAGGCTTTTAACGCCAGAAATGTGAAGTTAAAAAAATGGGTATTTTTGAGCACCTGAGTTTGTGATGATTTATTACGTAACAAAAGAAAACGGAAACTGTACTTCAATTATTGTTAGTATTTGAACTGCATAAAAGATTCAATTCTTTGGGATAATGGTGAGACGGACCAGATCAGTTTGCTTGGAAGATGGAACTGGAATGAAACATTAAAAAAATGGACTTCTGGCTGGGTGCAGTGGTTCACACCTGTAATCCCTGCAATTTGGGAGGTTGAGGCGGGCGGATCATGAGGTCAGGTGATCGAGATCATCCTAGCCAACATGGTGAAACCCCTTCTCCACTAAAAAAAAAAAAAAAAAAAAAAATACAAAAATTAGCTGGGCGTGGTGGTGGGCACCTGTAATCCCAGCTACTCGGGAGGCTGAGGCAGGAGAATCACTTGAACCAGGGAGCCGGAGGGTGCAGTGAACCGAGACTGTGCCACTGCACTCCAGCCTGGCAACAGAGCGAGACTCTGTCTCAAAAACAAACAAACAAAAACTTGGCTTCTTTTGGCCTACCTTCGGAGACTTTGGCAAAGCAGCTAAGGACTAGGAGAATAACATGATAGCTTCCAGCATAGGAGAATGTCAAATAGGAAGACAGTTTCCAGTATACCCAGGAAAACCTTTTATGAAAGAAAAACGATTAGAGAATTCCAGGCTATTGAAAATCCAGTTACATTTTAATATTATACTATGCTTGATAGCTAAATATGATTAACTTGATTCAAAAAGTAGAAAAGGAGAACTATGGGGAAATAGTTGCATTTAAAAGTAAAACTTTATAATCTTTCCTTCTCTTCCTCAGTCCACTTCCAAATAAATGGGGGAGGGGGGGGAACCTTGTTTGCCTTCATATTGTGTGGGAGAAATTGAACCATTTCTTCAGGAGATCAATTTATGTGTGACAATATTCTGAGGAGAGAAATTAAACAGTTATGATCAAAACAAGTAATTTAACTGTCTCAAAGCCCCCAGTTCCCTAGGTTAAGGACCTGCTCTCAAATAAAACTAGTTTGGTGTTTTTTTCTCAGTCTGCAAATTAAGATTCTTCAAAGGTCAATTAAAATCGTACTGTTGTTTTGCACTGAAGTAAATAAAGAGCTTTAAAAATGTTAAAATACTATACAAATTTGAAATAAATATGAAGCAACATCATTATTTCAAAGGGATGTCAGATAGGTATTTATAGTGAGGTGCAAAGTATTATTCAAGATAAATTCTCACTGAAATAGTTGAAATTGTAAGTTCTAAATAAATATGTATGTATAACTTAAAGTGTAATATATAACTCCATTAATGGTAGGAAACAATTTATTCTCATTGGACATTCTGCAGTAAGCATTTGTACTGTTGCAATCTGTCATATATTATGCAATTAGGCAGAATTTGTTGATAGATTAAAAAGAGAGTTTTAAAATTCAAAAATGCACTGATGATACTCTGAAATAATGAAAATCATTGGATCTAAATCTGTGAATTAAATGCAAAGATGCTCCAGAAATGATGGAAATAATGTCATAACAGTGTCGCAGTAGTGAATATTCTTTCACACTATCTGATTTCCCATGTAAAATGATTTGTTTGAAATTATCATCCAAATTTGTCTCAAAACTTGTCTAAAGTTGATATGAATTATTTTCTTAATTTCAAAGATGCAAACTCTAAGGCAGAAATGACTTTTACAACAACACTTACTTTACATTTTACATATTATCTTACTCGCAATCACCTCTTCACTTTGTGTGCCATGATATTATTATTACTTGCATTTTACAAATAGGGAAATATATTGTTTACATTATACTATAATTTTTCTTATATAGTACCATTATAGATGGTTGCTTTACAAAAGAAAAAATGGATAAATTTAAAAAGTGGAATAAAGACATTAATTTTGCTAACATAAATCATGGTGCTATATACTCTAAGTCAATCCCAGATCAGTAATACAGGTATTTTTCTTTTTTAAAAAAAATTATTTATTTATTTATTTTATTTTACTTTAAGTTCTGGGATACATGTGCAGAACGTGCAGGTTTGTTGCATAGGTATACATGTGCCACGGTGGTTTACTAAGAGTCTGAATCATAACTGCTGTAGAGAAATGGGTAATAAACAGAAATCTGAATTACTAAGTGATCTGCTTTCCATGGCAATATTAAGCCACACAGAATAATTCTTATTGGCGATAGATACCTAAGATTTTGTAAAATTTTATTTGACTTTAATTCAACTATTAAAAATCAACTTTACCTCTGTCAGTTTCCTAGAATTTAGACATCACAGCTTTACAGATCCCCTCCACCTGAAAGTGTTAACACCTAGTGCCTCTCACTAATCTCTGGTTTCGAGTTTTCCATTCATAACCAGACCATCGCTCTAGAGACACTCTACACAGATGGTGCATTACGCTGTGGTCACATTCCCCACTCTTCATCCAACATAAACACGAACTTTTCATTTTCCATTTCTTTGAGTCTTCCCTGAGACACTTGCATGTGATAATATAAGTAAATCAATCAGTAAATGATTGTGAATTAAGGTGTCACTGTCCTAGAAACCGATATATATGTTAGTAAGTGCTTTGTGTTCAAAAAACTGAGACCCAAACAAATCATGATCACTTTGGGAACTTCTAGCAGGTATTTCAAGAGACACCAAGCCCTTTATCAGCTTTCACATCTCATCACATACATGCTCATCCAAGCACAGGGCCATTTCTTCCTGGAATCAAAATGAGGGTAGAGTGTCCAACAAAACATTATGCCCATGTGCCATTTCTGCATTTACCAATGCCTTTTCTTCTAGTTTTGAAGAAATGGTGTATTTATAGATCGCTGTTTTTCACAAGGATGCCTTTCTTTTCCCCAACTGTCTCAGATGTTTGCTTTACCTAAAGATAAATACTGCCAATGCCAAACAAAGAGAATAAAGTGATGTTTTCAGTGTTGGGTTATGTAACAGGGAATTTAGAAGTGAGATTGGTCCCAATACAAGCATCGCTTTTCTGGCATCATGCAGTTTTTATCCCTGGAACTTCACATCGTTCTATCTTCATTCATCCTTCTAAGGGATTTTGTTTATATTTTCTTCCCTGTAGACAGAACTCATATTTATTTTATTAAAATGTCTATAAACTGCTTCTTTTTCATCTGCTTAGAAAATTAAGGAAAATTTATTAGCTGATTCTATGTAAATTGCTCTAGTTCAGTTTTCATTGAGGATAAATTTGTTTTGAATATCTGCTATGACAATTATATACAGCTACATTTTCAACCCTAATGCATTTTTAATAACTTCCTTCAGCAGCTAGTGATTTGAATTTCAAATTTCTTTCTGCCAAGAAGTTTCTAAAAAGTATATACCATTTTCTAGCAGTTTCATATAAAAATTGATTTATGCTGCAAGATCTCTCTCACAGTAAACATATCAAATGTCTAAATGATACCATTAATACTCATAAGCTAATACACAAAAACTTCTGTGATATGGGATGTTCCAGATAGGGCAGAACATAAAGTTAAAGTTGGTAAAGAAATAATTGTATCCTTAGCTTATTTTTTTCAGAAATCTCTCATTTAGGTTGCAAACATTTCATTCATTTGATTGATTATTTTAATTTATTGCTATTGAGTGTTATAGCAGATTTTATGGTATATCAAAGTAACTGGTTAGTTACATGTTTATGATATTTAAACACTCACAAATAGAACAGTTTGAGAAATCCACACTAGTCTATCTCTCTAAGCCATCTTGATAATGAATATTTTTTTCCTAATTCTGAAGATCCAATATTTGGACTGGCCATTAATTAGCTCAGAGAAAACAAAGATTTCGCATCTCGCCTGTCTCTAAAAGGAGCTTCCTTTATTTACCTGACTCTCAGAGGCAACTATGACCAAATTTACAACTTAGCCAATGTTCGCTTCTGAAGAAAAAGGACTACTGAGTCTAGAAATAGAGCAAGCAATGAGGAATTATGGTTTAGTCCATGATTTTGTAAGAGCAAGAGTACACTGGAGCATAAAAATATTTAAAAACTTCTGTGATATTTTTTGCCTTGATGGCTGATTGTCTAGGCCTTGGACAAAGTAACACCATCTGATCCCGATGGTGACATTCAAGTCACCCACAGCCACCTGTCCTGTCCCACGGAGATACCCACAGCCTCCAATAATGTGCTTTCTCCTTCTCCTTTGTAAATATCAAAATTTTTAAAAGTTTTCTCTTTGGTAAAATAAATATATTCCCTCTTTAGAATTATTACTATTTCCTTGGTATTGATAATTACTATAACCTTTGCGGTTTAGTCTTTTAACATTTATTCCACTAACAGCTACTCATTTAAGTGGCGCTCTTTGCAATTTTTAAAATCATTTCTTAGATTAGTTTTTTTTTTTCCTGTCAGGGATCAACTTTTTTTATTTGTAGCTCTCAATAATCTTAGAATTGAAATACCTGTGAAATACCACGGATGTTACTCTAAGGCTGATACCAAACCCTATGCCATTTAGAGAAAAGGGCTTATTACAAAGTTTAATTTTGCATGGATCTGCTTTTACAGATGGGCTTTGATATACACCCACCTTAACCTTAATTCTATTCAGTAGGTTTCCTGGGCAATTTCACTACAATCTTCTGTACTTCTAATTGCTTAATGAAAATATATACCTGAATATACCATAGAAGCCTCATACTATGCCAAGGATGACATTTTTCTTCACCAGTGAAAACTGCTCCTCCTCATATGGTAACTGTTTCTGTGAATGGGAAATCATTCATCCACCACCCTGTCTTGAAAAGATCAGAACTTTCATTCCTCTCTCTTCTATTTCCCCTATACACAGTCAGTCACAAAGTCTTTTTTAAAAAGTTTTATTTGTATAAATTTAGGGAATACCTGTGCAGTTTTGCTACATGAATATGCTGTGCAGTGGGGGAGCCTGGGCTTTTCACCATGGCCTGAAGAGTATACACTGTATCCATTAAGTAATTAATTCTACTTGACTGTGCCTGGAAAATGTCACCTAAACCTATCTCCTCCTTTCCATTCACCTACCTTTCTCCATTCAGGACTCTGACATCTATTTTTGGGAAGTGAAAATATTATAATACATAATTAACTAGTTTCTCTGTTACGTAGTGTATTGCCCTATCCATTGGCTGTGACACCACAAAAATGGATTTTTTCTGAAATACATATTTGAGAATATGACAAAGCATTTTAACCCTTTCACAACTCCCCTATTGCCTAAAGATAAAAACTAAACTCATAGTAAGGTATTTATACCCCCTTATTGCCCCATGCACTTCTTTTGGGCTCATCTTTCCCACTCCAGGCCTCCTTTCAGAGCTTGCCAACACTAGATGACTCAAATTCTCTTCAAATTATCATGCAATGTAGATTCTCAGTACTTGTGGTCACATTTTTCTTCATATAATGCATTCCCCCCATTATTTTACTTTGTCAAAACTAGTTAAACTTAAGAAGTCCCTTAAGTGTCAAGTCCTTGGTAAAGTCCTAGTTGCCAGAAGCAGAATGAACTATTCCTGTGTACTTTTAATATTGGACTCTGCATTTAATCATATTTTGTTATAGTTAGCTATTTATAAACCTTACTTCGTCAGATTGTAAAATTTCAAAACAATAATGATAATAACTCTTAGTGTTGATTGACTCCTCCAAACACTCTTAAAATTTTTATATGTAGAACCTTATTCAAGTCTCCTACTGGTCCTAGAAGATTAGGACAATTACTGTCCCTAGTGTACAAACAAGAAGAGTATCCTCTTCATTTTCTGAAACTTGGGGTCTGCGTTATCACTACACACAGTAGTCTCACAAAGATTTATATTACATTATATGATTATATTCATAATCATATTGCATTCATATATGAATTGGGCTTAATAGCAACTCCCCAATAAAGAAGGCAGATCTCTTTTCCTTTGTAGCACAGAGGCAATAACTTCTAGAAACAGATGTGCCCACATGTTACTTATCTCACTCGACAAGTGCATATATTTATATTGATGGCTTTCACCTTAATTTGAGCAATTCAGAGTTGCTTAATAGTAATATAATTTTGATGACTAGGAAGAGTAGATCATATTTGAATGATAAACAGTGGCATTATAGAATAACAAAAGAATGGTGAAAGAGAATTTGAGGAAAACCAGATGTACATCCTAAGGGAAAAAGAGAAACAGAAATTATGATCATTGAACTAGTTTAGATACTGGAAAGAAGAGACATAGTAAGGTTGAGACAAAGACACAAGTCTTAGGTAATATTTACTAAAATAAAATCAAAATCAGAAAAGGGGCCTTGTATACACTCCAAAAAACAAAAAAAAACAAAAAAACAAAAAAAACCTTAGAATTTTTGCTACTGATGAATCATGCCTATGTTATTTTTCCATGTCAGGATTGATTGAACTTCGCTGTTTTGGTTCACGATCATCACAGAAAAAAATAAAATAAAATTCCTGAAGGGAAACTTAAGTCACTGGGAAAGTGAATTAGCCTTTCCAATGTTATGAAAGGAAAGTTGTAATAATAAAAACTTTCACCTTCAAAGCATTGCCAAAGAAGGTAAATTTTAGCTGTCATATCTACTGAAAATAGTTACAAAAGAGCTTCAGGGAGCTTCAATTTAAAAAGTCTGTAGTTTTTAATTACAAGATGATTCCCTTAACTGTTCCTGTTCTCATTGTGCTCTTCATGCTGTTTTGCCACTTCATTTTCACACATGGGAGGGAAAAATCACACACAGAGTGTGTGTGTTTCTGAAATATTGATCACAGTTTTCCAATATTAATTTTTATCCAACCTACTTATATCAATACTCATATTCTCTTCCAGGTTTTTTGGTAGAATTAATGAAGTATCCCAGGTTCTGTCAAAGACAAAACCCTATAATTATGTACATAAACTTTCTCCTCATCACATTTCCTGCTTACTAGATCATTCCCATAGGCCTACAGGTGTGTTACCTGGAGGTAACATATATGTCATATTTGAAAACACACCTGCTACGTGCTGTGGCTCAAAACTTCTTGAAAACATTTGCTAAGTAGCTGACTCTTTCTCATCCATCATTTTCTTATAGGCTCCTTCAAGTAAACTTAGTCCCCATATTTGAATGAAACAGCTTTTGTCAAAGTCGTCAAGGACTTCCGTGTCGTAAATACAATGGTCTCCTTTCTTTCATATTAATCTCTTGTTGGTGTTACCCATAATACCATTTGCTCATCTTTATAAGTAGTTTTCTCTTGGTTTCCAATGATCTACTCTTAATGTTACTTTTCACGTTTTACTGTTTTTTTCCCTAGACTTATATTCTGTCCCTTTTTCCTTCACTAGTCTTCCAAACGTTAGATTGCTAATTCTTCATTTTCTTCTCTGTCTTTTCCAAGGACATTTTATCTAGAACTATAGCATAAGGTACTATCAATATGCCAAAGATAACCAAAGGAACAACTTTAGCAGTGACATTTCCCTCACTTCAGCCCATAACTACTTACCTAATTGACTACTTGACATTTCAGTTTGAATGCCTAATAGACATTTGAAATTTAACATATATAAGTAAAAGCTCGTGATTTTTACCCAAAGCCAGATCTTCTAGGCTTCCTCATCTCCATGAACCGCATCATCCTTGACATTGTTGCTCAAGCCCAAACCCCAGGATCATGCGTGAGTTCTACCTTTCATTCCCACCGGACACTTAATTCATAAGTAAGTCCAACTTACACACCATATCCAAAATACTTACACGCCATATCCAAAATTCATCCTTTTACTCAAAAACAATGAAATTAGGTTTATTGTGATCTATTTTTGGTATCTTTCAGTTTAGAATATTTGCCTTTGTGATATCTACTTAGCCCTTTTCCATATTGCTCCTTGGCGTATGCTAATTTTCAAATATTTAGAGCTTTCTAGATAATACATTGTTATTGATTTCTCATTTAAAACATCTATGGTCAAAGAACACAATACTTTTCAGTTTATTAGGACTTGTTAATATTCGTGAATGTGGTCTACTTTGTTGACCATAACATGTGCACTTGAAAGTAACCTGTATTCTATAGTTGTTTTGTGTATGGGTATAAAAGTATCAAGTCAAAGTGGTTGATTGTGTTAAGTCTGATCTCATGTCCTTGCTGACACATATTTTTTTTCTAGCTAGTCTATCACTTGGTGAGAAAGGGAGGGGGTTAAAATCTTCAATATAGTTGTGAAATTGTTTCTTTTTCTCTTTAAATCTGTCAAATTTGCTTCATGTATTTTTAAGTTATGTAATTAGTTCCATAAAATTTGTGATTTTTATTTGTCCTGATGAATTGATACTGTTGTCATCATGAAATAACCTGTTTATCTTTGGTAATACTCTTTGTCTGGAAGTCTATTACATGTGATTTAATACAGCCACTCCAAATTTCTTACAATTACTATTTTCATGGTCAATCATTTCTTCCTTCCATTTGCATTCAGCCTATCTGTATATTTAATGTGCATTTTTTGTAGACAGCCTATTGTTAGGTTTTGATTATTTCCATTCAAATAATTTTTCCTTTTTAATTGGAATGTTTACTAACACAATGTAATTATTCATGTGATTGACTTTAAATAAACTATTTTCTTCTTTGTTTACATTTTTGCATATTTTTGTTGTTGTTTTACCTCTTTTCTCCTTTCCTATTTTCTTCTGGAATTTTTGAATGTTTTTTTAAAATTCAATTTTAGTTTATTCACTTTTGAGCTATATATTTTTACATTAATTTAAAAATATTATTCTAAGGATTACAGTAAACTCCTTAATTTTTCCAAATCTACTTATACTTAATATAATACCACTTTATGTAAACCATGAAAATCTTACAATGGTATGAGTCCGTTTTACTCACCAACATCTTTACATTATATTGATCACATATATTACATATTCATACATTATAAATCATGTATACATATATAATGGCAAAGTTAGTATCTTATATTTACCTATGTATTTATCATTCTTGATTCCCTTCATCTATTCCTGAAGAGTCAAGTCCTCTGGTATAATTTGCCTAAAGAACTTGCTTTAACACTTTTGGAGTATAGATCTGAAGGAAATAAACAACTTTAGGTGCTTTTTCTTTTTAACCTGAAAGTGATTTTATCTCACCTTCAATTTGAAGGATATTTTTGCCAGACATAGAATGTTTGGCTGAAGATACGTTGTTTTTTTTGTCACCCTAAAGATGTTCCACAGACTCTTCTGGCTTCCAAGATCACTGCCCTCCAGATCACTGGCCACCAGTATGTCACGTCATTTTTCTCTGGCTGCTTTGAAGATTTTCTTTCTCTTTTATGAAAGACCTAGTAGGCATGATTCTTTTTCCAAACATCCTGCTTCAAGTTCACTGAATTTATTAAATCTGTGAATTCATGTCTTTCACCAAATTTGGGGATTTTACAGCCATTATCTTTTTCAAAAATTTTTCTGCCTCATTCTCTTCTTCCTTTGCAATGGGAATATTAACTAGGAAATTGTCCCTTAAGTCCTAGAAGCTGTTTTACTTCTTTGTTTTTTAAAAATTATCTTTTTCATAGCCAGTGATTTTTTTTTTTGTTGTTGTTGTTCTATCTTCAAGTTCACTATTTCTTCTATTATTTTATTCCTGCTATTAATCCTAACCAGTGAACTTTTAACTTTGGATGTCTTGTAATTCTAAAATTTCCATTTAGGATTTCTCTTTTTTCTCCTTTTTGCAGGTGAATTTTGTTTTTGCTTTTTTAAAAACTAGATTGTTTAACTTTTATTTTAGGTTAGGGGTGTATGTGTAGGTTTGTTATATAGGTAAACTTGTGACTGGGGGTTGGTGCATAGATTATTTCATCACCCAGGTACTAAGCATAGTACTCAACAGTTTTTTTTCTCCTGAAACTTCCTTCCATCCATCCTCCTCCTTCAAGTAAACCCGAGTATCTGTTGTTCCTCTCATTCTGTCCATATGTTCTCATTATTTAGCTCTCACTTGTAAGTGAGAACAGGTGGTATATGGTTTTCTGTTCTTGCATTAGTTTGCTAAGGATAATGGACTCCAGTTCCATCCATGTTATATATGATCTTGTTCTTTTTTCATGGCCAGATAGTATCCATACGTACCATATGGTGTATATGTATGACATTTTCTTAGGTTGGTTCCACGTCTTTGGTATTGTGAATAGTGTTGTGATGTACATATGTGTGCTTGTGCCTTTATGGCACAACTATTTATATTTGGATTTCTTTAAAAAATTTTGTTTTTCTGTCAAAAATACTTTTTTTTAAAATTAAAGGAGTAATGATATTTTCATTCACTTCATCAAGCATGGCATAATAGCTGTTTTTAAATCCCATTCTAATAATTCAGAATCTGAATCATATCAGGTTGAACATTTGCTGATTTTCTTTTCCTTTTAGATTGGACTCCATTTTCATAGTATTTTTTATCTTGAGGAATTTTGGATTTCATATTGGACATTGTAATTGTCATGCGTAGCCTCTGGATTCTGTTACATTTCTCTAAGATGGTTACTGTTTTGTTTCAGCAAGCAATTCCCCTGCTTAGACTGAACTGCCAAATGCTACACTCGTGGTGGGGTGTGTGGCTCAAACTTCAGTCAGATGCTTAAGCTTTAGTTGTGAGTTGCTTTCAATTTGCCACTTCATAGCTGGTTCAAGGGTCAGCCACACTCTCATTCTGAGTTTATGTACATATTTATGAGCTCCCCTTCTCTAGCATTCTCTTTGGTGGAGTTTCTTCCTCCCTTTCTGGCAGCCTAGGTTTCTCCTGGTTTCTGAACAATGATGCCACGTCTTTCTGTGGTTGTTTTAGTCAGTGGTTCACAACCTGTTTGGCACCAGGGACAGGTTTCATGGAAGACAATTTTTCCATGTCTTTCATGGAAGACAATTTTTCCAGGGGGTTGGTGGGGGCTGGGGGACAGTTTAGGGATGATTCAAGCATATTACATTTATTGTGCACTTTATTCCTACTATTATTACATTGTAGTACATAATGAAATAATTATACAACTCACCATAATGTAGAATCAGTGGGAGCCCTGAGGTGGTTTTACAGCAACTAGATGGTCCCATCTGGGGGTGATGGGAGACAGTGACAGATCATCAGGCATTAGAGTCTCATAAGGAGCCCACAGCCTGGATCCCTTTCATGTGTAGTTCACAATAGGGTTGGTGCTCCTATGAGAATCTAATGCCGCCACTGATCTGACAGGAGGTGGAGCTCAGGTAGTAATGCCAGCCATGGGGAACAACTGTAAATAAACACAGATGAAGCTTTGCTCCCTTGTCTACTGCTGCTCACCTCCTCCTATGCAGCCTGGTTTCTAACAGGCCACAGACCAGCACTGGTTCATGCCCTGGTTGTTGGGAACTGCTAGTTTTAGTCATCCCATTGCCATGGCCAATATTGCTTTGGTGTGACTACATCTGCCCCCAGCCTAAAGCTGCACCCAGAGAAAGGGAGAAGCTGTCATTCACTTGTTTCCAGACCTGACTTTCCCCCACAAATGACTTGCTTTTTTCGGAGACCCAGGGACTTGTTTGTTTTTGTATTTTGTCCAGTGTTAGATAAATGGATGTGCTTTGGTCAAGAACAGGCCGAGGTAAATAGCCTGCATAACTCAGCAGGATTGGAGTGCAGGCACACAATTCCATGCATTATGTAAACACAGCTATGTAGTCATAACATGGGAAGGTTCATCACCTGGCTCGGAGCCACTACTGTTTGCAAAAGGTAAACTGCCCTGCTGACACTGTGCATATGGCATGCCCAGAGGAAGAAAGAGAGCCAGAGTAGTCTTTGCAAAATATCTTCATTTTGCAGTCAAACACTGGGGAGTTAGGACACAGGTCGGGCTTGTACCTAGGCAGACAGTGAAGCCACTGACTCTGTAAAGGAGAGCCGGTTGTCTGAAGACAGGCAGCAGGGAGCCAGAAACCAGCTTGGGCTGAAAGGGAGAGAGTTATGCTGCTGACCCTGAAAGGGAGAGCCAGCCATGCAGCTGTGAGTGGGAGCGGCAGGAGTCACAGAGGCTGCTGAGAAGATCACAGCTGGAGCAAGCAGCCGAGATAAAGGTGGACAATGTAAGTAAGCTGCTGATGAGACAGACAGTGTGAGAGAGCTGCTGAATAAAGCCATGTGTCATCTACCTGTCATTTCTTGAGTGTTCTTCCAGCTCCCTAACCCCAACCACTCACTCCCCTTGAACCTCAGCTGGGGCTTGAACCTGACATCCAGAGTTTCTATATGTCATCTGTGGGAGAATTATACTGTCAGAGGATCACTGTTGTGTACAGAAAATGAAAACACAAAGTGGTATTTTAAGACTATAATGCCAGACCTGGGCTTAAAACCCTGTCATTGACTCTCATCACTTATAGTTTAATTCAGTTTTTATGACCTCTTTTCCTACACTCCAGTCACAACAGATCTCTTTCAGATCCTTGATCACACTGAATTGTTTCTATCTCATTTTTATTGGTAATGGTTTTTAAATTTTTTTCTTTCTTCTTGGAATTATCTTTCTTTATATCACTGAATTTGTTAAGGACTGACTTATTTTTTCAGTTGAGTCTTAGCCTACTCATATCTATAGCTGTTATCCATTAATTCTGTATTATATTATCCTATTTTTTTAAAAGATGCATTTATTATATATTTACATTGTTTTATGTTATTAAGAAGTGAAGATCAATGATAGACTAGAGCACCATCTTTCCAATACTGCATCCCCAGTGCATGGCCCAGTGCCACATTCATGGTAAGGGCTCCATAAACATGTCTGATGATGATGATGAGTTGGAGTTCCATACCAGGCCAACGGATAGGCCATGTTTTGACAGTTCACAGAACAACTCAAGGAATGAAGTTTGCCTTGAAATTCACAGCTCACAGTAGAAGCCAAATGATTTTTAATGAGGCAGTCTGTAAGATAAATAGGAGTTAGCATTTTCTTTAGCTCTGAGCACTGCCGTGGAGTGCCTGTGATTGCCTCTGTAGGGTAAGGAGTGGGCAAGGTAGCAAAAAACAAGAGAATATAAAATAAGGAGGAAGGGCTGTTTCACATGCCTCCTAGAGATGACCCTTTTTCTTCATTTGGCTGACACATTACCGCCACTGGTTTGGCCATTCAACTATCATCTTTGCAGAGAAGTTTTATCTGAGCTCCAAATTAGGTAAAATGCTCTTCCTTCAGCAATCTGTGACTACTTCTCCATCTGTACCTGCTATATTGAATTGAAGTTATTTGTGTATTTGTGTCTTTTCCACTAGAATGCAAGCTTTTTCGGGGCAAGACTCTGTCTCACGCATCTTTGAATTCCCAACCAGGAGTGGAATGCCTAGCATAGAGCAGACACTCCATGCCCATCTGTGTCCAAATTACCAATCCTTATAGTGAGGTTAGAGTACTAGAGTGTGTCTATTTTTTTTTTGAATAAAAGATAGCTGAGTCCAGAGATAAGATAACGCTTCTTGACAATTTTTCCTGTTTCATTTGTAAGTAAAAATAAAGCAAGCTGTACTGGCTAGAGAGTTCCAACTAGTATATGTCACTAACCAGCAGGCAGGAACTCTGACCAGGCATCCAAAGAAGATATAATATGCTCAGCCCATCAAAATTTTACTCACAAACTAAATATCATGGGCTCACATTTTTACAACCGGCAGTTCCTCATTAAGTTAGGCTTAACATTATTGCCAAAGTCATAATCATAGTTATAACACAAACATACCAGTAAGACTTTAGAATTCAAATAATTGCATATAATTAGATTGAGAAGTATTATACTGGCTGTTTTATGATAGCATATATCACATAATCTTTAGAGATATATAACAATTTTAAAATTCATCTACTCATGAGAAAACCAAATATCCATGAGCTAGTAAGTGATGGGACAGAAACTTTAACTTGTATTCTCTGGCAGTAAGTCTATATTAATATATGGAATACTTCAATGGGTATGGTAGCTCATGTCTGTAATCCCAGAACTTTGGGAAGTCAAGGCAGGAGGATTGTTTGAGATCAAGAGTTTGAGACCAGCAACATAGCAAGACCAATGTCTATTTATATTTTAAATATTTTTAAAATTATATATATGTGTGTTATATATATATTATATATATAGAGAGAGAGAGAATGGTTCCTAGACAGTTTTACAAACTCCAATTTTAAATGGTTACTAGTTAATATTCATAACTAATAGTAATAAATGCTAGTTATTGTCAAATAATCTATTTTTCAAAAAGAAATTAGAACAATATATTACATAAAATAAAATTCCACAAATTCATTACATTATCGAGGAAAACTTACTCCATGTATGACCAATGAGAAATTAAAATCTTTACCGAGCATTCTACCAGTAAGCAACACTGTTCTACAACTCTGAGTTTTGATCACGAATCCTTTGCATCACTATAAAATACCTAGCTGTGTTTTGATATTATCATGAAAGATATACTTAGCATCATTTTGGGGTTATGCTTTACATTCTTTTAATTCTTAGGAAATTGATACTTTATTCCTACTGTTTATGCCTTATCTCTACACATCGGCATATTCAAGGATCCTTTTCTTAAGGAGCTTACAAAACAGCAAATGCCATATACGTTAACAATATCGTTAGCACTGTTAAAGGCAGCCCCTTAAATTTTATCTAGTAAATATTGTTCACAGTTTACATCAAGTAACAAATGCATAATGAACCTGAATAGAGAGAAAATACCTACTCAGCACCTTAGAAAATGATTTGGTTGAGTTATGAGTCATCTCATTTTGCAAAGTAGCAATAAAAATGGGTCTTTGATTTTGCAGAGGTACCACTGGCATTTACAACAGATAATTAAAATAAAGGAGAAAAATAACCTCTGCATTTTATCAGAAAAGGGCATTTTTCCCAAGCCATTAATTTTTGCCACTGCAGATTTCATCTATCAAAGAAATATCTCCACAAGTCCTCAAGGGCCCAGTTATTCCCCAGGGACTCCCAGGACTGTGACTTACCTTATGAAAGTTTCTGAAATAAGCTGCCTTTTCATCTGGAAATTTTTCTAACCTTCTGGGTCCTTTGCTAGAAGCCTTCTTGAAAACCAACCAGCATCGTCTGAAAATCTGAAAGCAAATAAAAGAATCCCATTATTCATATTTTTAAATGAGTTTATGACATCAGGAGTTTATTCATCAATTTTTTAAGTGCACTTCACAGAGAGGAACTGTTTTTGATTGACAAGCACGTTCTTAATTAAGATTACAGTTTTTTTTTAAATACGGTATTTCATGTAAAATTTTTTCTGAAAAGATTTTGTTTTGAGGTTTTCACTGTGCTGGCTGGTTTTAGTAGTCTTTAACATAACGAAAGCATCTGAATATCAATATCATATAAATTACTTATCACCATCCTAGTGACAGACAATGTGTCCATCTTCCATGCTAGGGCAACAGCAGGTTAATAAAGTTAAGTGAAGCACTTACATAATATTCAATTTTCTATCTTTGAAAAAAATCACATTTGAAAATTTACTTGTAGAATTTTAGATTTTTAAAAATAGATGTTCATTAATAATGTTAAACAGAAAGAAATA
This sequence comes from Mandrillus leucophaeus, assembly GCF_000951045.1. Taxonomy (NCBI): domain Eukaryota; kingdom Metazoa; phylum Chordata; class Mammalia; order Primates; family Cercopithecidae; genus Mandrillus; species Mandrillus leucophaeus. Next base: position 5,867,647 of record NW_012109141.1, read on the forward strand.
TATTTTTATTATGAGCACATCTGTCTCAGACTTTCTAACTTTTGTAATAGGAAGTATTTACAAAATACTTATGTGCAATAAATTAAAATCTATATACATATTTAATCCTCATAATGAAATGAGATAAAGATAAAATAGGCATTACTTTCATGTCAAGATAGTTTGTGCCAATGTCAGGATTTGAACACACACAATCTGAATCTTAAGCTTTGATTTAAAAAAAACAAAATTACTAATTACACTAACACCATAATTTCTGAACCTTGCCTTTATTTTATAGGACTGATTACTATTGGACCTGTAGATTGTTCATTATCTGTTTTCCACCATATCACACTCTCTCAACAGGTATGTTTGAAGACAAGGTAATAAAATAAATCTTTTTTTCCAGTAATTGAAGAAGTCTAAAAATGCAAATTGGCCACAACTTTTAAATTTCAAAGTTTAGTGTATTCTTTGCTGGTGGATAATTTCTTTACGCCCATAAGGAAATCGATAGAAGGAAACTTCTGAAATCTAGATCACAATATTTCTCTTCTATGTCTTCATCTAAATTGCAAAGTTGTCACATTATGTTTGGTGTTTTTTTTTATTTTATTTTATTTTTTTTTTTACAAATATAGTCCAGATAATATAATTCCTTTGAAGTGTGCATTGCTTATTATTCACTAGAAGAGTCTTTTCCATGTTAAAAGGCATTCTTGCAACTATCACATAAAGGCCTCTCATTATAAAAGTAGAACAACCAAGCATACACATACTTTGATTTTACTCTTTCTTTCTTACATCCTCTTCAGGAGCCTTGAAAAGCATGTGTAGGATAATCCTGAGCCTCCTGCACACATGAACATGCCTCTCCTCTGCCTGGATCAAACACCTCCTAACCATGCACCTGAAAATTATGAACTAAATTACTCCTTTAGAGCTCCTGGTGTTCTTTCTACATACAGCTCCTGTAGTTCACACATAATATTGTAGTTATGTGCTTATTTGGCCCCTCACTGATCCTCACCCCCAGAGTGAAATGTATTTAAAAAACAGATGATTAGAATATGATCAGCATATGGTTTATTTAGCTTTAATTAACTTAATTCTACATAGATTTATTTAGTGCTGTAGAATTCTGCTTTTGGACTTAAATGAAGTAATTACATTTCAAGTGGTAACAGATTTTGGAAATGCAAACATCTGAGAAGAGACAGTTTGGTACGGTGGAAACTTAATAGAACTCTAGAATCAAACAGACATAGGTTTACATTATGGCCATGCCACTTACTAGCTGTGCAACCTTACACAAATTACTTAATGTCTTAGCTAATAAAGAAGAGTACCTCATGAAACAGAGGGAGGATTTATCAAGATGGGCTTATGTTCTAATACACAGAATACTCTCCACAAGGCTCAGCCATTTCTCAAGCTCCTTTTTCTTATAGAGTAGATACAATTTTCTGCACAAGACAAAGCCATATGAGGGGACACTTTTTTCCTAATGATATACAATTCTAATAAATATTCAGCTTCAGAATATTCAGATGTAAATATTTTGCAACCAGAAAAATTAGAGCACCATATAATTTTTTTAAAAAATAGAAAGCATATTAATTATCTCCCAAGTATAGATAGTGAAACTACGAATATTGGACTTGGAATTCCAGCTCAGTCCCTTGCTGGAGCCACATAACTTTGGGCAAGACATTTATCTCTCTGAGCTTGTGTCCTTAAATTAGCTTGAAGACAATTAAGTGTCAAGTGTTGAAAAATTAAGTATATGAAGCTCATGCCGCAGTGCATAGAAGGTAGTCAATATGCACAGGGTATTTTAATACAAAATGGATAAAATGCTCTTAGCAACAGACCTTGTTCAGCACACCTATAACCATTGTTGGTATTTACATGTACTGTAAAAATTATTGCTTGCCTCAATATAGTTTTAAAGATTTCAAATGATTTTCATAATTATGAGAATTATGTTATATATAATATCAATAAAACCATTTATTCCATTGAATACACATATGAGTTCCTGCTATATTTCACAGTAGTTTGGAATATTTGTTAAGCAATATAACTCTTTATATTGACATTCACTAATATGCGACTGAAAAGAAAGGAACAAAAAATTGGCATCAAATTTGGTTTTCCTAAAATTGCTGTCTTCACTATACAGCATGAAATAATTTTTGGGCAGGATAAATCATTTCACTCAGTCTTTAGTACAATTCATACCTTTGTATTAGAATGCAGGATATTATATTGTAATACCAAAAAACATAGATTTTAGTCACAAAAATTTAATTTTTAGTGTAGTTTCTGCTATTCATTAAACAACTTCACTTGCAGAAGTTAAATTAAGATCAATATACCGCATGCAGATGCTCTTTGAGGATTACAAGACATAGCCTGAAGAAAGCATCTAGCATGTAAATTTGAAAAGTAATCCACAAACTCTTACCTGAAACTCTCGGGTTTCTGATACTGCCATGACTGAACTGCGTCCCCACAGAATTCATCTACTGATGCCCTACCTCCCAAGGTGCTAGTATCTGGAGATGGGGACTTTGGGAAGTAAGTAGGGTTAGATGGTCATGAAGGTTGGGCTTTGATAATGGGATTAGTGCTCTTACAAGAAGATACAGGAGAGAACTTGCTTTCTCTTTCTCTCTTCTTACTCAGAAGAGGTCACGTGAACACACAGTGAGAATATGGCCATGTGCAAGCCAGGAAGAAATCCTTCACCAGAACCCAACAGGGCTGGCACCCTCATCTCAAACTTGCAACCTCCAAAACTGTGAAAAAAAATAGATTTCTGTGGTTCAAGCCACCATGTATATGATATTTTGTTACAGAAGCTGGAACTGACTAAGATACTTTCAGATATCTTTTTTTAAAACTAGCAGTGATGGTAGGATAGTGCTGGTTGTGGTAGTTGTCAGTGTAATAATATCGGGGAAGTAAAAAACAGTTACATGAATCTACGATTTGAGAGACTGCTAACAGAAAAAGAATATTATCTGCAAAGTGGGATGTATAGAGATTATCAATATTTGATCTTTTAGCTATTCATTAATGGATTTGGAGTCTTAATTGGGATGTAAAATTGAGGCTCAAATCCCTAGTAATATAGTTGTTGTCTTTTTGTACAGAGCAATGCTTTCCCCTGTACTCTGTCACTTCGTTACTCATAGCTTGGGAACAATCTTGATGTTAAATGAAACCTTACAATATTTGTGGAAATATGTAAATACACATACTTGCCGACTGTAATTCCCCATCTGATGTTACCGTAGTTATTTTCTATTAAACAGTGAGCTAAACATGAGCCAGAAGGCATAAGTATTTCTATTTAGGCACTCAATATTGTTTTAAAATAAACCTAATAGATAATAAGGAGGAAATAGATTTAATATTTTTGACAACGTCTTATCTCTTTGCTATTACATTAAGAAAGGCAACCACGCAGAGACAAGACTGATTTTTATAGATTCTATGTAGCAAACCATTCACCAAGTTGAGGTCCTTAGTTATTATTATTTTTTATCTTGTAATAAGTTTAGGTTTATAAACAGTTGTCAAAACGGTGGAGTTCCTGTATACTCCATACAGCTTCCTCTAATATTAGCATCATATATAGCAATGGTAAGTTTTCAAAACGAATGCACTAATATTGGTCAAATATTATTAACTAAAGATTCTGCTCAGATTTTGCCAGATTTTTCTCATCCTGTTCTGTTTCAAGATCTAACACAGGATACCAAGTTGCATGTAGTTGTTCTGTCTCCTTAGTCTCCTCTGATATGTGACACTTTGTTTTTCGTGACCTAAACAGTTTGGAAGTCTAATGGTTAGGTATGTTGTACAATGTTCTTCATTTCTGTTTGTCTTAATTAAGTTACGTTTGTTTTGAAAGTCTAATAAAAATCTCATCAAATAATGAAAGCATACACTTTTATTAGGAAATATGAATTCATCATGGCTATGGACTAGTTATATTTTGATCAGATTCTGGCTGAATTTAAACTTAAAGTAGCAAAAAAAAAATTAATAAATGCAGAGTTCCATCTTCTACCCCTCTTTGGACACAGTTTTTTAAAGTATTTTGCTTTTTAATGGAGTAAAATAATAAAAAGGGCACTGGTGTGGAGAATTTGCAAGTGTCATTCTGTGTCAATGTAAAAATCAAATTAAGCATGAGTCAGCACACCAAAAGCCGCCTCCGTACCAGAAGTATAAAATAAGCAGAAGTATAAGGAGATCACCTTTTTGTGCTCTTCATCAAACCAGATTTTATTAGTGCATTAGGATCTGCTTTAGGCCCTATAACTGATGCCTTATGTGAGAGTGCTGGAGACATTCCAGGACTGAACAGCAGAAATGACTGCCTGAGACCAGGAAATCACTCCTTGGAGAAAAAAGAATAATAAAGGAATAGGTTTTATTTTGCTTGTAAATGAAAGATACAAATTCTTTGAGTACATGAAAGAGCACCACATAAATGAAATGCGGTACCTTATTTTTATTTGCATCCCATGAGAATGGGACATAAATTAATGACCTCCATTAGCAGTAGGTGGGAGGAGATGGGGTAGTCTCTTCAGGTACTACTTGGCTCTTCAAGGGCATCTCAAGGTACAGAGACTATTTGGCTGGTTAACAACAGAACCTATTGCTTACAAGAAAACGTACCTTCCCAGTGTCTGTCTTAAAGCAGATGACATTCCTGCCTTCCCCATCATTTCAGGATGCTGTACCACTTTATCCTGGGGGATTAACTGATTTCACTTTCTCATTCAAAACTATTTCCTAAACATGTCAGTTATTTCATCATAACAGGCTCCTAGGTGCCCCTCCGATTCTCATATAGAAAATTCCATGTTGTTGCTAGGACTCCAGGAATTCCCAGGATCACAGCTGGTCCACACCTTCAGCTTTCCACTGTGTTAACCAGCCAGCCAGCATGCCATAATTGAATACCTTCTTAATCCCCTTCCACTTGATGAAAACCATTTTATCGCATAGCAAATCTCTTTTCCTTAGTTCTTTCTCCTTTTCAAGGTGATTTTACACAAAGGATATCCTGTTTCCATTTAAGACTCACTGTGAAGTAGGTGGCAGATTTCTTGGCTTCAGTTCATAGCCATAATTACGTTATTTAGCTAGAACTCATTCACAAGCTCTGCCTTAACCAGAAGTTGGATTTAATGGGCCTGTTTTATCACAAACTGTTGACCTTATGAACCCTGCACTTCAAGTAGGATTTTTGGTTAGAAACTCGGAAGAATTTTCAATTATAGAAGTTGTCAAACCTGAGAGTCCATTGCTCTAAAGGGGGTGTTAGAAAGTTTGTTCCTTGAGATTTAAAAAATTATAGAAGGAAGTGTCATAGCTGGAGTGGCTAAGTTTGTGTTCCCTTCTGAAAGCAAGATACCATATGAATGACATCTTGGGGAATAAGATTTAATTATTTATAACTGTGTATCAGACGAACACATTAAGACAACAAATAAACAAACAAGCAAAGCCCATCCAGAACAGTTATTTACAGGTTTACGTTATGAGTAATTCCAGCTACTTGGTCTTAAGTGTTTGCCCTTTGACAAAATGTGTGTAGTACCATTGAAAGACACACTTGGTTTGTGTAAAAAAGTAGTCAATGCACAGGATTAACTTTAATGCGCTGATGAGTTTAGCTATCTTTTCAATAGAAAAACGAGTTTTGCTCTATCTTAATACTAGCTTATATTTAATGGCTGTTAGATAGATAGATAGATAGATAGATAGATAGATAGATAGATAGATAGATCGATCGATCCACAGATAGATACACAGATAAATATAATGCTACAATCCCTCTTATTCATTCATTCATTTATTCAAAAAGTACTTGACAGTTCTACATTATCTGGATAGAGTAATAAAAAAGAATTTAAACAAATAAAATACTAACAAAAACCAAGTTTCTGCCCGGATGAAAACAAAGTTCCAGCTGCATGAAACTACCATTTCAATATGGTACATGGGTGGACAGTAAATAAATAAGCACATTTGTAAATTGTGTGTGTGTGCGTGTTGTTTTTGTTTTGCTATGTGCTATGGAGAGAATTATGCACAAGGATGCAGAAGGGAACATTGGGTGTGGTGAGGAAAGGCTCAATCCCCAAGGAGACTTTTAGGAGCAGCATTAGAGAACATGAAAGAATGAGTGATGCAGACATCTGAGGAAAGAGCCTTTCAGTCAGAGAGAATTGCACACGCAAATACCCTGATGTGGGAGCTTCTGAACTGCTTCAAGAGCTGCAAGGGGCCAGTGTGGAGGGCAGGGAATCAGAACAAGGTGGCTGGAGTTCAGAGAGACAGGGACAAGTCAGGTCTAGAAGGGATCTTGGCTTTTACTCTCTGATGCCATTAAAAGCTCTAAGCAGTGAGAGAACACAATAGAACTTAAATCTTAACAAAAAGGAACTGATGTAACTATATTAATATCAAAGTCTACTTTAAGGCAAAATGTATTATTAGAGATGGAGACACCTTGGAATGATCAGAGGTTAATTCAACAGAATGTGTAAACTCTTCTGAATTTATATGCATTCATGAATGTAGCCTCAGAATTGTAAATCAGAATTGACAAAAACCGACATGGCCAAGATAATGTGTTTTCTTTGTTTGTTTGTTTAAAATGTCAGTATCTACTAGAATGATCATATACAAATCAGGAAAGATACCCAGTATCTGAGCAAAAATATTTATCAAATTGATTAAATAAACCTCTGCAGAACGCAGTACCCAATGATTGCATAATATAAATTATTTTCAAGCTCACACAGAACATGAGAGAAACTGATTATATATTTGGTTACAAACCAGAAAATTCAAAGGACTCAAATAAGATTAACAAGATGGGAAGACTTGCTATATAGAATACCAAGACCAATTAGAAGATACAGTAATTAAGACGCTGCAGAATCAGACAAATACAAATAGATCAGTGGAACAGAACCGTCAGTAAACACATATATGGATATCTGATTTATGACAAAGGGAACACTTCAAAGCAATGGCAAAAGACTTTTTAATAAATAGCTCTGGGAGAGTTGGATAAATATTTTGAAAACAAAGTGAAAATTGATCTTTTCCTGACATGAATGATATCCCAAAATTAGTGGTAGGTGTATTCTTTTTTACTTAATGTAATAAAAGACTACACCTATTTAAAAAAACTGCTACAATGCCCACTCAACAGGACTTTTGCTCTTTAAAGCATATTACTCTTCTCCAAAATGGTGACACTTACATTTTCAGTCTTAGGAATCAGGTGGATCCTTAATATTCATGTGAAAGGTCCAGTAATTAAAGCTTTTTGAAGAAAATATGTTAATTAGTATGTCAGTGATTTCAAAGTAGGGAAAAATAAGACACAAAACATTACTGTAAGAGAAACTAAGAAGCTGAAATAAGAATATAAATTTTTATATATTAGGAAAGAATTATCAGAGAATCAAAAACCAAGGAATTGATTAGAAGATACTTGTCACACACATAACTGTCAAATGGGTACATATCCAGAATACGTAAAGAATCCAAAAGAAGACAGACAATCCAGTTTTAAAAACAGCAAGATACTTGAGCAGGTGCTTATAAAAAGGAGCTGTATAAATGGCCAATAGACTTATACAAAATGCTCAATCTCATTCGCACTTAGGAAAACCTGAAGTAAAAGCACAATGAGATATCAATTCATTTCCAACAAAACGGAGAAAAAAATAAAAATACTGATAATATCAAGTGTTGGTAAGGATATGGAGCAATGGAAGTCTCACATTCTACTGGAGAGAGAGTGCACTGGATGACTTTAGGAGACACATACCCGGAATCTAGCAATTCTGCTAACAATTTACGTAGACTCCAGCAATTCTACTCCTGGTTATCAACTCAACAGAAATATCTGTACATTGCACAAGAAGAATGGCCATTATAGCATTATTCACGTAAGTCTCAAATGCAAAAGTTGTGATTGATGTATACAGTTGAACACTAGGCAGCCATCAAAGAAATTCATGAACGATGGTTATGTACAACCTCACAGGCAAATCTCAAAAACATTATGTTGAAGAAAATAATCCAGACACAAAAGAAAGCGTGATGCAAGGCTTATTTCTATAAATTCCTCAAATTGCCAAAATTCAGCTACACTGTTCAAAGATGCATACTTAGGTGACTAGTGTATAAAGAGTGAGAAAGTGGCTTCCATCGTAATCAGCACAGCGGTTCATTTAGTGGGAGGTCCTGGTGTGAATGGGAAGGAAATGTGTTAGGATTGGGGTTCCTTCTCGGCTGCTAACAAAGTTCTGTTTCTTGATCTGGTTGGCATGTACACTAGTATTTGCTTTAAACTCTCCATTTAGTCATTTTAGTCTCCATTTGTGTCATTTTCTCTACGGGTGCCTTCATTACAATTTTTTTAAGTTTAAAAATGTCACATGTTGAAGTTTATGCAGATGTTATGAGACCCATTTTGGTTTTCTCCTTATTTTTGCTCCCTATTTGTAAGAAAAAGTGATATAGGAACAGACAGAGACAGAGGAATCGATCCTTTGCTAGGATTTTCAAGGACAGCAGAAGGCAGTTCCTGCTACATGTGCTACAAAAGGTGTTATGACAAGCCACTCATGAGACTGAACTTTGTAAAGGAGCAGGTAGACATCAAACAGCTTTTGGTTAAGATGCAGGCATCCCAGAAGTACTGACATCTAAGGGGGTCAAGTTTCTAAGGAGCCCCAACATCTTTAGTTTATCTGTTAAAACAAATAAGCAAATGACTGAATTTTCCATTGGAGTCTGCAGTGAATATGAAAGTGGTTGTTCTGGGGCTTCTGATGGGAGACAAGCTGGGATTCTACCTAGGAAAGAGTGTTAAATCCATACCTGTTGAGCACAGAGACACTGTGCCGGGGGCTTCACACACAAGGTCAGGCAATCCTGGCCACAGCCCGGAATGGTAAGTAGGTCTAATCCACTTAAGTCAAGTAATTTGGCAAAGATCACAAAACCAAGGGGTGCTACGAAAACTCTAATGCATTTGTTTGTCTGCAAAGCGTCTGTTTTCAGCCCATCTCTGTGGCCCGCCCTGTTTCCACATCATAATATCTCTAATCTAAACTGTGATGTACCAGCGGTGGTAATTAAGCATACACTTCAACAATGGACGCACAGACAGAAGGCCATGATTTATCTCTCTTTATTCTTGTGTGGAATAATGAACTTATTTTCAATACTTAGTCTTTAGAATAGACTTAGCGTATGCACAACTGTTATGGATTTCATTATAATTTGACTTTGTTCTCCAGTCAATGTTTTATTATCTTTCCTGGTAACCTATTAATTGACTTATGATCAGGCACAGCAATTATTTTCCCATCTGCAGGACCATAGGCATTCAAAAATACGTTTGGGATGAATAGGGATGAAGAAATTGGTATTTTAAAATCACAATGTTAAATCTTAAAATATTACGGTTTTTAATCTTAATTTTTATCTCCTCTTTTTGTTAAAATGACATATAATACCAAAAAGCCAATGAAAGAATATTTTAAAATTCCACTACTATCCAGAGAAAAATATTGCTAGCATTTTGATAGACAGCCTTCTAAAATTAGCGCACCGTATCTCTGTGCACACACGCATGCACGCACACACACACACACACATTTTCTATATGAATACAGCTTTTCAGAGTTCCACTTTCATAACTCATTCATTCAGCAAACATCTTATGAATATTTGCTATTTTCCAGGTACACTTCCAGTTGCTTAGCGTCAAGTAGTGAATGAAATGAACAAGAACATCTGCCATCCTTGTCTTCATGACATTCACCTCTCAGTACAGACACAAAGACAAAGTAAAAAATAACTGAATAACATGCAGATTATCATAAAGAACAACCAGTATGAAGAAAATTAAGAGAATGGGAAGTGGAAGTCCTAGAGGAAGTAATCCTCTTATTCACGTAGCAAATGTTCTGAACTTCATGCCTTATCAATAAATACACATGTATAATATCATTTTAATGGTAACTTATGGATGTATTTATGTATTAAATATTTCCAAACAGACTCCTATGGAAAAACATTTATTAACACAAATTTTGTTGATATTGTCACTACAAAATATAGAGTAAACATAGATAATATAAATTTATATGTTTAGTATAATTCTTGCTATATTAAAATTCATCTTTAATATAGTATATTTAAGATGTTTACCTATTTATTAATATATTTCCAAATGTCCTAAACCAAGTTCTTAAAACATGGAGATTTATTTTTCTGAAACACTCTGAGCTCTGACATCTTGATTAATATATAAAAATCCCTAAGTATTTTTCTGCTTTACTTGTCCACAAGACAGTGAATTTCTAAAGTGTAGAAACTGTGTCCTTTCAATTTTTGTCCAGTAAATCCTCACTATGTTCCAGGAAAGTGATTTTTTAAAATCATCTCCTAATTTATATAACAATCATCCAACAAACAATTTGCTCAGCAAAATGTAGGTGGAAATCTACTTGCCTTTCTTGAACATGATTGGGCTTGCCTGAATAGCCAAGTATGTGAACTGGGGTAATGCACTGCACAACTATTTTTTATTTATGGGGACTTCAATACATTTTAGAAGTGATTTTCGAAACACAGGAACATTAACAATCAATCTGGAAAATTCAAAATGTAAATACATCTTTGGAAAGAGTGAAACATTAAAAACAATACACATATTTTAAAATCAGTTTTGCTGAGAGTGAAACTTTGGTGTTTGTTTAAATATATGAATTTCCTAAAAGCCACTGGCATAAGATGAAAAATAACAGTGATTTTCTTTATGTAGCCACTGAAGACTTTCCATTACTTTAACTGTGTAGTGCTTCTAATCTATACACAGTCTTTACCTTTTTTACTGACATATCCTCCTGGATTCCCTGAGCAGAGGAACCTTAGTATTTTACACCGTATGTATCCATTCTTTTTCTAATTCTTGTTTGTATTTCAGATATTTATCAGTATAAATATTACCTGCCTTACTTTTAAGTCAATGATTTATGACTACATGATAATCAAGATATTTATTAAATAAAAGGCAGTTGTTGAAAATTAAAACCCCTATATCTTGTTGATTGCAGAACACCACATTTCAAAAATACACAGCACTGTTTTCTTCAAACCGTGGAATTCAAATACAAAAATATTAAGCCAGTGATTATTAGATAGCCCAGGCACAAGCTTCACAATGCCTAAAATGTACTTGAAATATTATGCATAGATTTTTTGTACCTGTTTTATTTTCTTAGAGAAATGAATTTATAACTTCAACTCATTCTCAAAGGAATCATTTTCTGTCCATACACTAATTACTATATCTTTACAACAGAAGAAAAGCATTCTTTAAAAATTCAACTTCATGCTTTCACTAATAATGCTTTCTTCCTTTCTACTGCTTTGATTAAATTAGTATATTTTTTAAAGTACAGTAAATGTTACTTCCTGTAAATAAATTAAGATTAAAAAAAACTCCAGCCTGGGCAACATGGTGAAACCCTGTCTCTACTAAAAACACAAAAATTAGCCGGGCATGGTGGCGCACGCCCGTAATCCCAGCGACTCAGGAGGCTGAGGCAGGAGAATCGCCTGAACCCCGGAGACAGTGGTTTCAGTGAGCCAAGATCGTGCCTCTGCACTCCACACTGGGTGAGGGAGTGAGCCTCTGTCTCAAACAAAACAGAAACAGAAACAAAAAAACAAAACAAACAAATAGAAAAACCTAAGAAAAGAAACTGTCAACAAGTATTAGGGAAAACAAAATGATGTAACTTGTTCTCATATACATGAAGTAAAATAACTCTTAGCTCTCCGCCGGGAGTGGTGGCTCACGCCTGTAATCTCAGCACTTTGGGAGGCCGAGGCGGGTGGATCAGGAGGTGAGAAGATCGAGACCATCCTGGCTAACAGGGTGAAACCCCGTCTCTACTAAAAATACAAAAAACTAGCCCGGCGAGGTGGCGGCGCCTGTAGTCCCAGCTACTCGGGAGGCTGAGGCAGGAGAATGGCGGGAACCCGGGAGGCGGAGCTTGCAGTGAGCCGAGATTGCGCCACTGCACTCTGGCCTAGGCAGACTCCGTATCAAAAAAAAAAAAAAAAAAAAAATTAAACTCTTAGCTCTCCAAATACTTCATAATTTTCTTCATATTTTTCTAAAGAAGCTTTCTCAAACTGTGCTTAACACCATTCTATACTGATGTACATGCAGAGTAAAGCAGCCAAGGTTCCATGTATAAATGATTCTGCAAAATGCTGGATTAAACAAAGTTAAATTATTGTTTACTCAGGGAATCTCAAAGCATTTACAATGCATTGACAGGGAGGAAAAATATATATTGTTTCTCAAATTAATTAAATACAGCATCTTTGTTTTTATTCTATGTTTTGTTTTAGTTTTGCTTTATTTTTTTTCCCATGGGTGCTTTTATCTCATCCAGAGTTGTTTAGTATTGGAAAGTATTAAAAATTTTCACCAGTGCTACTTTCCAGGAACATTTTCATATAGGCATTCTTTTGTGTGTCTGAAAATGTATGGAAGGTTGTTGTTTACATATATCTAAAAATTATGACTTTGCTTCTTAGTAATAGAATTTTGTAGATGTAGAAGAGGTTGAATTTTAAAACTTTATGTATTAAAGAAATAAATAACCTTAGGTAATCTGTGATTATTTTTTGTCAAAAATGTTTGTAAAATTTTGGATTGACTATGTTTTAATATTCTGAAAATGCAAGATGATTACACTTTATAAACTTAATAAAATTAACATTTCTAAAGTATCATGGCATGTAGGAAGTACATTAAAACTGGATATAGCTATTGTTGTACTCTTACTTATTAATATATCTTTAAGAAATAGTAGCTGTTAGCATTAATTTCCTAGGCTAGATAGGCAAAAATAAATAAATAAAAAAAAATTCTCCTCCATGTTTTCTTAGATAAATCTAATAAATAAGTTCATTCAAATAAAAAATGTACTTTGTTTCATTAAGTTCTACAGACTATGAGTGCTTCAAGATCTGATTTCCTGATGGTAAAATGAGTGTCTATCTTGCATAGGCATCAATTTTCCTTAAGGAACCTCAAGTAAAGATCTTTAACAAACTCTCACTTCATTAACAAACCACTTGATGAGTTGAGATACAAACTGCTTTATGGAAATTGCCACCAAAAAGTGTGGATGCAACTACTGTACCCAAATTAAGCCACTCAATTTTTAAAAATTAAATGCCTAATCAAGAACTAGGAAAGGACTGGATAAATGGGTTAATGGATTACAAACTTTAAAACTTAAGTTTCACGATAAGAATTTTTAGAGGGAGCAGAGAATCTGCAACAACCCACCTCATGCATTTTCTCACTGTCTGATTATATCATTATGGTAGTAAGATTGCCTCATCCTACAACTACTAATGTAATAATAAAATGCATGTCTAATTTGCATAGGCCTATCATACAACTTCCTTTAAATATGGCAGCTCCCATAAGAAGTACTGTGGCTACAATAATGATATTCCACATTATACAGCATTTTTTCTAAAAAAAAGTTTCATGCATTTTGGCAAATAGCTAAATGCATCCAAGAGGCAAGTCACTCATTAACTAAGTCAGATTTATAACTCCAAGTAGCATCAACTTAAGGCATGTTAGAGGTAGAAATTCTTAAGTAAACTGAAGCTTATACAATTTTAAATTCTTAAACAAAATGCTTAAGGTCATAAATAAAATCAAAATTTAAAAGCAGCCATATAGGTCAAGGAATATACCAGACTGGTTGAGTGACTGCATATTTCAGGTTGGCTTGTATTCAATGTCTCAGCTTTTCAAGCTACAAGTCTCTAAGCTGTAAGATCTGCAGCTGTCATTAAAATATCTACAGTTCTATGGCTTTTATATGCTTAGCCAAACAGACTGTATGCTGCTGCAATACATCCATCCATTATGGGTCTTCCTTTGTACAAAATTGCAAGTCAGGATATGGTTCACAGCCTGCTGAATTCTCTGAAATAAATGCAGTGGCTCTCTATAATGTGAAGCCCAAAATGTTTTTCTCCACCTGTGAGTTTATTAGAAATACCTAAGAATATAAGAGCAACTGAAAAAGACAAGTCAACTATAAAAAGATGCCCCCTGTTCACAATAGCAAGATATAGAATCAACCTAAGTGTCCCTCAATGGACAACTGGATTTTAAAATATGATATATAGATACAATGGAATATTATTTCGCCATAAAAAAATAAAATCATGTCATTTATAACAACATGGATGCAACTGGGTGTTATCATGTTAAATGAAATAAGCCAGAGACAGAAAGACAAATATTGCACATTCTCACTTCTATGTGGGAGCTAGAAAAGTGGATCTCATGGAAAGAGAGTAGAATGATGGTTACCAGAGGCTACGAAGGGAGTATGGATGAGGGGGGATGAAGAGAGGTTGGTTTTAACGAGTACAAACATAGTTAGATAGAAGGAATAAGTTTTGATGTTAGATAGCAGAGTAGGGTGACTATAGCTAATAGCAATTAACATAGTTGGGATAATTGTCTGCTCCAAATCTCGTGTTAAAATGTAATCTGCACTGTTGGAGGTGAGGCCTGCTGGGAGGTGACTGGATCATGGGGGTGGATTTGTCATGAATGGTTTAGTAACATTCTCTTGGTGCCATCCTTGTGATAGTGAATGAATTCTCCTGAGATCTCGTTGTTTAAAAATGTGTGCCTGGCTGGACGCGGTGGCTCATGCCTGTAATCCCAGCACTTTGGGAGGCCGAGATGAACAGATCATGAGGTCAGGAGTTTGAGACCAGTCTGGCCAACATGGTGAAACCCCGTCTCTACTAAAAATACAAAAATTACCCGGGCGTGGTGGTGCACACCTGTAATCCCTGCTACTCGGGAGGCTGAGGCAAGAGAATTACTTGAACACAGGAGGCAGAGGTTGCAGTGAGCCAAGATCACCCCATTGCACTGCAGCCTGGCAACAGAGTAAGACTCCGTCTCAAAAAACAAACAAAAAAACAAAAAAAGGACATGCCCCCTGACCCAACTATCTCTCTGGTTCCCGCTTTTTCCACCTGAAGACATGCCTGCTCCCACTTCACCTTCCACCATGAATCAGAGCTCCCAGACGCCTCCCCGGAAGCAGATGCTGTCATGCTTTCTGTACAGCCTGAAGAACCGTGAGCGAATTAAACCTCTTATGAATTACCCAGTCTCGGGTATTTCTTTATAGTAATGCAAGAACAGCCTAACACAGCAATGTATGATATATTTCAAAACAGCTAGAAGAGAGGACTTAAAATGTTCCCAACAAATAGGAATGATAAATACTCAAGGTGATGGCTACTCCAAATACCCTGACTTGATCATTATATATGCCATGCATGTAACAAAATATCACAGGTACCCCATTAATATGCAAAATATTATGTATCAATAAAAAAGCAGCCTCTGTTTTAAGAGACACCAAGCAGTCCACAGTGATAAAAAGGAAAAGAGCATATAACTTGGACTGTGTAATACGATTGTATTTTCTTATTTACAAATCTAAATATATTTATTTTATAGGTAGTACCTCACAAACTGTAAGAACTCATATCTCTGCTCAAAGGGTTGGTTTTATTTAAGTGTTTTAAAATGTTTTGTTGGCCATTCCGGGTTATGGAATCTATGACTGAAAACAGCAGAGGTAGAGAGTGAGAGGTTCGGGAAGAGAGGACGCAGACACACGCTATCATTTTATGTATATGACACTAGTCATTTATATTTATATTTAAATTTTTATTTATACATACATGTATATGTATATATATTCTCAATTTTAGTTTACCCTTTTTTTTTTTTTTTGAGATGGAGTTTCGCTCTTGTTGTCCAAGCTGAAGTGCAATGGCACGATCTCGGCTCACCACAACCTCAACCTCCCGGGTTCAAGTGATTCTTCTGCCTCAGCCTCCAGAGTAGCTGGGATTACAGGCATGCGCCACCACGCCTGGCTAATTTCATATGTTTATCAGAGACGGGGTTTCTTGATGTTTTAAACATATTTTTATGTATCCTGACCTGCCTTATTAATAAACATTAAAGTATAAATGTCTTATTAATAAACATATAAAGTACAAATAATAAATAATTTTAAAACATACAGAAAAGTACAAAATTATAACAGGGAATACTACTTAGGACTTTTTATGTTTACCTTATATTTTTGCTCTTTTACAAAACAAAACATTACACAAATGATCGAAAACACCTTTATATCCACCACTTATTTTCCCTTTCCTCAACCAAAAAGAGTCACTATCCTAAAAGGTAATTTGCATCTTTCAAAGAAAGGACTAATATTTCTACTAGAATTTTATACCTTCATTAGCAACATTTATTACTGTTTTTATATTGTAATTTTTGCATTAATAGTATAAAACATGATGTATACAATTTTAACTTCTAAGATTGAGCTTTTTTCATGTTGATATGAATTATTAAATCTATTTTAGTTTCAAATCTGTTAACAGGTAGATGTGTTAAACAGTTTTCCCGATTTTGCAGCTTGACTTTTCACTTTTTTATAATTTAATTTTTCATGTAGAAGATTTAATTTTATTTTAGTAAACTGTGTCAGTTATTTCTTCTTTGAATTTCTTACTTCTAACTGCTTAAGAGGAATGATTCTCATCTTGAAGTAGTTACTGAAATATCTGAACTCTTCACCAACTCATTTTCTTGTTTATTGTTTCCCTTTTCAATATATTTTACTCTTTTCTGGCTTTATAATGGAATAATACAATTTCTTAGATTGCCTCTCTTTTTCCCTCAGCAGCCTCTAAAACCTTCCCACTCCATACAAATACGTTTGGTTACCCACACATAGCTCTCTACCTTTCTTTTCATGTATGCTACTAAATCTAATAGAACCTCACTTAAAAAAATATGGTTTTAGTAGCTTCCCAGCTGATTTCCTGCCTTCAAGTTTGTTTTACTTCAATCCAATTTATAAACTATTGTCATATTAAATGTCCTAACACACAGATGTGGCCGTGTATTTCTTTGGATCAAAAAACAAAAACAAAACAAAAATGAAACAAACAAAAACAACAAAACTTTCAATGCTTTGCCATTTCCCATTGCTTATAAAAGAAAATTTGAATTCTAAAGCTTACCCTTCAAGAACCGTCATGAACTAACCCCAAAGTCATGTGGAACATTTGTCTCTTTCTCTATGAAATCCTCTCCTCAAATTGGACTGGTTTAGTCATTATTACCCCTTGAATATATTTGCTTCCATTTCTTTGCTTGCATTATTTCTTCCTGAAATTCCCTTATTTTTAAAAAGTACATGTTTTATAATGTTTTCCCTTATCATTTGTTCTTTGTTGTCTTTGAAATTAATCTCATCCACAAAACAACATAATTAGGCTACATTATTATCATTTTGTTTCACATGAAGAAATCGAGGTGCAGAAATATTTTTTTAAAGGTAGTAATGGAGATACAAGAATCAAGCCCTGAAAGTCTAGCTTCAGGGCTTGGATTTAGAATTACAAAATTATACTCCCTCATACATTATACACTTGAGTCTTAAGCAATATATTAATGTATTGGTTTAAAACTTGGGAAAACTTACAACATCAAGGAAAACAGGTTGACTTTCTTCAAAAATGAGAACTTGGACTTGGGGGAAAAAAGAATGGAAAAAACAAAGAGGTGTAGTGGAAATGAGAGGTTGTATACGTTTGTCTGTTTTTTTCATCCTTGTTTCTTTGTGAAGTCACCTTTGTGTGGGAAAGGTCTTCTCTCTTTATCTTGCCTCATACTTATCCCTTGTCACTTGTTCTCTGTTCACCTGCCTGAGAGTGAAGTGTATCCAAACTCCCTAAAAGAAAGTCCTTGTTCTCATAATGGAAACCAGTCTTGAAGGAGAATCACCCATTTATTCTGGCACACTGAAAATTTCAGCACAATTGCAACTTTTCATGTCTGAAAGCCCAAGTGACAGCCCAAAATAAAAGTAAATCGAAAGGAGGGTAAAGAAAGAAAAAGGGTTTACAACTTACCTTCCTCCTTCTAAGACCTAGGGAATCTAAGGCCATTACGGGGTCTGTTTGGGATTAAACCAATGAAGAACTCTCTACTTCATGTACTTAGTTATCAATAGATTTTTGTCCCAAAGCAGACTCCTTTGAAAATACCCCTTTGGACAATCGTTCTATCCTTTCATTTGAAGAAGACAAATCAACTGCGATAAGAAGTATGTTTTAAAATCAAGAGTAAAAGAAATGTCAAGATGTAAACTAAATGATGTCTGAGACCATGGCACCTTGCAGCCTTAGGAACTAATCCACTCTGGGTGTATGAACAGAAGCTTTTCATCTCATTGCATGAACAATCCATGAAAGCTTCAGAGGCTCGAAAGCCTGTGGAAGAAATAGTTTCAAGAATGACTGATTTCAAATGTACAAAGCTCCCTTGAAATGAAACATCTTAAGCAAGTGTTTTTACTCAGAAAAAAAAAAAAAAATCAATCTCTGAAACTGCAAAATGTAGTGTTTCTTTCCTACTTGATATTTTAATTTTTATTTTTCTCCCAAATTTAATTTTGTGTAGCGCTACATAACTGGACTTGGAGGGCTTCTATATTTGTTTTAATGTTATTTTAATTTTGTGGTTCAACCTAACTTTTTCTCTTGGGTCAACATTTTGGTCATCACTTTCATAGGGTAGCAGCAACAGTCTTGACTTTCAGTAATAATAACTAACATCTTAATTTCTTCTGTTTCCCACCATTGTAAAGTGACTTACAAACATTAACATAGTTTAAGCCACACCCAAATCCATCAAGGCAGGCAATATCATGATCCCTGCTTACAAAATGGGACAGTCAGGCAGAAAACAGAAGTAGCTTAAAGTTTGGCATAATACTAAATTATTGTTATAGTTTGCTAAGTTGGTTTCCAATTTAAGCTTTCTCTTCTCCAAACTGTTCTGTAAACCACAATAATCATACTATTGCTTTTGTAATTTCATGGCACCTTTGAGAGCGTCCAGTTGTCTAGCAGGTAAATTCTAACTGCCTAAATTCCACACACAAGGCCATCCACACCATCTCCATTCTGCCTTTTTGGACTAACTTCCACTTCTTTTTACTCATACTAAGCTCTAGGGACTCACAACTACTTGCCAACTCCCTTTCTTTTTAAAATTATTTATGTATCTATTTATTTATGTTTGAGACAGAGTCTGTCACAGTCAGCTCCCTTTCTTTTGCTTTCCAGGTATCCTGATAGCTGGCCATTACTTTTTCCTATCAATACAGAGTATTCAAGGAAGGAATTGTTTCGCAGATCAAGCTGTACTGTTCATTGTAATGCCTATGGGTTCCATTTTCCTATGCTCTATTTGCCACAAACATGACCATTATCATACTCTGCTGTTTTTGTAAGTCAGCATATAGAAGTTTCATTTCTCCTGTGAGAGTGCATGGCTGTTGAAGGTAAAACTTTGTATGTCAAACAGCTTCTGGCACAATGTATTCCCTTCATGGCTCAGTATACATTCATGGGAGGCATAAACTCATGCCTTAGATTCATAAAAGACCAGTATCAATTATTTCAACCCTAGATACATGCAATTATAAACCTTAATAACACTTTCATACCTATTTCCAATAAAATATGTCTCATAAATGATTGGAAATGGTTGGATTTTTAAAATATATAATAATGTACTCAGTCTTTGTGGATAATATATATACATCATCAATGCACAGATCCCGCCCACTGCTGCTTCCTTGCTTTAAGGCTTATATATTAAGCCATTATGAAAGGTATCAATTTCCCCATCACAAGCAAGTACATATTTCTACTTAGGAATTATTCCAGAGCATGAGAGCAAATTACAGTAGTCTGCAATTCTGATGGCTTAACTTACAATTCAAATTATACAGTAAATACATGTTGACGATGGGGGAACATCATACTTACATTCGGGTAAAATAAAACTCATAGTTGTCTTCAAGGAGCAAACAGTTTGGGGAAACAAAAGAACAAATAAACATACTAGTAAGTAAGTTCAGAAAAGTGTTATGATATGCATTTTATATATTATGATATATGCTAGTAGGATAACATACACACTCTTTTCTTCCTCCCCCACTCAAAATAGTGCAAGAATTAGCATTAAACTTAATAGTGAATTTCTGCCAATGAGGATAACAACAAAGATTCTCTAACAGAACTACGATTTGTGTGGTAGAAATGCTAACCAATGCAATTACAAAAGAGAAAGAAATGAGAGAGAGAAACATTAGAAAGTAAGAGCTAAAATAACTTTAAGTGAAATGCTTATATGTTTAAAAACCCAACAGAATCAACTAGAATCTATAACAAAGCATAAGGTAATTAATTTCACTAAGTAGGATTTAATAAAATTAATTATCAAAAGTTTATAATCTTGAATATATAAACCATAATCATTGAAGAAGTATGATGGAAGAAAAACTTCATTTACAATGGCCACAAAAATGTTAAGAAGTCTAGAAATACACCCACAAAATGATCATTAGAAGACATTTCTGGAGGAAACAGATTATGATTTAATGCAAGGATCCACCAAGATTGTGGACAAAAGGTAAATTCTCCCATTAAATTTTGAATGCAATAAACGTTAAATCAGTCCCTTGGGACTAGATACATTATTTAACTTAGGTAAAATAAGAAATAGCCAGTAAAACTCAGAAAAATAAATACAACGGTGGTGAGACCAAACATATATTAAAACATAATGCCTCAATAATTAAAACAGTATGGCAATGGCACATGAGTAATCAGAACAGAAAAGCAAAGAAAATCTGGAAAGAGGATATGATGATAAAGATGGCATCTCAAATCAATGCAGGATGGATAATGAACATTGATATGGTTAGATTCTGTGTCCCTACCCAAATCTCATCTTGAACTGTAATCCCCATAAATCCCCACATGTTGATGGCAGGCCCTGGTGGGAGGTGACTGGATCTTGGGGGCAGTTTCCCCCACGCTGTTCTGAGGAGATCTGATGGTTTTATAAGCATTTGACAGTTCCTCCGACATGTGCATTCTTTCTCCCTCCTGCCACCTTGTGAAAGATGGTGTCTGCTTCCCCTTCACCTTCTGCCATGATTGTAAATTTCCTGAGGCCTCCCCAGCCATGCAGAACTGTGTCAATTATACCTCTTTCCTTTATGAATTACCCAGTCCCGGATATTTATTTATAGTACTGAGAGAACAGACTAATACAAACACATTTCATTTGAAAAATATATATCAAAATTGCATACATGTGACTTTGAACCATCATTTCCACATTCTAAAAGTAACAACTTAGATACATCTGCATTCATAACAATGTTATGTGCATAAGTTTTGTATTATAGAATTGTTCGTGTAGCAAAACCTTCAAAATAAAATTACTCATTAAAAAGAATTTGTTAAATAAACAATGGTACATGCACTTACTGGAATAAGAAAGCTTTCTATATACTGACATGAAAATCTATCCAGGAACAGATGTATATCCTGGAGGATATAGATGTATATATCCTGGAGTCCCTGTGCTTGTAGTCCCAGCTACTTGGAAGGCTAAGGCAGGAGGATCACTATATGTGGGGAAAAAAAGCTATTTTTGTATGAGAAAGAATAATTAAAAATGTATAGTCATATTTTTTGACCTTCATAAAGAAACTCTAGAATTACAAAAAATGAACTTAAAAAAATAAGTGTTCACTACAGAATTCTGGGGCAGAATCTACCAAAATGGAAGAAGGACACAAACTTTTCAATTCACAAATTACGTGCTAGTGATTTGCCTACCTGGTAATAAATACTAAATTTGATGAATGACAGATTAAATGCTTGACAAAGGTATTTGAGGTGTTGTTTTTTTAAATTTACATTGACAACCATTGAAGAATTCATGGATCACATTTGTATTTCAGGATGGTTAACCCTGGCGGTGTAGTGTAGTTTGATAAGAAACAGCCTAAGGCAGGGATATCTCTTAGTTGACCTTAGTTCTATTACAATAACAGCTGATACTCATTACACAATTTCTGTTTATGTTTGAGAGAGCATATCCAAGCACTCTGTCCCTCAATTCTCACATCTGCTCTGTGTGAAAGCTACTCCTATTATTTCCACGTTAGAGATGAAGAAACAGAGAGCAACTGAGACTTAGATAAACCATCCAATAGCCTAGGAGGATCAACGGCAGTATTTGCAGGGGAAGTCGGAGAGGAAAAAGCAATCAAGGAAGAAGGAAGGAGGAGGAAGGTTGTCATTTAAAGGGAAAGGAAGGGATGGGATTCTGAGGAAGACAATCAGAGGGGTGACCAGAGTTACGAGGGAGGAAATATCCTGGTGAGCAAGGCAGTAGAAATAGAAAGGTTGGTGTAGTAAAGAGAAATGGAGGCCGAGGATGGTAGTTTACACCTCTGACAGTAGCACTTTGGGAGGCCTAGACAGTCAGATCGCTTGAGCCTAGTAGTTGGAGGCCAGTATGGGCAATATAATGAGACTCCTATCTCTACCAAAAATACAAAAGTTAGCTGGGCATGGTGGTGGACACCTGTAGTCCCAGCTACTTTGGAGGCTGAGGTGGAGGATCGCTTGAGCCCAGGAGTTCAAGGCTGCAGGGAGCTGTGTTCACGTCACTGCACTCTAGCCTGGGTAACAGAGCAAGACCCTGTCTCAGAGAAAAAAAAAATAGGAGAAATGGATCATCTAAGGCACCCAAACTTTTTAGTTATTCTTATTGGGAAAAATATTAACAATGAATAGCATGCTTTAAAAAATGACACTAAAAATTAGACCTCAAGTGGTCTCCCTAGTATTCAAAATACTACAGGGCTTGCTCTAAGACTTATTTTTCTTCTCACCCTTTTCATATTTATCTTTCAGGTAAGTTCTCATATTTCAGAATAACATTTCTATTCTCAAAATGCAGTTGTTCTGAACAAGAAGATAGATACATGAGAAAAGAGCCTATTTACCTTAGATTTCAATAAAAAAAGATAGCCCTGTAACTTTACAATATTTTTAGCATGTCACAATCATAAAGCATCAAATTGAACATGACAGTTTTATTTTAAATCTCTGCTTGGATACAAGTCCTTTTTAAAAATCCTTCAATCATTCTTCTAGAAAAAACAAACAGCAATACTAAAAGCTTTCTAAGGAGCTTATTTTTACTGGAAGCCATATTTCTGATACATCTTGGACATGTTGGACTGTTATGTCAATATACTTTTAAGACATAGTGTTATAAAAATCATATAAAAACAGAGATAATGTCCTCTGAAAAAGAGATTTTACTGGAATTTTGGCCAGGTACCTATTGATGATACCTTTGAAATATGTTTGCTAGGCAAAGATCACAAATGATTTCTTATTCAAAACCTTAAAATTGGAACTGGAGTAGAAGCTTGCATAGTTGTGTAAAATTCACCTACTCATCTAGAAACAAAGGAATAACCCAACTCTTCTCAATATGTCTTTCTTATAATAAGTGCTCAATAATTAGTTGAGTGTGTAGATTCCTAAATGCAATTCAATCAGTTAAATAAATGTACATATGATACTTAATGTTTTCCCGTGTCTGGCACTGGGGAATATGAGAATGAAAGGATTCCAACTTGAAGGACTGGCAGTCTGGTGGGGCAGACCAGCATACAAATAAATAAATCCAACTCACTGAAGAAAGGACCATGATAACAATATTCTCAGGGTGCACTGAGACAAAGAGAAGCACCTGACACATAGCCTGTGGAAAAAAGCCTGAATGAAGGAACCCTACTTAAGGGAAGAGAAGACATGAGTGAGACTGAGTTAACCACGCAATATCAGAGCCTGAAGGCAGAAGTGAGCCCAAAGTTCAAAAGTCTTTATAAAATCAAAGTGGAATATTCCTTGTGAATAATTTTATGTCTTACTTGAATAGGGTTTAAAACTTCTGTATTGGCTAGACGAGGTGGCTCACGCTTATAATCCCAGCACCTTGGGAGGTTGAGGTGGGAGGACTGGTTGAGGCCAGGAGTTTCAGACTGACCCGGTCAACATAGCAAGACCTCATGTCTATTTATAAAATAATAATAATAATGGTAATAAATCTGTCGTGTATGTTAATGTGAACATTCTTGTGTCTGGATGATAATTTTGATTGATTTAATTCAAGATAATATTCAATTGAGCCCTTGCTCTTTCAATCACTAACCAGCTACATGATATCGGCCAGTTTACCAAACAACTTGGACTTTCTAATTCTCTCTTGTAAAATGAAGCAGGTGAACTAAATCGCTGTTAAAAGTCCCTTTAAAAACAAAAAATCTTGTGATATATTGTGGGTATATCACTACATGTGACTACACAGGGCGTATCTCTATCTTCTATTGTTTAAACTTAATAATTGAAAATATGCAGTAATTTTTATTGAAGTGGTGATGTTTAGACCAAGAATAAAAATTCAAACACATAGAAGTTTAGAAAAGATAGACATTCACAAAAGTTTCACCAACCAGAAATAACTACAATTATTAAAATAACCAAAATTCTTTATATATTCTTTATGCACATGGGTAAATGGATATTCAGAATTAATTTTATAAAGACAAGATATATTTAATCAAAACTATACTTGATAAGTACAAAACATTCCCTTTTACTTTTCAGTTTTAACAATATGTGTTTAGCAGTTTATGTTTTATTAGTCATATTTTTACATATCAAATTCTGTATATTTACCTTGCATTCCACTCATACTAAATTATCTAAATATTACTGGATTTAATATCTACCCAGTCATTTTTACTGTAGATTCTGTATTTCTGAGGTAATTATACATGTGTCAGTGGAACCCGATTTTACTGCCACCTTATTTGTTTCAAGAAGGGCTTGTAGGTGTAATCCTTTGAGTTCTTTCTTGTATCCTTGAAGAACAAGACCATATGCTTTCTTTACACTCAGGGACTATTTGGATTAAATTTCTTGGTAAATGCCTGATTATATGGGACCTTGTAGACAGTGTGCTAATTATGTGGACATTGAATCTGGCACTAGTCTTTTCCCTATGTCTCTCCATTTACTTTTTTTGCAGAATTTTGGATTTCATAATTGGTTTTCAAGAGTTCTTTTTAGCTGTTATAATTACAAAGGCCATTCATTTTTAGGAAGTTATACCTGTTACATTGGTATCTGGCTGATAATTTGGCCAAGTATCATATTTTTTGCATAACATCTCCTGTGACTCAGAACACTGTAGATTTTTTTTATTTTCTGAAATCCACAGTTTCATAATGCAGTTTGGGACTCCTATAAATCATCCTGTTCTAAGTCATTTTCTTTTCTGTTTGGAAACCTGAAAACTTTAGATATTTATATTTTTATAGCCTAAGTAAAAACACTTAATAATAAAATATTAGAAGTAATACTCTTAAAAATCAGAAACATGATGATAATGTCCATTATGTACATACATGAATCGCATATATATATGAATCACACATATATATATTCAACTGTGTAGTGAAAATTCATAGCAAGTTCATTAACCAAGAAAAAAATTTTTTAAAATAGCGGTTGAAAAGGTTTTTTAAAACACCCCAAACCATAATTATTTATGGAAATTATATTGTCTATATAAAAAATTGAATCCCTAGCAAATTATTAGAATTACAGAGATTTCAGGAAGTTAGCCAACTGTAAGATGAATATGCAGAAGTCAGTTGCTTTCCTGTCTACCAGCAGCAAATATATAGAAAATGTAAGAGGAAATTATAAGTTTTACAATGACAGTGAAAGTGATAATATAAAGCTTGGAAATAAATGTAAGAAAAACTATTAATACTATTATGGAGAAGATAAAAATTTTTTGAAAGACCTAAGGAAAGGAAGAGACATACGCACAGCACACAGTGATTCACATTCATTCCCCTCATACTAATCTAGAAATGCAATTTTAACCAAAACGCTTATAAGATCTCTCATGCAACTTTACAAAGCTAAAATCATAGCAGGTGCTAAAGAATGAGGGTGCACTGAGACACAGGGAAAGCACATTGATATAGCCTGAGGAGAAAAGCCTAACTGAAGGAAACTTGCTTAAGGGAAGAGAAGACATGAGTGAGACTGCGTTAACCAGGCAATATCAGAGCTAGAAAACAGAAGTGAGCCTGAGGTTCAAAAGTCTTTAGCAAATCAAAGTGGAACATTCCTTATGAATAATTGTACGTCTTACATAATTTATCCAAGATGATCATACCAGATGCTAAAGAAGAATGCGGAAGTTTTGCCTATGGTATGAAGACTTATAATAAAAGTATAGGAATTAAGAATATGTTGATTTGATGCAAGGATAGATAAAGGAACAAGTGGAAACTATTATGGAGCTCGTTTGCTGGCAAGCTCATACGTGGAGTGCTTATACATGACGGAACTGGGATTTTAAATGGAGTGAGGGACCACTGAGAATACTGGCTATTCATATGGGAAAAAAACAAGGAATAAATTTTACTCCTACCTCACACCATACAAATAATCAGTTCCCATGCATAAATATTGTATACATGAATAACAAAATTTTAAAAAATTTAGAAACAAATATAGAATAATAAGTGTATTACATTGGGCTTGAGAAGGAATTCTTAGACGGAAAACAATTATATATCTAAAATATATACACGCATATACAGAAGACACCCATATAGCAAATGCATAGATAATTGTGAAGTTGTCAGCTTCTAAAACATTCAATTATCACTTTCATGCAATTGCAATTTCATAACTCTAAACTCCTGTATAAGATGAACTATAGTATTTTTGTTAAATTACAGAAAAATGTTATTTTATGCAATAGAACCCATATCTACGAGACAAAGGCAGCATAGTCAAAGAGACTTGCATTAAAACAGCAACTTAATAGCAGGGGGACTACAGGCAAGTTACTAGCCGTCTATTTAGCAGACTAAAAAATGGATTTTAAAAAAGAGCTTCTAAGAGTTGTTGCAATGATTTAATGAGGTCATACGTGTAAATGTCATTTTGTGCCAGTGCCTGAAGCAAAATTTGCAGTCCAAAAAGGTTAATGTTACTGTCTGAAAGTACCGGAGGGTCACGCAGGCATGCATATCTGTCTTTTATGTATTTCTATTTATTGATCTATCTGTATCAAGAGAATGAATTGGAAAAGCTTTCCTTTAGAGAAAAAAATATAAAATTAAACAAGTAGAACAAAAGATATAAATGATATTTAAAATCCAATGTAACAATTCTATGAAAGAATAAAAACCAAATCATTTAGAAATTATAAAAATGGTGATAATTTCCTGAATTTTCAAATCAAGGAGGAAATAATAAAAAAAGGAAAATAATACAGTCTACTAAAACTCTAAACTTACAACATTTAGAATTCATTATAGCGTAACTTAAGTTTAAGTACGTACGTTTTCTATTGGATAGTGAAATAAAAATAGTAACTTCATATTTTAGAGATTATAATCTGAGTTTCCTATATTAGTCATTTAAATAAAACAACTGCTAAAGTTCCTTTCCTGCAGTTGTCAGATTAATACTTATATTTGCACAATATGAATCATTTCATTTGTGTATTTTTCAGTGAGATAATGCCTAGTGCCTTCTTTTTGTTTAATTTGAAGAGAAAAATCTGTTGGCATAACATTAGATATGACTTATTCTGTATTATAGAGGACATGACAAGCCACAGTAAAAATAATTTTCAGGGGGATAATGAGAACACAATTAAAACGGCTGAAAAAGGAGAAAAATTGTCAGAACTAATTTTGAATTAATACTGGAGTTATATTATTAGTGAGCAATATTATACATAAATTCAGATTGAAAATAAGTAGTTTACAATTTAAAATAAATATGAAGCAGTTTCCATATAATGAAAAGAACTGTTTTGTTTCAGTAATTAATCTTTTTTTTTTTCCTGGAGGTGCAAAGGATGTTGGGTTAGCATACCTAAATGTGATATTTTTTAAGAAGATACTTCACTGATATTCCTTCTTATTTCTTTTAGAGTATCACAAATTGTCATTTTTCAAAATGACTATCTCTGTTTGTTCCCAAACAAACACAGAAAATATAGAAGGCATTCAGTGCAGGGAGTATATTTATTATGTTATGGAGTGCCCATTATGCTATCTTGCAATTACTGTTTTACACAGCAGAGGCTGAGACTCAGCAAACATTTGTATTCCTTTCCAAGTGGATGGCACAGTGCATTAAATAAACATTAAATGCATAAATAATAAATAAATAAAGATTGCAGAGGTTGCAGACAGGAAACCCTTTTTGGAGAGTCCAGTTTGGATTCCATTGAACAATGAGTCAAAAATATGAGATTAAGATATAAAACAGTGCTGACTATGGGAATTTGAAAGAAGTAGCCAGAACAAAACCTCACAAAGCAATGAAAAGAATTCTTGGTTAGGTGGATAGGAGGGTGAGGGACAAAAGACATGTAAGAGGGGTTTCAATTTTTAAATAAAGACTGGAATAAAAATTATGATGCTTTAATTCCTGGCATACCACTCCTATTCTGGTTATGCAGTAAATTACCTAATTAACTAAATAATTTCCCTTCGTTGTAGGTAGTGAGGAGGACAGTCATGTGCACACACACATATGCACAAAGCACACACACAGAGAAAGGGAGAATAAGAGTACTAAATCAAGAAACCATATCCATTGCAAGGTCTGCCTACAAAAGGGCTGGAATTCCAGAAATGCAGGTGACTTCCTTCAGGTGATTTATGCAGTTCCTGATCCCTCTTAAACTGCTAGAAGTCATATTATTTTGCCCTGTGGACCTGTCAGGGCAAGTAAAATTCACTTCTGATTTCTCCTTGTTTGGCAAAAGGTGAGACTGAGTAACAACATAAGCACAGCCAGTTGCTCTAAAGTGATGCTGTTTAAATAGTTCCCAACCAAGATAGATGTTGAGTAATATTACATATGACATGATTGTGCTAAAGATTAATTAATGAGGCCCAGATAGAGCTATGGCATGGATGATGGATACAGTCTATGGAGATACATTTTATTAAACCTTACATTTAAATAGAAAGCCTAAATAAGTACACATGCTGAAATGCAGGACTATTTAGAGTTCCCTGGCACTGTTCAAATTGGCAAGATAAGAGCTTTCCTTAGGAGAAGTATTCTTACCAGCAATGAGTCAGGCCATACTTCAGGGAATCTCCTGGATAAATGCCAAATACAGAAATCAAAGTTCTCCCTGCACTAATTCACCCTTATTCTAAAGTGAAATACGCTATTAAAACCTACTGGGGAGTTAAGTACTTGCTTATTTCAAAGTTGTTTTCCTCCTTTTACTAACTTTAATTACTTTAGAATATTTTAAGTCCTGAAGGCAATATGATTAGAGAATATAACTGTTATATTTATGACAATAATTGTATCTGATAGAACATGGGAAATAATGGAGGAAAGAATACTCTTTCTAGAGATATGGATAATTTACTTTATGCATCTTAGTTTCTGCATCTGAAGGTGAAGCACTTTTACTGGGAAGTAACCTTTATGATTATAACTAGGTTTAAAGTTTACCAACAGTGACTGTTATTTAGCTATATAAAGCAATCAAAATCAGTAGTTTTTATTAATATGAAGTTAAAACAACAAAAGCTCAGCATTCGCCTTTTCTAAGTAGGCTCCCTTTTTACACAAAGCAGTAGTCGCCAAATGAATTTCAGTGGAAAGTATGTATATTTAAGATGGAATGCAGAATGCGAGCAAATAATCTAATTGCATTATGATATGGTTTGGCTGTGTCCCCACCCAAATCTCATCTTGAATTATAGTTCCCATAATCCCCACGTGTCCTGGGAGGGACCAAGTGGGAGGTGGTTGAATCATGGGAGCAGTTACTCCCATGCTGTTCTGATGAAAGTGAGTAAGTTCTCAGGAGAGCTGATGGTTTTAGAAGAGGCTTTTCCCCCTTTGCTTGGCACTTCTCTCTCCTGCTGCCATGTGAAGAGGAACATGTTTACTTCCCCCGCTGCTATGATTGTAAATTTCCTGTGGCCTCCCCAGCCACTTAGAACTGTAAGTCAATTAAACCTCTTTACTTTATAAATTACCCAGTCTCAGGTGTTTCTTTATAGCAGCGTGATAATGGACTAATACACATTTCAAATAAACGAAACAACCACAGTGAAGTGGGTGGAGGGTTGGGTGCTGAATTAAGTAAATTTGCAAATGAGGGGAGGCTGTAAGACTAAAGACAATAATGCATATGTGCTGAATCTAATTGATAAAGTTGTTTTATACAAGAGTACATTAACAATGCTAAACCACTGTACATATGTACTAGAATTAAACAATTAAGCAAAGGGTGGTGGATGGTGGGAGGTGGATTTCCCATTGTTCTTCTGAGCAGAAGGTTACAGATAAGCAAGGGAAGGGGATCGAATGATCCATGTGATAATAAATGAGCTATGGAAACAAGCAGGAACTCACATTTAGCTTAACATAGATACAGATGGTTCCATGTAAAAATATTTATGGATATATGTATATACATGGGTTAGTGAACATATTTCCTTGGTCTCTGGGGACTTATTGTTCTCTCAAGTTCACATGGAACTCATTCTCCAGAATACAACCATATGCTGGACCATAAAACAAATCTCAGTATGTATAAAAGAACTGAAATCACACTAAGTATGTTCTAAGAGCACAATGGGATAAAATTAGAAATCACTAAGAAAAGAAATGTGGCATATTTCTGTATGACCCAGAAATTTCACTCTCAGGGATATGTCTAAGAGAAATGAAAACATACGTACACACAAAAACTTGTACATGAATGTTTGTAGTGGCATTATTCATTCTACCCAAAAAGTAGAAACAATTCACATGTCCATAATCTGATGAATGAATAATTAAAATGTAGGATATTCATACAATGGAATATTATTTAGCAATATAATGAAATGCAATACTGATACATGCCACAATACTGATTAACTGAAAGCATAATTGATAGCATTATGCTAAGTGAAAGAAGTCAGTTATAAAAGCTGACATTTTGTATATTCCATTTACATGAAATGTCTGTAATAGACAAACAGAAACCAGTAACCAGTGGTTGCCTAGGGTTAGGGGAGCATGAGGAGAAATGGAGAATGACGATTTCTTTTTATGGTGATGAAAATGTTCTAAGATTGATTGTAGTGATGGATACACAATTCTGTGAATCCACTAAAAACAACAGAACTGTATATATTAAATTGGTGAATCCTATAATATATGAATTATATTTTAATAAATCCAGAATAAAAATTTAATGAGGGATGTAGGAGTATGTATAGTTGTATTTTACAATAATATATTTCTATAATACTGGCCTAATAATGAATAATTTTTAAATTGTATAGATCACTGCTTGTCAAACTTTACTGTGTGTGTTTCATGAGCCATACAAATACAGGTCACAGGCCAGATTTACACATGACTCAAAAGCCGAGAATAGTTGTAGCATTTTTAAATGGTTGGAAAAATTAAAGGATAGAATATTTCATGACAGGTGAAAGTTTCAATGTGCATAAATAAACTTTCATTGGAGCACATTCACTTATGTATTGTCTGTGGCTGCTTTTATGCTACAGTGGCAAAGGTGAGTAGCTGTGAAATAGACTTTATGATTCACAAAGTCTAAAATATTCACTTTCTGGTCTTTTACAGAGAAGAAATTGCTAAATTTCCCATTCACAGGGAGTAGTTTAAAGCAGGGAAATGACAAGTGTGTCTCAACCAAGGCAAGTGTACTAAAGATGAAGATGCTGGATTTAAGTCAAATAGGACAAGAGGATAATTATTCATTGATCTTTTCTCAGTCTTCTTATCACTGAGAGAATCATTTCTTTATATAACAATTACTACCTTCAATTTCTTTAGAGATTTCTCAAACCTTCAAGAAATGTGCAAAATTATTCATGACACATTTCAAAAATATTTATGTAGATTTTTAGGTTACAAATTTAAAATATAAAGAAAAAATACAGGTTAAATTGAAATAAAGAAAATCTAAATTTTTAGAATATAATAATTTGACATTTAAGGATAATGGTAACCATCAAAATTGCATTTTATTATGCATAATAAAGAAAAAATCTGAAGTATAATTACCTCTCAAAAGTATAAACAAAGATTACTTAGCAAAATCAAGTCATTTTCCATTTCTTACATAGTTTTAAAGAGTTATAAGATTTAGTCATTTCTACCTATCCTCCTAAAATGAATTATGAAATATAATATTGATTGGATTAGATTCGGAAAATATTTTTATATTCTTCTTTATATACTAATACAAGATAAAAACTAATGTTTCTTTTTCCACTGAAAATCTTCATTTAATATGAGTTTATTAAAAGAAAAAGCATTTCTCATCTCTCCAGTGAATTTGCAAGCATAGCAATTAAAGTCAACTGGTCCAGTAATTGAAAGGAATACATGATTGGAAAGAGAAAAAACTCTCCCTATTTCTTTTCTATAAACAAACGAATCAAAATAATTAATTTCAATTTTCAAAAATTTGTTTAATAATTATAGGCTACTGGACGATTACTTGATTTTAAAAGTTAGGTTGAAATCCTTCATAATCCACTTAATATTAATAAAATCATTATTCATTGTGGCTTCAAAATGAATGGTTTTTCATTACATTTCTATTTCAAATGAACATTTTTAGTTGTTTATAAAATAAAAAACGAATGTCTCAGAATAGTCTGAATAGCTGACATAGATTTATTTCACATATTTCTGATTATTATAATTGTCTGAACTAAACTCTAATTAGAACCTACTTAGCCAACTGAAAGTCACTACATGCTATTGTCCACACTCCTCTAGTTTGTTAAGCCACTGTACATACTACTGTGTTTAGGGAGTATGAGTACAATGAAAGTGACACTCTAATTTCACAACAGGCTCAGTGTATTAACAGAACTTTAAATTGCATAAATCATATGAAAGTTGAAGAATGTTTAATAAGACACACTTTAACTATACTATAAAACATTTGGGAAGTATTGCCTATTTTATTTTTATGTTTGGCTCGTGTAATTGAATAGAATGTTCAATTTTTAAATTTTCAATGAAGAATTCACCATGTAACTTTAATTCTTATGCACAATTGTCCAAATTGTCTAAAACAGTGACGGAACTACACAATTAACATGTTTCTCAAACACAAGATAAATACAAAGCATCTCATCCACTCCAGAATACAAAAGTCATTGGATAAAGCATACAGGCTTGGATAAAAATTTCCTGTAATAGAATTAGTTCTGCACCTGTACAGTTTTAGACATAACTCTTCACTATCCAATTGCTGAAAATCTGAGATGGAAGTTGAAAGAAAATTTGAGACTGTAAAAAATACGAACTGGGAAAAGCTTTATATCTACTTCCAAGTAGTATTTAGCTTTTAGATCATGCTCTGAGAATGCATTTGTAGATGATGTTCATACATTCTCTGTAGGTCAAATTGTTGTAACCATTACTTTAAGTAAAAGAGATTTCATGGGGTTATCAGCATGACAGACATTATTGGTGCTGACAAAGCAATATTTTCTTGGCTCACTGCTACTTGAGCTAGACCTAAACAGTTACAAAAACACATAAACAAAATAAATAACACCGAAGAGACAAGAAAACAACTTCCAAGAGAAAAAAAAATTGTGTTTCTCTGGTGGGAGATCAATATCTACAGTGTTTGATAAAACCATTAAAGTGAAAATATTTTTAACCATTGAACAAACATTTGTTTTGAAGTAAAAAAGAAAACAAACGGATAAATCCAATACATGATTTTTCATACATATCTTACATTAAATCAGTTTGAGAGAGTTTGAATTTAGACTTGATTCTTCAGGTGATAAGGTAATTATTTTTAATCTGAAGTATATGTTACATCTATTGTTTAATTATCTTTAAACTGTTTAGAAACCACTTATGGAACATAAAACTTAAAATATGTCAGTATAAATAATCCAATCAAATATTTTAGTTTATTACGACTTTTTCTTATTCCTTATGCACATTTCACAAAATATTTTTTCTAGGTCCAAATGTTGTATCTGTCTCTGTACAGCTTCCATTGTTCACTCTGTCATCCGTGAAAGATGCAGAACTTTACTGAATCAATATTCATAAATATGGTTTTCCTGGATAATCTTTGGATGCAGAGAGATTTTGCATCCCGCACCACAAAGTGAGTCACTTGGTAATAAATTTAAATTACACATTTCTGATAACAAAATAGTTCCCCTAGTGAAGATAGAAAATCTGCTTCCCTCTGGTCCCACATTCTGGATCTTCCTTCCCAGCTTCTTTGTCTTTCTCTGGCAGCAAATAGCTATCCCTTAATGCTTCCGTTCTTCAGAGCACACTCAACAACTGGCTCCCAGAAAAAGACACACTTTGATCACTAGAACCTACCCTCCTAAGAAAGAAGCAAGGAGATTGGAAAATATAGATACACTTTTCTCCATCACATACTTAACTATAATTTGTTGGGTTCTGAATAGCTAGAAAAGAGTTCAATAATGTGGAACAGTAATCAATGTCCCACAAGGAGATATCACAAAAGTTGGACAGAATACTATTTATAAATTATCCACGAGGAACACTTGTTTTAGCCAAACCTAGTTAGTTAACTAATATATCCAGAATGTAGAAGGATGGTTTAAAATGGTATTTCTCTGAGAAAGAAGGATTTAGTTTTGTGAGTCTCTACTTTTTTGTCTTTTTCTTTAATTAATCATTAATTTGAAAATCAATACATGTATACTGAGTCTAAAGACAATCAAGACATTAGCCATCCATAAGTATGTAAAGACTCCATGTGCATAAATTTAATTTTTTTAGAAATAGCATAGTCATTGCAAACATACACTCTGAATGTACCTTGTCTATAATCTCACTTATGCTACCAACTCTCTTCAGAAAAAAATGGATTCTATTTGATTCTAGTTGAAGTCTTTTAAGTTCCAAATAAAGCTTTATTGTGTGTGGGGACCTCCGAAGTTGAAGTACTGATCCCTTTTGGCTACTTGTCATTTGTTTCCTACTAATGCAATGGCTAAGTCATGTGTGTGTGTGTGTGTGTGTGAGAGTGTGTGTGTGTGTGTGTTGGGGGGGGTTGGTATTGAACCAACAATGTGCTGTTAGTAAATGGCACACAAACATAAAGATACTGTGCAAAATTATCCCTCAGGTCCATTCTAAGGAATTCAGTTGATTTTATTGTCCTCACCTAAGTGTGTACAACATATATATGAAAGAAAAACACTGGAACCTTTAGTGATTTAGTAAAGATGGATATTTTCATTATTTTGCTGAAGGTTCATATTTAAATATAAATCAGGATGTTAATCTACACAGTTTGGGAGATTTTACTCTTCACATTAGAAATTTTTTTTAAATTTTAATTGCCACATAATTGTACATATTTATGGGGTACAATATGATGTTTCATGCACAGAGTAACAATCAAATCAAAATAATTAGCATATCCATCAACTGAAACATTTCTTTGTAGTGAGAGCAATATTCAATACATTATTACCTATAGTCACCCTACTGTGCAATAGAGTATCAGAACTTATTTCTCCTAATTGTAACTTTGTACTCATTAGAAATGATTTTATGTGCAAATAATGGACAGATATTCTATTCATAGATTCTCCACTCTATTTTCTACTAGAAGAATTAACGAACAACTTAATCCTCAAATCTATATTCTCCACTCATGGAAATTAAACACTGGTGTTTTTATTCATTGCCTTTTCTAAATGGACTTGAAATACTGTGTTGACTTAAAACTGAACTACCCTTTTGTAAAAGTTGCAAAGATGGAAATAAACTTTGATTCAAATGTTTTTTTTTAAAAAATGACTGTAGAATTTAAGGCATAGGATGCAGCATACTTTCTAAAAAACACTTCGGTTAAAATACTGCCAGAATGGTGTCATTTGATTTGATTGGTTCTATTCTCCTCGACTTTTAAAATACAGGAACCTTGATGATAGAGATTACAAATTATTTAAACTGTTTAACATACTATGACAAGTAAATATATATTATTTAAAACATGCAACAGTAAAATAAGAAACTCAGATTCATGGTCCATAATCTATTCATAGAGATGCTAGACATTTTAGAACAATTCTGTAATGTTTATAGATGGTTACATAAAATAGAAAAATCTGGAAAATCAGTTTGCAACTACAGTAATACCTCTCGTATACAACAGATATTCTACCATGACAACCTGTTAAAGACTAGGCCTGTCTTTTAAGCAATCAGAATCTTTACTGTTATTACCATGACACTTTCAATATTTCATTAATTGCTTCCATATCCTACTCAGACAAACATGAACAGTTCAATTATGAGGCCTCTCTTTTTATCACTATATCTCAAACTATTTAGGTAGAGCCTAGAATACGTCACAGATGTGAACAGAACTGAATTGAATGGAATTGAATTGAAAGAAAAATTTCAGGCTAATCCCACCCTCTTACCTAGCATAGGTTGTGTATGCTTGGGACCAGAAGTGCTTCAGATTTTGGATATTTTGAATTTTGGAATATTTGCACATACTGTACACAATGAGATATTTTGGGGATGAGACCCAAGTCCAAGCACAAACGTTTATTTGTGTTTTCTATTCATCATATACACATAGCCTGGAGGTAAATTTTAATAATTTTTTGCATGAAACAAACTTTGTGTTAATTACTTCAGTGTAGAATTTTCAACTTTTGGCATCATGTTGGTGCTCAAAAAGTTTCGAATTTTGGAGCATTTTTGATTTTAGATTTTTGTATTAGGAATGCTCTACCTGTATTCCAAAACAGCAGCAGAAAACATCTAAAATGATCAGTGATTCAAAGAAATAAGGGAAGTAAGATTAAAAAACATACATACTGACACACATACTATTCAAGTACATTTAATATCACACAAAGAGGATAACAGGATTTAATTACATTAGCTTATATTACTAACACCTTACCCAAAATCCAATAGTGCACTATATATTTTTGACTAGGTCTAATATAAATTGTTTTAAATAAGTAAATATATTTTCTTTAAAAAGCATTATTTTTTAAAGAGTCTTCAGGAACATTATTGAGGGTAACTAAAATTGCAAGCAACTATTAAGTGCATAAATTCTCTTTAATGATAATAAATGTCAAGTTTTTTATGCTGACTTGACATTAGAATTCAACGTGCTGAAAGTTATTTCTTCTGCACTGAAGAAAATATGGAGTTTTATTTTTCTTACTATTATTTAAAAGTGAGCTGCTCAGGCTAGCAGTGTCTCAGATACATTTAGGCAATATTATTTTGTGTGGTAAAATAATCATGAACAGTAACATTTCATTTTAAAATTGGAAATTAAAAATCAAAAACACTACATATTAAATTGTATCTGACTTTTCTATTTCAATGCCAGTATAATACAATCATGAGTATTAATACCATTATTTCTCTTTATAGCCATGTTCTTATGCCATATTTCATACATGATTTACCAGTAATTATTTCAAACACTTTGATAAAATTTTTATAATTCTAAAAGTAATATGTCGTTACTGAAGATTCAGAAAAGTAAAACTGATAAAGCAATGCGTTTTAGTCTCTACTCCAAAGAAGCCCTTTAAAAAATTCAAGTATATTTTTCCAGATTGATTGTATTTATACATTTCTAATAATTACGGAACTCTTTTAATTTTCCTTTTACACCTAACATTTTAGCCAACATCTAAGTCTCTAGTCTTCATGTTCAATGTTTTATGATTCTATATGATTTATTTAGATATTTTCATGTTTGTGACATTTCATTTATTTTCTTCTTATATGTTTGAATCATAAAAATAAAGCAGTGATGAACATTCTTCTTTCTGAATTATTGTCTTCTGCTTCTTTATTCTGATTATGTTAGTCTGACTAGTAAGTGGCTATGAGTATAATTTGGTTACTGATGTTTGTGTTTTGTTCTTCACTATAAATTACTAAATTATCCTCCAAAAGTCTGCATCAGTATACACTCTTTGAAAATTTGTGATTTTGTTCAAAACAATGTTCTATTCTAGAGATTCATGGCATGAATATTTGTGCAATAGTTGTCTCTGGTGCTTAATACAAAATCTGTGCAGTGGAGCCAAAAAGATGAGTAATATTCCCATTCTTATACTCGTTAATTTTATTTTTAATATTTTCTCGGGAAAATTTCTGAAAGTCAACTACAATATGCTGTTGGTAAGTTTCTTCGTTTCCTCTTGCAATTGACATGAAACACAGAGAGCGTCAGGAAGATTTTCCATGTCAAATACAGAGTGACTAAGACAGATGCTACCAGTAGAAGATAACTTTATGTACCTGATAGTTTTTAAAACCACCATCAGGTTTGTCAATGGTAAGATTACCTGCCAACATATTTTCCATTATATTCAGTGAAACATCAATATATAATTTAAAGAGACTACACCAAGTCAATGTCTTCTATTGGATTCCTTCCATCATATGTTCCTTTTACATAGCATGATTTTAACTTTGATACATTATTTTTTAGAAATGTGTTTAAAGATTTTTCCGTTTTTGTTTTCTCTTTAGCCAAAGAAATAATGCCATGGAAAGATTATCCACATATTATTCACCTTGCCAAATACTTTTGCATATCTCACAGTTACCATCTCATATAATTTCGATATAAAAATTCTAAACTCAGTCATTGACCTCAACTGTGATAACCTACTGATGTCTTCAGGCAAACATTTTTAGTTATTAAATAATACATAAAAATATTTAAATTGCAATGCAATAGTTTTTGTAAGTAATCAAGGTATTTCCTTATAACTGACCATAAGAAGGGGGCTGTTGAGGAATTAAGATGAGAATAATAAGCAGATAAGAGAGGCAGAAAAAAAAGGAGTTCAGCCCACACTAAGGGCACAGCACATTATAAAAAGAAAAGGAAAGAGCAGAAGGAAAAAGAAGAGAAGGAAGAGAAGGAAGAAGGAAAGGGAAGGATAAGTAGGAGAGAATTTTAGAAATTTTGGTATTCATGTCTTTACAATTTTACCAGTAGATTCCTTTAAAATTGTAATATTGTGGAAACAAGTTTTCAATTTATCAGGCCAGCAAGTCTTTCCCAAAATTAAGCAGTTCTGAAACGCATCCTAAGTAAATCTTGTAGTATTTATGACATGTAATAATGATACTCTGAATTATTAAGAGACTCACAGAAATGCATAAATGGAAGTTTGCCAGCGGCCAGCCGGCAAGCCACCAAGGGAAAGTTAAAAGCTATGCCTTTTCAGCTCATGTAGAAAGATGTAATTTGGCTAGGGGAGGCAGCTCTAGTGCTGCTAACATTTAATGTGTGAAAGTTGATGTAGAGAAAATCTAGCCTACAAGGTGAAGAGCACCTGTAAATATTAAATTGGGACAGAGGACAGCCCAGTTCCATATAATAAATGCTATCCCATGATTGATATCTGCACATCCATGTCATTTGCTGCTTGGAACACAGTATCTCTAAGAAATGGTTATGGGAAATAATATTTAAAAAAGAAAACCCCAAGCTGTATAGCACAACTCTTGAATACAGATTGTATACAATTCAAAGGCATCTCAAATGAAGTGCCCTAAGAATTAGGGACAGGGTCTTTGAATACTAAGTTAAAACTGAAAGTAATAATGAACAAAAACATATAAAAGCAACACAGCTCAACTTCTAGCTACAATCAGTCAGCATACATACATACAAGAAATGATTCATTTAGAGAAGCGGATTATAGAACAGACTCCCATGGCTCTATATAGTTCAATCAATCATTCAAAGAGAGCCTAGAATGTCTCAAGCTTAATGGCCAATGTCAATAATTTTCCTTATAAGTTTGAAAAAAAAAGTTGCCAGTTGAAGAGCTAGTAATATGAATAAAATATAAAAAATACATAAGCAAAACAATGTTTTTTCCCCCCCCCATGCAGAGGTAAGGTGGTCTCACATGGTCATATGGAGATCTAATTCACTTAGTCATTCTATCTATACAGTGAATATAAATGCATCCATCTACTGAAGCTTAATAACACCACTTGCTAATCTTGGCTTTTACTCTATTCTGACATAGGGGTCTTCAGATAGTATTTTCACATCTCACTTATTGACCAAGAATCTCCTATGAGTTCATATCTGCAAACAGAACTGTGAGAAATAGAAAGATTCAAAAATTACAATCTCAATCTTCAAACTTTTGCTATTTAAAATAATACAACTTCAAAATTCTTGTAGACGGAGAAAGAGGAGATAAGTAGCATAGTATTTTTAGGCCGGGCATGGTGGTTCAGGCCTGTAATCCCAGCACTTTGGGAGGTCAAAGCAAGCTGATCACTTAAGACTATGCGTTTAAGACTAGCCTAGTAAATATGGTGGAACGCCCGTCTCTACTAACAACAACAACAACAACAAAATTAGCCTACTAAGGCAGGGGAATCACTAGAACCAGGGAGGCAGAGTTTGCAATGAGCCAAGATTGCGCCACTGTACTTCAGCCTGAGTGACAGAATGAGACTCTGTCTCAAAAGGAAAAAATATATATATATAGTACTTTAAAATGTGAAAATGCAGATGATCTAGTGCAGCCAAAATAACATTAAAGAAGATTAATATGATAGAAGATTGTTCCATAATAAAAAGTCAATATACAAAACCCTTTGCCTTTAGATAAATGTTTGCCTAGTACATTTTAATGACCATCTCGTTGTTTCTTGCATATAAAGTGTTTCATGTCTCTATGTCTTTGCATAGACCCTCATCCAGAACACCTTCTTCTTGTCTTCACCTGGTGAGAGGTAAGACTCAGTTCACTTACTGTACAATGCTCTCCTGTTCCCTCAGGCAGAGTTGGTTGTTCTCTCATTTTGTAATTGGATTTTATTCAAATCTAATTTGTACCGCTAATTATTTGTATCCTAATTATGTGTTTGTGTTTCTGATATTCTCATTAAATAAGGTATAATTTTAAATTCTAAAAGAGGATCTTTTTAACTTGAATATAGTACAATACCTAGAATGCAAAACATTCTCAGAGATAGCACACTTTGTAAAACAACCTGGGCCATTATAGGCACTCCAGGGTGCACCAGACACTCCGGGGTGACCAGACAAGGTCCCTGCTTTCAGTATGCTTGCAAATTTCTTATAAACTTCTCTGAAATAGAAACTTAAATCATGTTGGAATTTACAAAGTTACAGAAAATTAAGAAATGATCAGCATTTTCTAAATAGTGAAATCAAAACAGTGAATATCGCTGGAAATTAATCTGCGGCCTAAAGAGTTTAAAAATGCATGATGATAAATCTGAGAAATTCAGAAGACCTATTTGCATGCTTGAAAATGCTGAAACATCCTCCAATTGTAACATTTACCAAACTTATTTTTCACAGACTATGTGTACATGTATGCGTGTATTGTTATTCTATGAAGTTAGTGTTACACAACTTATTTTTCCCCCTCAAATATATTGGCATAAAATAGTTACTCAACTAAAATGTGAGAGTGGATAGATTAGGAACCATGTATCTTTTGACTTTCAAGTTACTTCTTCATAGTTTTTTCTAATTCGTTTCCTGTTGTTTCTTTTTAGAAAGCTGTTTACTTTTTCAAGTCTATTCTATTTTTGTTTCTTTTGAGCTGTAGCAGAAAGAAATAATATTAAAAATAGCTTTTATGTTTGTTAGTTCATGCTTGAATCCCTCATTTATTCAGTATGCCACTGGCTTTATGGCAATGACACTCTCAGGTGGCCCAGAAACAAAGGAAAATAAAGACAGATGACTGACCAAGCAACAGTGAAAAGGAGGTTATCTAGTGAATACTGGAAAACACTGAAGCACACAGGCTGCTGAATTTATTATCATGTTCACCTTAGAACCAGTAGAAAATGTTTATAATTCCTTTCATATGCATTAGAAAGGTTATCTCCCACAAACATACGGAAAAGTTTTCTTGGCTATAAATATTTACACAATGCCTCATTTAATCCTATGGTCTAAAAGAAGCCGAAGAAGAAATCATAGAACTCAATAAACTACACAATTAAGCACTCTGGATAAATCATTCTGATATAAGAATATTTGTCTCATCTCATGTGTTTTAAATATTATAGTGGAGATAGGTTAAACACTTAAATGGAAAGCTGTCATCATCTTAACATTAGCCAAGAGCTGATACATATGAATAGCTGATACAACTCATAGACGATTCACCATCAATAATTAAAAAAATTGTCCCCCGTGTCATCTGATTAACTGAGCAGAGCCTCTAATCAGTCTGAGGCTATGAACAGAAGACAACACTGAGTGAGCTGAATGGTGATGCCTGCAAAGCCCATAGCAAGCAACTGTTTCTTCAAAAAAAAAAAACATATGGAGAGCTCTAGTCATGAAGTGGTCTACAAAGTAGGAGGCAGCATGTTATACAATAATATAGGCAAAGACAACAGCCTAATTTTAAAATAAAATAAAAATGGATTCTTAAAAAAACAAAAAACCTACCTGAATTTTTTTAGATGAAAGATGTGGGATAAATTAATATGTTTGCTGGTTAAATGACATTAATCATGACTTTGTTCCCAATAAAAATAAACAAAACAACTACCTACTTGTTAACAAAGCTGTCTATACGAATTACCTGTACTCTATATTTTTTAATTTTAAAGTTCCTATATGAATCAGATGAGTTATTTATTACAATTCAGGATTCATTCAACTAGTTTGACTTCTAAACAATTTTTTTACAACACAATATC
Organism: Mandrillus leucophaeus; assembly: GCF_000951045.1. Lineage (NCBI taxonomy): Eukaryota > Metazoa > Chordata > Mammalia > Primates > Cercopithecidae > Mandrillus > Mandrillus leucophaeus. Next base: position 5,910,625 of record NW_012109141.1, read on the forward strand.
CTATTAAAATTTTCAAGAATTACTTTCTTCCCCTTGGAAATTTGGCACAAAGAGGAGATTTGAAAACCGATATAGTACGTAAGGCAATTCTTGTTAATTTTTCAAGAGGATGGCAAAGGAGAAAAGTGTTCTTCTATGTCATCTTCATGTCTTCTTCCCTCCTTCTTTTTTCTTCTTTCCCTTTGGTTTTTTTGTTTTTGTTTTTGTTTTTTTTTTTTTTTTTAACTCATGCACATTTTTATCTTATAATTGGTTCAATATTTTGACCTCAAAGTGATCAGTAAAAAAGTACTTGGAGAAATCAAAATGCATGCTTACAGGCTTCAAGTATTTACACGAAGAGGTAATCAAATAATTTCAAGAAAATTTCAAGAGAAAAAAATCCAAATGAAAAAGGATCTTACATCATTCATTTTGCATATATTGATTTTTGAATTATTGTTACATAATATTTTAAAATATGAAATCAATAAGTTGAATGCATTGACAAGGAACTAAAATAAAACCTGACTAGAGGTAATATGTATTTTAAACCCTAAGAGATACCTAACATTTTATTAAATTTTAATCTGACAAATACTAACTTGAAATGCAAATTATAGTAACATTTTAATTATAAATTGTATCTTCACTTATCTTTTCTTTGATAAAATTATGTTGCAGTTTTATAACACCAAGAAGCATGTTCATCCTTTGGCAAATACAAATGCTTTGATTCACTGCTAAGCAATTTGACTTAACTGAAATTTTTTTTATAATTACTGTCACACCACCTGTATGTTGCTGAAGAATTTTACCTTAATGCTCAATTTTCCAAAAATCTCTCCTATTATGCAAGATTTTCATATAATAGAAAGGCTCCTCTATATTTTATCAGAGAGTGAAATCTAGTTTTAAGCCCAACAGGTAATTACAATTCACTACCAATGTCAGGTTGGTTAGAAAACAAAGGGTTATCTTTTTCTTTAGAAACCACTTATTGTTGAAAATCCTCATTATCTGGAGTGACTGGAAGCTTCTCGTAAGCAAACGATGGCAAGATGTATTAGGGTAGATTGTATGAGAGAGAGAGAGAGAGAGAATGTGTGTGTGTGTGTGTGTGTGTGTGTGTGTGTGAGTATATGTGTGTGTGCACCCAAGCACATGCTCAAAGGCGTGTATTTGAGTTCAGTATTAGCAGTCAGGCTAGAAACTTAAATAGTTTAAGCTTTTGACCAAAGGATAGAAGCATAGTTTCTATCGAAAACATGGCAACAATCATAAATCTTAAGAGTTAATTCATCTTCTTATTTTTAATAACAATACGTGAACAGAAATGAGTACATTTATTGGTAAAATATAAAATATTGAACTAAAGTGCATTACATTTAGTGAACGAGCTTTTATTGTCATTTTAATTATAGATATAAAAATGAAAAATCTCAAGATTAAATTCAATCTACTATACTATTTTCCCTCATATATTTAATAAAATCAGCTAATTGTGGTGTATAATAAAATAAAGTTAAAAATTTATCTAACATTCATCTCCAGTGATACATATTCACACTAATGAAATGTGACATCTGAAGTACCAGATTTTAAAGTATATTGGAATAGCTGCAATCCACATACCAGTTTTTGTTGTTGTTAAAAGGTATAACCATTTTTTTAAGGGAGAATAATCATAGAAACCATTGATTTAAACCAGTTCTCAATTATCTAAAGAGGGCACTAAGTCACAGAGATATTGATTGACTTATCAATGATGATATCTATGCTTAACACTGTAGGAAGGGCTAATATTCAGGATTCCTTCCCCCAACTGTTAAAAAACAACTATTTCTTGCTGGATTAAAAAGCAAAGCCTGGCCAGGCATGGTGGCTCACGCCTGTAATCCCAGGACTTTTGGAGGCTGAGGCGTTTGAATCAACTAAGGTCAGGAGTTCGAGACTAGCCTGGCCGACATGGCAAAACCCTGTCTCTACTGAAAACACAAAAATCAGCTTGGCGTGGTGGCAGGCACCTGTAGTCCCAGCTATTCAGGAGGCTGAGGCAGGAAAATTGCATGAACCCGCAACGGGGAGGCTGCAGTGAGCTGAGATCGCACCATTGCACTCCAGTCTGGGTGAGAGAGCGAGACTCCATCTCAAAAAAAAAAAAAAAAGAAAAGCAAAAGACCCAGGGGTTGGCTTGACCTAAATACTCACATTTGAATAAAGTATGATGCTCAAGATAGCATTGATTGCATTGATTGACATGGCTTGAGTAGGTTTCGTGTCTTTTTTTTTGTAAGAGACAGATTGGGGGGAGTACCAAGACAAGCAGACCCACCTGCAAATATGGAATATAATTTCCACAAAAATAAAATATATTTTAAACCTAAAGATTGTGTGTGTGAGGTGCGTATGTGTGTAGGAGGGGAGATGATGAACAGGAAAAGAACTGAAATCCACTAGAAACACCATTATTGTGATCATCAGGATCAACCCAAGCATCTGCCCAAACACAATCCAACTGATACTGTCAGTCCAATCTCTTTTACATTGTCCATTCACACTTACCAACCCAGCATATTTCTCATGCTTACCTAACAGTCTGATATGTGTTATTTTATATGATTTTAGTCTAATGAATACTTAATTTGGAATGAAAATTAAATGAGCCAGAATCTAGAAGAGATTTAGTGAAAGAACTATGGTTTCAATGGTGATAGTAAGGTATTCATATTTTACAATTAACAAGGCAAATGGTTTAATATTTTGCAGGACACATTGCTAATTATAAATTTAAATATGGGATGAGATTGGTCTGTAATAACCGTTAAGGAGATCAATAAATGAAAAATCTTTAATATATTAACAATGTCAGTATGGACCCCTAATCCTACTCATTGCTACTATCTCTTGTGCTACAAAATAATCATAATATATTGGGAAAATGACAAAGTGCCTATGTGTAAAACAGGCTTCATCTCTTTTAATATCTGCGTATGAATGATAACATTGAAGTAAAGTTTTACAGATTTTGAAGATGTCTTACTCCTTGTTTTACCTGAGTACTTCAAATATTTACCCTTATTTCCTAGGCAAGTATTATAATTATTAGATCTTATCTCCCAAATGAAGTTCAGTTTTAGAGAGAGAGTTGACTACAGTGTTCTCTCTAAAATAATAACAATGTTATGACTCTGTACCTTGTGCCTCATCTTATATACTGCATTCCAAACAATGAATATTATAATATGTTAGAGCAATGTGCCAAGATACAAAAATATCAGATGATATGGGGGTTCGAGGTCTGGAAGAGCTATATAACTGTCAACAGATAATACTGTAATAATAGAGTGCATAGGATATGAGGGAAGTAATTTTTAATGTAAAGAAAACAACAGTAGAAACAGGAATTAATGTGTTTGCTCCAACCATCCTTCTATTCAAAATTCATTGCTTCTGTTAACAAGTTTCATTTTGTTTAATTTTATTTTCTTACAAATAAGACAGTGTTGCCAGAATTATTTGTATTCTTCCTCAGTTCAACCACTGAACTCCATCTATGACTTGGCAACATTTATAATTTCTTCCATACAATTTAGCCAAAGAGAAAGGGGAGAGGAGATCAAAGATGAAGACAAAGATGACGAAGAAATGAGCAAAAATAAACAAACTTACACTAAAATACAAATTTTAAAATACTAAAGTTATTTTACTAAAGTTACAACTGGCTATTAAGCACATTTTTCCAAATGATTGACTAAACTGAAACTGACTTCCCTTTTCACAGCAGTCCAGAATCATAACATGTTTTATACATTTTAGTAAAGACAATTTCACTGTTGCTCATGCTTTGTACTTCGGCCAATATACAGATATATAGATCATTCTGGACATGACACAATGTATTCACATTGGTAATGGCCATTCAGAAAATTATAGAAAAAATTAAAAACACCTGGCTATCTGTTTGGTATTTAAATGTAATCAGCTACACAACAAAATTCCAATTCATCTCATTTGGACTTTCAAAAAATACTTGGCATGAGTGTCTTAAAAGCAATTAGTAAAGAAGTTAATAAAATCAGTAGTTCATATTTACAAAAGCAAATTTATGGCATGAACAGTGAGTATTAAGATACCCTGTTAAGTGATTGAAGATGTTTTCATTACTTAATGGTTAATATTAACTAGAAGCAATATTCCATGATTCCAATAGCACCAAAAAGAATATACAAGTAATGAAGAATTAAATGCAATATCCAGCAGCTCCAATTCAGTGTAATAAACTTGTATTTCATTGCTTTGTGTGCTTAATAAGAATGTTAGGATTCATTTGTTTCAAGAACACTCAAACTTTAGCCAAAATGACTTAAAAATAATAGTAAGTTTCTGAAACACAAATTAGAGCATTAGCTTCGTAGCAAAGTAGTCTCAGGGTAAAAGCTACATCTAATTGCCATTCTTCCATTAATCTTGTATGCTGCAACATTGAGTTAATAAAACAGGACAGTTTGATCAAGTTGAACATTACTAGCAAAAAAATGCAGCTGTCACTGCTGTTTCTGCATAGAAGTTTGAAATAATGAATGCATTTCACATACACAGCACCCTGAGAATCTCAACAATGGCACAATTACAATTTAGTTGTGTTCACCCTAGAATAAAAGTATGTAGAGACAGTTTTATTTAAATGAGAGCTGTCAAATATGCAGCTTAAATATTAAGTGAAAAATTTATTTGGGAAAGTGTTATTGGGGGTAAGGAGAAATAAAAGTCTGACACAAAAGTACAAATATCCTGGCTTTTTTTTTTTTTTTTTTTTTTTTTTTTTTGAGACTGAGTCAGGCTCTGTCGCCCAGGCTGGAGTACAGTGGTGCGATCTTGGCTCACTGCAAGCTCCGCCTCCTGGGTTCACGCCATTCTCCTGCCTCAGCCACCCGAGTAGCTGGGACTACAGGCGCCCGCCACCACACCCAGCTAATTTTTTCTACTTTTTAGTAGAGACGGGGTTTCACCATGTTAGCCAGGATGGTCTTGATCTCCTGACCTCGTGATCTGCCCGCCTCGGCCTCCCTAAGTGCTGGGATTACAGGTGTGAGTCATCGCACCCGGCCATATCCTGGCTTTTAAAATTAATTTTGTGATTATTGGCATAACACTTTGTTAAGACTTTGAAAGGTGGTTGAATTTCATATATAAATGAGGTTGAAGAAACATACAAAAGAATAAAAAGAATTAGGATTGTAAATGTTTCTGGGAACCAGGACTTGGTAGAGGAGTAGAAAAAAGGGTTCTCTGATGAAGGAAAGAATGTTTGGGACTCATCAGTACCACCAGGTGGATAGGGTGCGTCTTACCACTGGTGATGGTTATACTTGAGTAAATATTGGAAATGTAATAGGATTGTTAAAATATGTAATATTAGCTACACAAACGTGGAATCCACATCATTATTCTGTCTATACCTTAGCAATATAAATAAGATTTTAATCACAATATGTAATTTATTTTTAAAAGCAACAATGATGCCATGACTAGTTTAACCACGGCAAGTGTTTCCTTTTCCTCCACAGTGGTCAAATAGCACCTATAGCTTTCTACCAGACTCTGTCTATATCACTCATTCTCATTTCTTTTTTCCTAACCATATCTGGATCTTCTAGTTTGCAGTCATGAATTCCTGAGACAGACTGCCTAAGTATCATGGCATGACCTTTTGAAAGAAAAAATCTCTCTGCTACAGTATGCAATGATGCTGTAGATCTATAAATACACTTAGTGACAAACTTGACCCGTTACGCCAATTTTAATAACCCTGTCTTGACTTCACTGCCTAGAACCATGTAACCCAAATGCTATCAATCTCCACCTCCATCCTTACACTCACTACCTAATTGTTTCCATCATGTGACCTTTACATCTCCACGAAGGCTGTGACTTTAAAAAACAAACTGAATTCTAATTAAAAACTTCCCAACAAAATTGGAAAGGTACAGATGATTTCACTGGAAAATTCCACTAAGTTGCAAGGAATAATATAAATTCTATACTAACTACTGCACAAAACAGAGAGGAGGGGCTATTTCTCAAGTAATTCCTTAAGGACAGCAGTTGCTGAGATTAGAGAAAAGACATCATAAGAGGAAAAAAATAAAGCTACAGACCAATGTACCTTATGAATATAGATGCAAAAACTCAATAAAATAGCAGCAAATATTACCTACAATATACAAAAGATACAATATACAAAAGAATAGGAGTATGACAGTACTGAAATCTCCTTACCTCCAGTAACCAAGGCTGGTTCAATATTGAAGGCTATACAATTAAATTTACCATATCAAAAGATTATACAATGGAAAAACCCACAACTAACCATTGAAATAATGTTTGAAAATAATCAACATCCATTCATGAAAAAAAAGACGTTAGGAAGCTAAGACTAGAAGGAAAATCCCTCGATCTGACATACAGCCTCTATAAAAAGCCTACAATTCACATCATACAGAAAGGTGAAAGACTGAACGCTTTTCCCCTAAGACTGGGAAAAAGTCAAACGTGTCTTCTCTTCCCTCTCCTCTTCAACATCATCCTAAGTGACCCATTGATAAATACAAATGCATAGATAAGTCCCAAATGCATCATGTTAAATATAAGCCACCGAACTGGAAAGGTTATGTTCTGCCTGATTTCATTTCCTTGACACTTACAAAGGCAAAACCATAGAGGCAGTTAACAAATCATAGGTTGCCAGGGGTTAGCGATAAATGGTGGGTTCATGACAAAAAGACATGAGGAAATTTGTGGGGAGTGATTAAATTGTTGTGTATTTTGATTCTTGTGGTGGGTAAATAACTGTACCCATGTCTAAGGCCTTACAAAATTTTACATTAAAAGTGGAAACTATACTGGATGTAAACATACCTTAATTTCTTTAAAGAAAAAATGTCCTGTCCCTGAGTGATGGTGCTACTTTATATACTTTTAAAAAACCGAGTTTTTATAACTTCCATCTATTTGTCCATTAGAAGATAAATTGGAGAAAATAAATGTCAAAGATTGCTGAACCCAAAGAGTATTATGTTATTATCTTAACATAATATTTACATTCATTTGTTGCTAGAATTTACCAAGCACTGTGCTAAGACCTTTACATTCATTATTTCATGGAACTTTCACACTGATCCCATCAGTCATCTATAATTGCTTTTATCTTAATGTGAGGAAACAAAAAAAAAAAAGCATATGGGTTACATGTCCAGAATTTTTTTATGAAGTTTTAACATTTTGTGTTTAATTTTGCTAGTATTTTGGTGAATTTATGTTGTTAGAAATAAGATTTTGTTTTGTTTGCTTACATGCTGCTGAATAAAGAATGGGAGTATTGGCCTGGCATGGTGGCTCACGCCTGTAATCCCAGCACTTTGGGAGTCTGAGGAGGGTGGATCCCTGAGGTCAGAAGTTCAAGACCAGTCTGGCGAACATGGTGAAACCCTGTGTCTACTAAAAATACAAAATTTAGCTTGGCGTGGTGGTAGGTGCCTGTAGTCCCAGCTACTCAGGAGGCTGAGGCAGGAGAATCGCTTGAACCTGGGAGGCGGAGGTTGCAGTGAGCTGAGATCAAGCCACTGCACTCCAGCCGGGGTGACAGAGCGAGACTGTCTCAAAAAAGAAAAAAAAAAAAAAAAGAAAGAATAGGAGTATGACAGTACTGGAATTCAGTTCTACGTTTAATTCAGAAGCCATGATTTGTAACCACTCCACCATAGGTTTTTCCCACAGCATTGGAAACTTTAAGGCTTCTACAGTACAGAGGAAACACGTCGATGGAATTAGATAGTAGTTACTGCAGTGGACTTGGTCAATTATAGAAAAAGACTGATAGGTAAGGGAAGAAAAAAACTCCACTTTTGCTTAACCACAGTCCCTTCAACATCAGTATCTCCACCTCCAAGTTTAAGGTGACAAAAGAAGTTAGTTCTTACCTGACAAAAGGAAAACACTATCATCCCTACTTTTCAGTTAATATTTTAGTAGCATTTATTTTCATATGCATGATAGGATGTGACTGTGGACTGTGGGAACTAGAAAAGAGAACTTTTCTTTAGTCCTCCAGTGGAGTAGGAAGTCATAAGATACAAACAATTATATGGATAAATGCAATCATAAATGTTACATGAAAATAAGTGCAGAAGTAAAATAAGTAAAGAAGGAGAAGAATGGAGAGCTTCTAGTAGGAACTTTTAATTAGAGAAAGACATAGATAATGTCATCTTTAAAGCTGTCAACATTTTTCCTGTAACAAAATTGAGGTATTGGTGGAAAATAGGGAAAAATATTTAAATAGCTCTCGTGGAATCGCAAAAGCCCAAATCACAAGATTTCTGAATAACCTTTATAATTTCTCTTAATTATTCCTGTGTTTTTTGATAGCATGTGGTAGGCTTAAGCCATTACAAAGTGGTTTTTCACATGTTAAACAAATGGAAAAAATGTCACTTTTATTGAAGAAAAAATATTTCTTTTTGCGTGGACTAAAAACTATAAAGATACATTTTTATATTTGATTATTGCTCATCATATCCTTGTTCCATTTGTAATATTCATCAGATGCAAAGTGTTACCAGTACATATAATTTCCCAACTAACTATATAATGGCACACATCATATTTGCCTTAACTAGAGAAGCAGGCTCAGAAAAATATCAGGTACATGTTTGAATTCTATTTCCTCATTAAGTTACTTCCATTAAAAATTGTGATTGTGAGGGAAGTGCTGATGCTTTTTTTTTTTTTAAAGGAACTGTGGTGTTATCTTCTTGCTCAGTTTGTAAGATAGAATAGGGGTAGTTGGGACAGTTCCAATTAAGATTTAGAGATTTAAACTTAGTAGATCTTGGTTGACCTCACATATTTCTAAAATGACTTATCTTTTATTTTAAATTACCTACTCATCTAGCTACACAGACAAAATGACAGTTCTCTATCTGAAACTTATCCCATTAACTCTCAGACTAGACAACTAGATTGGTAATTAGCTTAATATTTGACATGGAAACCTACAGTATTACAATTTTCCATTATGAATCCATACAAAGATATAGCTGAAGATGCTCTTGTAAAAAATTATCCCAGTCATTCAGAATTCTCAATAGTTCTTTAGTTTGCAAAAGGTACTCCTTTTTTGAAACAATGTTTTAGACCTATGAATATAATACTTTCTTCTATTGTTCCAGAGAATAATGACTCTATTCATTTCTTTTTCTGTCCTTGAATAAGAAATATGTTGGTTTAAAATATTATTCAATATAAAATGACACATATGTCAAATAATAACTTATTTTTGTAACTGGAATTAATATTTTTTCTTCTTGCTCTAAAGTATTACATTTATATCAACATGAGGGTTTATTAGCCAAAGCAAAATATCTTATTTTTAAAGATAGCAGATATTGAACTGAAAAATAAATATTTGTGTTATTTTAAGACATTGTTTAGCAATTTTACTGTTTTAAAGGCTATGATCTTAAATATTTTTGCCTTCTTTAATCTTACAATAAAGGAAAATTCAACCATACTTACTATTTACCAAAATAGAAGATTATACCAGGCATTGAGAATGAGAACTTTATTAATTTAGGTGTTTTCTACACTTTCTTACTTATTTCCTCCTCAATCTCTTTCAGGTAGATTTACGCTTTCACAGTAGCAGTGAACTCTGCCTGCCACAGGAAACAACAGCTTCCACGTTAAAAATTCACTAGTCAATTATCTGCTGTAGTTCACTGGGTCTCTATGTCAACTGGAAAACATTTTGGTTATGCACAACACTTGGTTCCGGTTTAGAAAGTAATTATCTCTGCTTTAAGGTTTGATATTATTCCCATAACTATATTTTTTGGTCTAATAAAAGAATGTCTCAGATTGAAATCTGTCACACATGTAGCTATTTATTATACAAATGTTTTTAGTATGCATACACACAATAAAATCATACAACCTATTTTGAAAATGCAAGGACATTTCAGCTATCTGGTAACTGTAGTTTGCATGACAAGTTCATTTAAGAAAAAAACGTGACAATACTCTCAGGTCAAGATTTAGTTAATGCTAACACCAAGCAGAATCCTTTAAATTCACTGCCAGTCACAAGACAATTTAGAGATAAATCTACCAGTTTCTTCCATAAGAGTGCACACTACCGAACCTTCTACATCCTTATCCTTTTAAGAGTATCTTTAAATAGTTTAGTTCCTCTAACATCTCTTGAAGACCACTAGTTTCAGCAATGAAAACTTACTTGTGGCCGGGCGCGGTGGCTCACGCCTGTAATCCCAGCACTTTGGGAGCCCAAGGTGGGTGGATCATGAGGTCAGGAGATCAAGACCATCCTGGCTAACACGGTGAAACCCCGTCTGTACTAGAAATACAAAAAAATTAGCCGGGGTGGCGGCGCCTGTAGTCCCAGCTACTCGGGAGGCTGAGGCAGGAGAATGGCGGGAACCCGGGAGGCGGAGCTTGCAGTGAGCCGAGATGGCGCCACCGCACTCCAGCCTGGGCGGCAGAAAAAAAAAAAAAAAAAAAAAAACTTATTTGTAATATTATCCATAGTACTTCATAAAGAAGCATGTTGTTTGATACACATATATGGCCAGGTCAAGCACATGTGAATACGTTTTTTTACGTGTGGGGTTCCTAATTGCACACTAAATAACATGGGATTTGAGGTTATGATAAGGCGACTGATCCACGCCTAGGATTGTAGCTTAAAGTAACCACCTCAGAATTTCGCATGCTTGATACTTTACTAGTCTCTAACAAATTAAAGATACTGGAACAGCTTCTCTGCATTCAGCACTGCTGAGCATTTATTACTTGAAGCTCTATTCCCCGGGACTCTTGACCCTAACCTCTTCTGAGAGTCTCTGTAATTCCTTGACCATTTTTATCTTTGTTTTCTTGAATTATTTCTTCTTTCTCGACTTTTAATATACTAGAGGCCACTCTCATTCTGTTCTTGGCCCACAGTTTCTCTCTCCACAGTATTTCATTGAATTACCCTCTCCTGTTCCATGGTTTTCTTGGTTTCAGAGTCCTGAACCTTATCTGTTGAATATATTCTGCCAAATTTTTCAAAGACATTCAAATTCAACATTCTTCTAACAACAATAATTATCAAACTTCTATGATAAATGATATTATTATGCTTTTCAAGAAGCCAGCCAATTATGTAGCCTTTGACTTCGTGTCTTACCAACGGTATCATGCACAATTTACCACCTTTAAAAAGTCAATCTAATTACATTTAGTAAAACAAACTATTCTAATACTAAACAGAAGCAACTGTTCTGAAATAATAGCTTTCTTGACTCTTCTGAAGACATCAAGGAAGAAATATTATTCCATCATTACAGATCAGTGTTCTAGGTGTCCTGTCTCCGTTTCCCACACAATCAATACAATAAAAATGTGATCATAATAACAATGAAAGCTATGTCCTGTATTTTTTGCATTTATTAATATCTACATTGATGTTCTAATATTCTAACCTTTATAAAGATATATTTAAGGATCCAAAATAGGTATAAATCATCCCTGTGTCTCAGTGGGAAATTTAAAAAATTAATCATTATACCAACTGACATAAGTGTTTCATTTTAATCTTATTATGATGTTCATGGTTACAGACTTAACAGAAAAGCTAAAGAGGTTCCATGTGTCCCAACTGTAATTACGCATTTTGCAACAATTATTATATGTTAATTAGGCAAATATAAAAACGTGGAGACTACTAAACTCCGTTCATCTGACCCACAAGTGCGTGGAAACCTAAAACACATTGCAAGAGCAAAAACTCTCCGTATGTGCTCTTCCTTGAGAAGAAAAGATATTGAACTGATGTTGGTCGTGGTGCTAGACTGATTAGACAACTCAAGCTGAGATTACACACTTACATGGAAAATACATTATTTGAGGATATTGGGTTCCAATATACAGTACTTGTTTTGGCAATAATATAACTTTTGAAAACTGTACTCTTTTATTCTGAGCTTGATTACGTAGTAAGCAACATACACAAACAAATTCACTAACCAGTTGTCAGTGGAGTCAAGTTAGCACGAACTCAGTATTGTTTGAGATCATTTGATAATGATAAATCTGAACATCCAAAACTCTGCCATAAAATGAGTTCTAAAAAAATAGAGTGTCCCAAGTGTAAAGTACTTTCTTCTGGTAGAAAATACGATGTTTTAGGTATTATATGAGAATGCTATTAACCGTGATTATTTCAACTTACTTTTCTGTCTTTTATGTTGGATCAGTACCCCATTTTCTAGAGTTGTTTTTCTCTCAAGGATCTCTTTCAAAAAAAGTAGAAGGGAATGCAATATTAACATACTCTAACACACACCCCAAACCAAATGTTTGTTGGCATTTCAGATTTTACACATCAATTCCAAAATACACGTGTTTAAAAATCACATTAGCTGGCTGGGCGTGGTGGCTCACGCCTGTAATCCCAGCACTTTGGGAGGCCGAGGCAGGCAGATCACGAGGTCAGGAGATTGAGACCATCCTGGCAAACATGGTGAAACCCCGTCTCTACGAAAAATACAAAAAAATTAGCTGGTCGTGGTGGCGGGCGCCTGTAGTCCCAGCTACTGGGGAGGCTGAGGCAGGAGAATGGTGTGAACCCAGGAGGTGGAGCTTGCAGTGAACCGAGATCACGCCACTGCACTCCAGCCTGGGCGACAGAGCAAGACTCCATTTCAAAAAAAAAAAAAAAAATCACATCAGCTGTCTTAATGGTGACAGGTTTATAAACAAAGTGGTTTGATAATTCACCTTACACAAACTCTAAAATACTAAATGATGATTTTATATTTGTCAAACTATACTGACTGAAATTAATTTACATTCCAGGGTGATTATAAGATTATATATTATTAATAAAGTTGAACACATCTATCTAGCCATTTATCTGTATCCACTAGTTGTTACTTGAATTGCCAGTAACATATATTAATATTTAGTTAAATGATTGAACTCTCAGCAAAGTATTCATTCAATAAATATTTACTAATTGCCTTCTCTGTATCAGGCACTATGTCAGGTGCTGGGGCTACAGGCAGGGAACCCAGGAGGCAGAATCCTTGTTTTCATGGAGATTATATTTTAGAGGAGGTAAACATCCAATAGTGGCTACAGCTAAAAGGACATGTAAGGTAGAGTTAGGAAGCTGAGAGCCAGTATAACGGAGAGGTGGCCAGGGGAGACCTCATTGAGAAGGTGACATATGAAAGAGAATGGCAAAAATAAAGGAAACGAGTCAAGTCCTTGTCCATGGGGAAGAATGGGAAGGTTGAGGAGGGAGCAAGTACAAAATCTGAAATGTGGATATTTATTTGATGTGTCCAAGTAACTATAAAAACAGGCAGAGAATACCAGAAGATAAGGTCAATGCCTTGAAGCCCACAGTATATATGAGGGTGGATAATAGTAGATTGACAGCAATTATGGGAAAGCATTGGTGGGCCGTGAAGAAGGGCTTACACAATCTCATGTACCTGTATCAAGCGTCATTCTGGCTGTTATATGGAGAAAACTGAGGCTGAAGTTGATGGGGTGATGTAAAGGGAGGCAAGGAAGTCAGATTGGTACTAATATTATCCATTTACATATTCTACATACACCACAATGATGCAGAAGTGCACTAGTGGCTTGCGTAAGTGGTTGTGATGAAAAATGGTAGCATTCAGGATGTGTTGCACTGTACTTTCTTATGGGTAAGAATTAAAATGTGAGGGAAAGACAGAAATTAGGAAGGACTCTAAGCCTTTCATCAAGAAAACCTAGAAGAATATAACTACAACTAATAAAAACGGAAGAGTGCAGAAAGAACAGGCAGGTTTAATGAAATGAAGAAAATGTAGAATTTGAACTTGTTAAGTTTGATCACCTGTTAGGCTTCCAAAAGGAGATGCATAGCAGGCTAGGACCAAAGAATCTGGAGTAGGAAGCTGAAGTCTGGGCTGCAGGTACAAACATCAGAATCGTCAACCGTTAGAAACTGATGACAGTAGGGAATTACATTTACATGAAATAGAGATAAAATCTACCTGCCAAATTACTGTTTTTAGAAGTCCTTAGCTTGTGTTTTGGGGAGTAAAATTTTAAAACAGAAAAGTCTGCCCTTTGTTGAAGTTAATCATTTTTGTGTAAATTACTCATTTTACAAAAGTAGATTTGATTAATTCTATCACACTAATTCTAGCCTATTTTCCACACTAAGGAATATTGTTTCCAGTCCACATCTATTAATCGATTTACTCAAGAGTTAAAAACAGTTTCCTATTTTTCAGGATAAAAAAGTATTTTGTAAACTAAACAAATAATCTTCTTAGCCCATCATATTTTTTTGTCCAATATTCATTATCTCACACACATATATATCCTTAAGCATAAATTGAGAGAAATTTATTTCATCATTTATCCTATTTTTATTACATTTCTGTTGCTGAAAATTGTGCTCAGCATAATGGCATTTACACACAGCATACACCACTGCAAAATGTAATCTTCAAAATTATTATGAAATAATAAGCACATGAATCTATTATCTCAAAATGACTCAGTTGATAATCTCTATAGTTACAGAGCCTTTAAAACAAAGGAGATTTTTCAAATAGTTACTTAGGCATTCTTGCCTAATAATTTAAATATTTTCTCTTTTATTTGTAAAATCAATGTAATAACTCACCCTGATACACAGGAAAATTTGTTTTCAGGCAGGCAACACACATTTATTCAACAGCTACTAGGTACCAGGCACTATGTTTCCCACTGGAGTTGCATCTTTGTACAAGAGAGTGCCCCTGCCCTGTTCCATGACTGGAAGAGTTACCATGACGTACAAAATGCTTTGACTCTGAAAATAGTTACAAGAATCACCTTAAACAAATTCACCCCAAAATTATAATTTACCCCCCAGTATAGGCTAATTGTGACCTTTTAAATGTGGAGTAACTTATACACTAAGATATCAGTTAAGACTCACTGAGAACACTCACATTTTCAATAAGCCACTGTCATCATATCTAATTATAAGTGAGCATATATAATTGAATTATCCGAAATATAGAATTATAGTCTTTAAAATATCATTTGGTATTCCTTATCATATCAAACTATTTGCATAAAAAATAAGAATGGCCCTGTCTGGGACTCATCCCAACTCTATTCTTCAAATAAAAATTTTCTGGGTTTCTAATGATTTGTCTTTAGGCATTATTAAAATAAACCTCTGTGGTTTCAAAGAAGAATTGTTCTATTTTGTTTCAATACTACAAAGTAAGTTGAAAATTTACAAACTTGTGATTATACTTTATTTTCCCTAATTAAAATTAAAATTTTATTTTATTTCATTAATTAAAATAAAATCAAATAATTTTATTTTATTATATCTAATTTTCTCAAAGTGAATTTTCTAAGTATTCTGACCTCCTATGCACATAGTAAGATTAACATTCTTTCTTTAAGAGTCACACAAGCATTCATTTTGTGTGCGTGTGTCTGTGTGTGTGCGTGGAGGGAGAGAGATAAGCTTAATATTACTTTTCTTCAGTTTTTTTTCTTTTTTTGGAGACAAGGTCTAGCTCTGTTGCTCATGCTGGAGTGCAGTGGTGCAATCATAGCTCACTGAAGCCTCAAATTCCGAGCTTCAAGTGATCCTCCAACCTCAGCTTCCCAATGTACTGAAATTACAAGCATGAGCAAGTATACCTGTTCAATATTCTTTTTTGAAGGCAAAGAATAAAGTAATACATCTCAAGTTTTAATTTTAACACTGTTATATATTTTTAAAAGCTTTTAAAATGCAGTTGATGTGCAACCTAAATTTCCCTAGAATCTGCAGATCAAGCAAGTAAAGTGAATATCCATTCATTGATTTTGCAATTCAACAAATACGTATTTAGTATCTTCTATTTCCAATAGGTGTTAGGCCCCCTCAGGGGAATAAGATGGACATGATGACTGTCAACTTGGAGTTCATAAACTAGTAACCATCCTTTCAGAGGGCAACTTGTGAGCAGGAGAATAACCAGTGCTTGAGATGTCACCATTCCACAGACGAAGTCGGCCCCTATACCCAGTAACACTCCATTTCCAGCCACATGAAGGATTCTCCCTATTCAAGGATCCTGCTTGTGAAACGTGGCATTGGGGTGGCGTGGGAGGGGGTGTTTCCAGAGACTGGGGCTGGACACAGCATGCGTGTCATCAGACAACATTTGGTTCTTTCTCTAGCATGACCCTTTAGCCTGTCTATTAGAGTAATAGGGACTACTTAAAACTGCTGTTCTAATGACTTTGCTCAAGTTTAAGAAATGTATATTTCAGACAAATGCTGTTTAGAAGGTTTGATAGTATTCTTATGTGTATCTTTCCAGGCTATATTTTAGAAGGATTACATATTTAACCTAATCTGCATTTTTTGTACTTACTGTCTTTATGGCATGCATAGTCAATACTAACTCAACCCTGTTTAATATAAAATGAGAATGACAGTAATACCAACCTCATAAGGCTGTTTTAATAATTAATATCTTACTATTAGTGATACGCTTAGAACAATGCCTAGTACATTCTAGTGCAACAGTGTTAACTCATGGTTTTGCCTGTATAAGTACCTGCTACTAAACATATCATTCCTGACTCCATGTTATTTACAACCTGTATATTGCATCCAACAAATTTTCAATGCATGTTCTGTGCCATAGAATGAGTTCTGGACACCTGAAAATTGCTAAATATAATTCATGTTTTAAGATTCTCACATTCTATGTGGAAGCAGAGATTTAAAGTAACTACAATGTGATATGATATGTGCTATGACGGATGGATTCAGAGAATACCATGAGAAAATATGAAAAAGTCATCCTACCCATTAGGGAGAGGATTATAGAGAATTTTCTGGTAATAATGTCATATGAAATGGGTTTAGAGGAATGAATAGAGATAAGCCAAGAAAAAAGATAGAAAATACATTGCGTCTAAAAACATGGGTGTTAGAAAGCATTGTCCATTTGGGGAACTGTGTGAAATTTAAGTGTATATATAGGTCCACTGAAAATACCTGAACGAGATAGTACCGATGGCAGTGGCGGCTGTCTGGAGCCACTGCTGCCATCACATCAGCTGCAGCTGGGAAGCGCCGCCGGGGCTGCCCCCTCCACAGACCTGGTGGTAGCCGGGAGAAGTGGGAGCCCCAACCTCTGAGTTGGTGGGGTGGGAACTCCTGGGATGCGGCTGTAGTTGCCCAAGTCATGGCTGTGGACCCGGGCATCCCACTCCACAAAGCAGGCGGGATCCCTGTCCTCCTGGTCACAGCTACAGACACTCAGGTTGTGCCTGTGAACCCAGGCCCCCCTCGTTGGCGGTGACGTCTCAAAGTGGGGAGCCTGGCAGCAGGCAGGAGACTTGCCCTACTGGGCCAGCTGCAGATGCCCGAAGTCATAGCAGCGGTTCTATGCCTCTCAGTCCACAGAGCAGGCAGGAGCCCCACACCCCTGGATGCAGCTACAGCCACACACCCACAATGCACTGCAGAGTCAGGCATCTCCCCCTACAATCTCAGAAGCGTCTGCTTTCGCTGCCTTCCCTCTCTCCACTCCCAGCACCAGCTCCGATCTCAGAGCAAGGTTGGGGCTGAGCCCTGGTGCTGTCACAGTCTGGCTGGGTGTGTGCACACTTGGGGCAGTGCTGACACACCAGCCCCTGCCCACATGGCCCCCTCTGGACTTTGGGTGCTGATGAGCATAGGAGGGAAGTTGAGGGGGTGTTAAGGTAGTTCAGTGCTGGCCTGCAGGCTCCTCTTGGCATGAACAGCCTGTGTGCCACGAATGGCAGCAGACGCAGACAGGCTTCTGGGTAGAACGGGATGCCCACGGTGAGGCCCTACTTGCAGGCTGGGAAGGGCCTGAAGGCTGCAGGCACGGCTGCCAGTCCCACTGACAGGAGTGAGAACTTGTGGTGCCTTTTCTGGGCCCACCTATAGCAGCCCATGGACCAATCAGGGTGCACTTCCTCCCCTTTGAATGCCCATAGAAGCCCTGAGCAGCCACTGGGACAACCAGCCGCAGAGAGGAGCTACCCACTCCAGGGCCTCCTCTGAGGTATTCTGTCACTCAGTAAAGCTCCGCTTCACCTTGCTCGCCCTCCACTCATCTGCATACTTCATTCTTCCTGGACGCAGGAAAAGAACTCCAGAAATGCGGAATGGCGGGGCTGAAAGGGCTGTAACACAAACAGGGCTGAAACATGCCCCTTGCTCGCCACATTGAAGGTGAAGGGGAGAGGCGAGTTGTGGCCCTCTCCAGACCTGGGGGCTCCCCAAGGCAAGGCTGTGACTCCCTCTTTGGGGCTTTGCATTTCCTGGAGTCTCCAAGCTTCCACTGTGTTCCCTGGGGGCAGTTGTTGAAGCTGCGTGTGGTGAACCTGGTTCAGTCACAGCCTTGCAGAGAGCAGGCACCTGTTCCAGCACCTGGAGGTGCCAACCGTGCTGCATCAGCCCGCATGCCTGACTGTGCAGTTGCTGGACCCAATGCTAGCTCCCTCACACACCCTTTGCTAGCTCCCTCACACACCCTTTGCTGCTCCACACCTGGTTCACACTTGGCAGGTGTGGGATCCAACCAGTAGTGTGAGCCGAGTAGAGCCTGCCAAGTTGAGGGGGTGGAATGAGCCCAGTGGGCCCCACAAAAACTCATACAAAGGTGCCAGTGGCCACAGAGGTTTTTGTCCAGAAAAGCGTCACCCCAAGGATCCTGCAACAGCATGATTAAAAAATAAGTGCATCAATGGCTATGTAAGAAGATAAAGGTAATTATATCATTTAAGTTTTTGAGAAAAATGAGAAGGTAATAAGACTGTGATTATACATTGCCCAATACCAATATATTTAACCAAGTCATTTAATTAATGAGTACAGGAAATGAGAAAACACGATCAAGAAGAAATCATGGGAGGGAAGAATTTGAGGAAATAATTTATCAGTAATTCCAGAAAAGAAAATGCCCTATTCTCCCTCATGCCTAACTATAGACAGTAATTGTTTTAAAACATAAGCTATTATGTAGTAAAACTTTTTAATTTTTATTTATTTTTTTGAGACAGAGTCTCACTCTATATCACCCAGGCTGGAGTGTAGTGGCATGGTCTTGGCTCACTGCAACCTCTGTCTCCTGGGTTCAAGCAATTCTTGTGCCTCAGCCTCCCAAATAGCTGGGATTATAGGTGTGTGCTACCACACCTGGCTAATTTTTGTATTTTTAGTAGAGATGGGGTTTCACCATGTTGACCACGCTGGTCTTGAACTCCTGACCTCAGATGATCTGCCCACCTTGGCCTCCCAAAGTTCTAGGATTATAGGCATGAGCCACCAAGCCCAGCTTGGCAAATCTTTTTTAAAAATCTTAAATGGGTTTAACTTGTGGTTAAGAAAGAAGAATTAATCTGAAAATTGTGCAAGACAAAAAATACTTTTATATTTGCCACATTTATTGATATTAGAAGACAAAATATCTCATTTAGATTTTAGGTTTCAGTCATTTTATGTAGAACTTTAACATTCATGAAACAGACCCCAGGTTACTCTCCTTTGAAGTAAAATGGCATGTGTGAATATAATCGCTATCTGAATGCATGATTATGTGTTAATCTGCTTTATTATGGTAATCATTTCACAATGTATATGCATATTATATCATCACATTGTACATCTTAAATATATACAATGTTATTTGTCAATGATTGCTCAATAAAGCTGGAATAAAATAAAACCATTATGAGTGTGGCATGAAAAAAGCCACAAAAAAATTTCCTATTTGTTGCTTGTAATTTTCTATTATTTGTAAATATATTCACAAATTTAGGAGATATCAAAATGCTTATATATAGATGATTTCTAAAAAATGGGCATACTAATTTCATATATGTATCTCTATGATTTTGAAAAAAATGATAATTATTGAGTGTTGCTCATATTTCAGATATTATCCTTAGTTGCCTTGTCTAGTGCAATGATTCTCAAATTTTAGCAGGTATTAATATCCCCTAGAGTGGCTAAAAAATCTGATTATGGTGTTTCACTCCCAGAGTTTGTGATTTAGCAGGTCTGGGTGAGGCTGAATATCTGAATTTCTAACAAGTTTTCAGGCAATGCTAGTGCTCTTGGTCTGGGGACCACACTATGAGAATGACAGTTATAATGCATGGATATCCATGTCTTGGCCACTAACCACTGGGCATTGTTGGACAGGCTCTGTTTACTGCCTTGTTTGAACCTCCCTTACTTCTTAGAAAAAACTATACAATTAGCCATGCCAAACGTGTAAGTTTATAAAAGAGATTAAATAAGGTGATATCTTTTAAAATACCTTATATAATCTTTTAAAGTGCTACTCAAAGATTAATATGAATATTGTGCTTCTATGTTGATATAGAGAGATTATAAACTTCACCTGGGAGGGTTTGGAAACATCTTAATATTGTTTGTGACTGTCATACCATGACATCATCATGATGTTTATATAGGTGTGATAGCTAATATTTTGAGGGCATTTGCTGTGACAATAAGTTTATATTTTCATTTAAGATTCTTAAATATAAGGCAGGTAGTATTACTATTCTCATTTAAAAAGGAAAAAGCACAGGTAGTAAATGACAGAGCTGGGTTGGAGGCTAAATAATCAAGAAAAGAAAACATTCCTTTTGAGTATTTCTTACACCATCCTTAAAAATCCAAAGCGGTAACAAAGCCCCCCAATGGTGGAGTGGGTAAAGAAAATTTGGTACATATACACCATGGAATACTATGCAGCCATAAAAGAGAATGAAACCATGTCCTTTGCAGCGACATGAATGCAGTTGGTGGTCATTATCCTAAGTGAATTAATGCACAAACAGAAAACCAAATTCTTCATATTCTAAGTTGGAGCTAAACATTGATTACACAGGGATGCAAAGAAGGGAACAATGTGAGGATGGAGGGTGAGGATTGAAAAACTACCTATCAGGTACTATGCTTATTATCTGAATGACAAAGTAATCTGTACCTCAAACCCCCGTGACAGGCAATTTACTCATATAACAAGCCTGCACATCTATGCCCTGAACCGAAAGTGAAAGTTAGAAAAATAAAATAAAATAAAATGAAATAAACTTTAAAAATAAATAAAGGGTTTATTAGAATTGGAGCTTGCAGATACAGACTGTACGGTCTCTGCAGAAGCAATATTGTATTTTGCTGTCTCATAAGGTGACATTTCACATTATTTTACATTGTGTATGATATCCATAAATTTAAAATTAACGATTGTATCACACTTTGTTTTCATATACATAGTATTGTGATTTTTATGGTTCCTACTGTATATTTCAATAAGTCGATACGGTACATTAGTCTTTTTACATGTGTTATCTGCAAACAGGATAACAATTAGAATTGCAGATTCACTCTACTAATTTCTTCAGTTTTCTCTCTGCTGCTGGCATACAATTAGCTTCGCAAAAAGACAGATTTGGGAATGAACACTTTGTAACAGATATAGCCATAATAAAACTATCTGAGCTCTCAATTGGAAATACTCATTTAATATTCTTTTGGTTCTCTGCACATTGATTGCCATTTACTCAGTGGTAATGTCTAGCCAGTTGGCAAAAAAACATGATTTATATATTTAGATAGCATACTTAAGGAAAAAGATGATTTATATATTTAAGACAGCATGTTCAGAAACTTTCCTGGGCAACCGATTCTAAACAAATTCCAAGTCAGCAGATACAATAAACCATCTCCAAGGCCATAGTCTTGTGTCAAATAACAGCCTGCTAAATGACTATTGCAATTTGGAAAACCCTCAGTCATGCCTGGAATTAATATTCAGCACAGATTCTTGTTTCTTCCTTAGGAAACGCACCGCTAACAAGCTAAACATTTCGCAAATCTATGATCAGACTCATATCATACATAGGACATACAATACAAATGTGATGAGACAACATTTCAGAATCTGAAATTTAGCTCTAAGTACTTTTACTGATTTTTAGAAAACATTCTTTCAATGCCTAGAGCTATGTTACCTAGAAGGAATACAACGATGCATAAAAGAAACTTTTATGTATACAAACATGTATTTATTATATCAGAAAATGACAGGCAATATCATTCTTCAAAAGTTAGCTTTCTGCTGTGAAAGGCATTTTAACCAATCAAGATGGAAAAGTGCAAAAATTACACATTTCCTCTAGATAAGCCAGTAAAAGTATTTATTAATCATCTAAGCAAACTCCATAGGTGTTCTGCACTGATAACATTGGTTGGTTAATTTAAACTATTTTCCTTTCATTGTGTTTATTATTCCTATTAATAGATAACACTTACTGAATGTTTAGTATATACCATGCCATTGTAGATAATGTAGATAACACTTACTGAATGGTTAGTATACACCATGCCATTGTAGATAATGTAGATAACACTTACTGAATGGTTAGTATATACTGTGCCATTGTAGATAATGTAGATAACACTTACTGGAATGGTTAGTATATACCGTGCCATTGTAGATAATGTAGATAACACTTACTGAATGGTTAGTATATACCGTGCCATTGTAGATAACACTTACTGAATGGTTAGTATATACCGTGCCATTGTAGATAATGTAGATAACACTTACTGAATGGTTAGTATATACCGTGCCATTGTAGATAATGTAGATAACACTTACTGAATGGTTAGTATATACCTGTCTCTTATACACATCTAGATGTGTATAAGAGACAGCCACCGCCTGCAGCAAACGCTCAGGGACTGCCGCCTTCTGAGGGCATTCACAATGAGACGTGAGTCACTCTTGCGAAATTCATGATAGAAATAAGCACACGCACATATCACCCATATGCAAAATTCAACCCACTTGGAAATTAGCAGATCAAATCTGCTAAAGTTGAATATAAATCCCAATACAAGGTTTAAATAAAAACACTTCACAATTTTATTACATTTATCTCAAAATGTTTTTATTTAATTAAAAAAACAAACTAAATAGAATTAGTTATATATATATTTTTTGCTTCTTTTAGTTGCACATAATGGAGGTAATTCAAATACTTGGGAAATTATTATATTAGTATGTAGATGGTCATAACTTTTGTCTTTGATCTTAAGATATTTTTTAAGTGAATAGTTTGTATTACATTAATATAAAAGTATTTTCTAGCTTAAGTATATGCTAACAGGCATATATTAATGAATCAGATTTCCCTAAAAGGCATGTCATTTTACAAATTTATTAAAACTCCTTCTAAACTTGAAACATTTTTTCATAATTATTATCTTCAGCTTTCCACAGTCCAGTGTTAAAGTTTTTTCTTTCTAAATTTTGAATATCCTATCAACCATATATTTATATAACAATTCAAATTTAGCCAAATTGCTTCTTGCCTTTGTGAGGAATTGAGTTTGCCAGTTAAAACAATGTGGACTAGAGTTCCTCGTGATGGTGGCATGAGCTGTGACTGCTGTCTCATGATGTCCTTGTGAGGTCTGGCGTTTCACCACTGGCAAGAGGTCAAAATCAACGCAAACAGAGCATTCACCCATTACAGCAAGAAGTTTGTTTTGCTTCTTTTTTTTTTCTTCAGACATTCTTAAACTCTTAAAATAGAAAATATATCAGGACAATTCTTTTGCAAAATCTGATTCTCAAGCAATCTCAGATTATGAACCACTGGCATGTCTTGTGAATATGTAAAATTGTGACATGGCAGCCCACAATATTGCATTGAATATGGCAGAATTTGTCTAAAAACTGTATTTATGTAAAGATAGGGTTCTTTTTAAAAAAGCTTTGTCTCCAAAAAATATTCACCACTTCAAAACTGTTCTTCCTGATGTATTTTAAAGGAAATATATTGGAAAAAATACTGCTGTTTTTTTCCATCATCTTCTAAAGAAATATTAACTTGTGTTAGCCAAGAAAATATCAACCTAAGATATACCAAATCATGTATGACCAAAATTATAAAATTCATGAAAATCTGAACAGGGCTTTCCATATGCATTAGAAAGAGAAGGATAAGGAAACACCTACAAATCTAAATTTTATTCTGTAATTAACAAAAGAAACAGGATCCTAAATGAAGTAAAATAGTAATACCAAGGGTAAGGGGGAAGTCAGGCAAATTTCTGAGGTAACCTATAACCAATCATGGTGATAACACTGGTATTTTGGACCCCTTGCCCTCAAAAAAGCTTAGATTTGTAGTACTGTCAATTTCCATGGTGTACACACTTCCCCCACCATGGTTGATTTCAAGCTATTAATTTGAAATCATTGCAAGGACACAGCACTATGGAAATGGGCTTACCCTCCCTGCCCTGGCCCATGGCCCATTGCTGGTGGGAAGATGATAAACCTTCAGTATTTGGAAGTGGACCATTTATCCCTATGTGAGCAAGTAGAGAAAGAGCTGATGAACCTTCAGTATTTGTACTGACCATTTCTTCAGAGTCTGAAAAGTTTTCTGGAAGCAATTTTGAAAAGTTGGGATTCAGAACAATGTAAGTATTTAAGCTGGACAAGGTGGGTGGGGCATCAACCTACAGCCAAATCACCAAATATGCTGTGATCGTTTTAGAAACAATCTAACTAGTGAAGTTGTGTTTCTGAGTTCAGCAGTGGTTCTTTATGGAAACTCTCTCAATGCACCCACCTACTTCCCATTTAGTAGAAAAGTTCTATGTGTATAAAACTTAAGCTACAGCTCTTTGAACCCTATGGACTCCATCAATAAGAGCTGAGCCAATCAGCAACCTGAGCCTATTTCTCTATTAATATGGCTACAGATTAATAAACAGAAGTTCTGGCTGTAGTAGAGGCAGCAGTGACATTCACATAAAAGGAAGTGACACAAAGAGAATAACATAAGTGAATCATGATGATATGTTTGGCTGTGTCCCCACCCAAATTTCATCTTGTAGTTCCCACAATCCCCATATGTTATGGGAGGGACCCAGTAGGAGGTAGTTGAATCATGGAGTCAGGTTTTTCCCTTGCTGTTCTTCTGATAGTGAATCAGAAGTCTGTGAATAAGTCTTACGAGATCTGATGGTTTTATAAAGCGCAGTTCCCCTGTACATGCTCACTTGCCTGCTGCCATGTAAGACGGAACTTTGCTCCTCCTTCACCTTCTCCCACGATTGTGAGGCCTCTTCAGCTATGTGGAACTGTGAGTCCACTGGCCCTCTTTTTCTTTATAAATTATCCAGTCCTGGGTATTTCTTCATAGCAGTATGAAAATGGACTAAAACACATGACAAGAATGTTGAGGCAGAAGCACTTAGGCCTAATGAGGTGGTGGCACCAGTGGGGAGCAGAAAGCATTGATGGTGGGTAATGGCCCAAATGGAGGGAGGGACACACAGTGTTAAGACTGAATGTTTGTGTCCCACTCGGCCACAGTTTCATATGTTGAAACTTCAATTCCCATTGTGATGGTATCTGGAGACTGGGTCTTTAAGAAGCAATTAGGGTTAGATGAGGTCATGAGGTTGGGGCCCTCATTATGGGATTAGTGCCCTTCTAAGAAGAGACACAAGACAGTCTGCCCCCTTTCTCTCCCCTTGAGCACAAGAAGAGGTCATGGAAATACACTATGAGATTGTGGTCATGTACAAGCCAAGGGACAAGGTTAGAGAAGGAAACCTGCCTGGCCAGCACCTTGATCTTGGACATCCTAGCTCCCATTACTGTGAGAAAGAAATTTCTGTTGTTTAAGCTGCCCAGTTCATGGCATTTTACTATGGTTCTGAGAAGACTAAGACATGTGGGCTGTACATGAGCAGAACATCAAGGCTGTTTGGGACCCTCAGAGAACGTAGACTGTGTCTAGACCAGAAGAAGTTTCTGTGAAAACATTTGGGGAGTAGCCCAAAGGAGCTGGGAAGCAGAGGTCAAAAGTCAAAGCAAGATGCTCCCTGAAACTCTGAAAGATGTCAGGCAGGGCAGAGATCTTCAAAACGTAGAGGGGTTAAGATCTCCCGCTCTAGAATTGGAGATCCAGAGCCCAAAGCTTTCCAGCTGATGAGATAACCTGTTACTTGCTTCTCAGGGCCTCTTTCCTGAATCTCTCCAGAAGTTGCCTTGCATAACTTCTACAAACATCGATGGAACATTCCTCAGCAAAAGGAATAAACATCTAAAGTCAACACTAAAAGTTTAAAAACAGGACTTTTGGTTGTTTCATATTAATGACAAGAATAAAAGGATAATCCACTCACATCAAAGTATAAACCTGGAGAAAGTAAACCAGAGATCAGGTTCCCTCCAGCTCCTCACACATTGGGGGCAGATTTTGTCCCAGTTATCCTCAATGAAGCCTGTGATATTAGTGACCTCCTCAAATCTAGAAATGCCCCCTTTCAGTCTTTGATCTCTAGTTTATGACCACTGGATTTACACAACAGAAAAAGGTGAAAAATAGGTAATTCGAAAGACTGTAACAAGACATTGAAAAGTGAGGATGATACCCCCCCAATACACACACACACACACACACACACATCCTATCAGTGCCAAGGCTAATTGTAGACAGAAATTATTGAATCAGAGATGAAGACAGCAACTGACACCGTACAGGTGCGTCTTCCCTTCACTCTCCTCCTTTCCCCGTCTTTCTATCCCAACAGGCCCTGACAGGAAAGGCAGGGTTGGGAAACTCACAACCCTCAAGTGGAACAGAAAATAGATCATTAATAACATACAATAGAAAGAAGAAAGAAAGGGGGTGAAAAATAAGGAATGAAGAAAAATGCAAAACATCAAACAGGAAAATAGGTGCATGTAAACTGCAGGTGGTATTTCTATAGCAAACACTCATAGAAATGCAAACTTTAAAATGAAACCAACGCTATTTTTAAAGTAAATTTCCTTAACACTGTTAGTTAAAAAGAAAAGTATACTGTGGTAGGTTTAGGATTTACCAACAAAAATTCCTTCATTGAATAAAAAACTAGCCTGGAGAGAACTAACCACCACATTTGTTGAGTGAAAATTAGTATTTCCAGACTTCTCTGTGTAAAGTTTCATTTGAGAGATTTGAATAAAATAAAACATTCAACAAAATGTCGGGGCAGTCACTGGTATTACAATTTGATCAAAAACACTAAATTTCAAGTTTGAGAAAGTACACAAAGTAAGTTTCCAGAATACATTTTAGATCTCCATTCAGGATGGCAGATTTATGCCCCAGGTTGAAATAGTGAACTTCTGTGAGTATCACCACACACAGAATAGGAAAAATTTAAAAATAGAAATCAAAAACCCACACTACTGTTTTAATTGGTTCTACTATCATTCTTACTAAGACTTTTCATGAATTTTAAAACTGTTTCTCCTAACATTTTCTAAAGTACCTTCAGATTAAACAAAAACTAAACATGTATAATTTTTTCAACAGCTTGATCAGTTCATTTGTGCTAATTCACTCAATTATAAATATGTTTTTAGTAAAGCTAATGTTTAAAGATATCAATAAAGGAACAAGAAATGTCTATGCTCTGCAACAGAAGAATGTAGACATTATTACTTATAATATTAATGACTATAATAATGTTACATTACATATTAAAAAAGGAACTCAAACCCTTTAACCTATGAACTATCCTATTTTCCCTGCTTCATATGTGTTATTCATCCAAGAAGTGTTATTTATAGACCAAAAGAGAATGAGTAAATAATACTTATAGGAAGACCAGGTAAATTTCCATAAATGAAACATATATTAATAAAAAAGCTTAGTTTTAGGGGACACTGGGATATATATGCACACACAAACATATATATTTGGATACATATATATATGGATATATATAGATAGATATGGATATATACACACACAAACATGTAAGAGCCTTAAATGTCTGAAGTCTGAAACGAAAATTCTATTGAAAATGATTTGACTACGTTTTCTTCTTACCAGAATGGACAGGATATGTCTGTGTTAAAATTCCTTCTAGAAAACATTCTCTCAAAATTTCCTACCAATTCGTATTGCATTCTAGAGTCCCTTGGACATAAACATCATCTCTTCTCAAACTGAGTTGAATGTTTGAATGTTTAGCCTTCATTTCCTAATCTTCAAGTTTATCACTGAAATTTCGGAATTTCTAACGATAAGCAAATTTCTTTAAGGACGTGTTAATTGAAAAGTGTATGTGGTAGACGGAATTTTGTTAAAGGGTTTTATTGGTTAATTGCTTTTTTGCTTACCAACAATTATTTGACATATCAAGATAAAGAATTTCCATCTCTAAAATATTTATTTTTTCAGATTAGGAATTGTGGTAGGTTTTATTTTACATCAGCTGCAGAAATCTCTCACATCTCATGTTCTGCAATGTGGCCCTCCCCTCTCATTAGGGGAGGAGTCTATTTCTCCACCTACTTGAATCTACAGCCCCTCTGAATTGCTGAGGCCAACAGTATATGACTCAATGAAGTGATCCCAGTCCCAGGCACACCAATTAACTGGATGCAGGGCTTCTGCTTCCTGTTTTTGAAGAGCCAACTGGCATGTAAAAAGTGGCCTAAGACACAGGGAGAGGGCCTGGGGCTGGAGCCTTCTCCATGAGACAGGGAGAGGGATAAACCCTGTTCCCTGTGAGTGGAGAAACCCACCATCTTGGACATGGCTCCTTCAGGCTCAGTCCCTTTTGCTAACACCCCATAGATCCATAAATCTGGGGTGGGACACCAGCAGAGTGCTTTCCAGTCCTGGCAATAGTTGAATAAAATGAAACGTTTCCAACCACTAACTTTTGGGGTTAACACATTAAAGCACAGATAAGCAAAACAAGCATTAAAGTGTCTGTCTTTATTTCTAATGACTTTCTATTATTTGAGGCTAACTTTATTTTCAGAGGCTATCCAGGGACGAAACTCTCATAAACGATGCCTTATGGGTTAATGTTTCAAGGCACATTGCTCCGTTGCTCCATGCCTCTTTCCTAGTTGCCAAAAAGATTGTCACTAGGATTAAAGGAGCTTGTTAAGGTAAGAAAAGGTCTTGGCCAGTTGTTTATTAGTCAACATGCCGAAGGGAAAATGCAAAAAAAAAAATTTAAATCTGAATATCTGGTTGCCTAAATGATTAATTCTACCTCCTTACACACAATCTATAATAATAGATTGAGTTTACTTCTGAACATCTTTGTGATTGATGTATTAAAATCACACCTGAGAAAAATAAGAAAATTCTAATAGATACCGAATATAAAACTGTTTTCTTCAAAGGCCAGAGGCAGTATTGTTTATTTATCAATTGGTTTTCTTCCATATTTAGATTTTTATCCAGTGTAAGTTAAATTTTAAATAATGGAAACAAATGTGTTTCACAGGGGAAATAAATATCAACGACTCAAACAACACTATAGTCATTTCTGTCAATGATTTAGACTTCCCTATCAAATATTTATGTAACGTAGTTTAAATGAAAGTAAAAGCCCTGCATTTGGTATGAATGAGACGGCATTTTTCCAAAGGGTAATTCTCTTTACGACCTCATTCAAATCTATTATAAATGCTTTAATAAGATTTCATTATTTCAACTCTTTTGAGCCATGTTGCTGTAAGGCATTTTTACTTCCTGACACACATATTATTCTGCCTAAGAGTTTATAATTTTTACGATTTCTTTATTTACTGTGTTATACACAGTCATATACCACATAACAATGTCTTGGTCAGTGATGGATTACATACATGATGGTGGTCCCATAAGATTATAACGCTGTATTTTTACTGTACATTTTCTATGTGTACATACACAAATACCTATCACTCTGTTACAATTGCCTACAGTTTTCAGTACAGTAACATGCTGTACAGGTTGGTAGTGTAGGAGCAACAGGCTATCTCATATAGCCTATGTGTGTAGTAGGCTCTGCCATCTAGGGTTTTGTAAGTGCACTCTGTTATGTCTGCACAGTGATGAAATCACCTAACAACTCATTTCTTAGAATGTATCCCATTGTTAAGCAACACACAAGTGTATATGTTAAATTTTATAATATCTCCATTTACTATGATATATTGATCTCATAATATATATTACTATGAGATTATTAACTTACGAATATGCTTTCATTGGTTAAGATTTTGATTTGGTATCAATTATTCATGAAAAATTTAACTTGCATGTATATTTCATGTATAAATATATAAAATAAAACTTAACAAATTAATTTTAAAACTAGAATTAGATGGTTAAAATACTCCAATATCAAGTAAATAAGATTCTTTTAATATTATGAAGTAGATATGTGGTCAAAATGTATCTTTATTTTTATTTTATATATTAAAGTTGTACAACAATATGTTTTGATATACATACACATAGTGAAATGATTACTACAGTCTAGCATTTGACCTATCCATCACCCCAAAGTTATTGTGTGTGTGTTGGCGGGGGGTAAAAGCACCTAACAACTATTCTCCTGTCAAACTTTCATTACACAATACAGTATTTTTAACTATAGTAGTCCTCAAGCTGTACATTAGATCTCTAGATTTATTTATCATACATAATGATATTCATCACAAGTGGATTCAATTTTGAACAAGAGCCTTTGAAAGACATACGTTCTTATATTGTAATGACATTTCAAATAAGCTGATTGTCAAGAACATCAAATTTCATCTTTTTACACTATAGACCTTAAAGTCAATTCAGTGATAAATCAAAGTGGTTTTCTGTAAAATATGATTGGTTTTCAAATGATTCTTCAGTAGGATAAACTTTTTAAATTTACAATTAACAAAACTTTCCTCATAATTGCAATGAATAAAGCAGGTGAGAATGTCATGTTTTTAGGGAACCAGAAGTTGAGACTGGCCATATTCCTCCCAACTTGATCTCTCCCTTTCCTGCTTAGAGAGTTCCTGAAGTACCTCTGTAGATGTTTAGGTTTCCAAGCACATCATTCTGAAAACACAGTACTAGTTCTATGAAGATCACTGTCATAAATCAAAGCATTTTACGGAGTGAACAATGGGTTCAATAAAAAACTCATATCCCCAAAAGAAGTAATCTATACTTGCCCAATGCCTGAAAGAAAGTCACTGAGGACACACAGTGACCTAAGTACTAGTTGCAAAACGTTTTCAGTTCATAAGCAGAATCTAATCCCCAGCACCACTCATTTGGTGTGGTAGGGGCAGTGCACCACACATTCCATCTGCTCTCTGTATTTTCTAGCCCCCTGCATTTAGGAAGGGCCACATTGTGACTAATCTGTAACAGCAACCCAATGTCACCATTAGCCAGTTAGCAGAAGGCCAGGTAAAATCTTTAGCTCCGTTAGTAGAAGGTCATGTAAAATCCTGCAGTCTCTTACTCTTCCGTGATGGCAAACAAGGAGCCACCTTCTTCAAATGGTCTGGTCTCAACATGGTGGGACTTTTGACAAGCTGGCTCTCAGGTAAATAAAAAAAAAAAGGACCCCCAGCCAAGGGAAAGGACCCCCAGCCAACTCAAAATTTTCATGTTACAAAGTTGTTTTAAAAAACTCTTCAAACAGAGGCGTGGTCTTCTCTTCTAACTAGATTTTTCTATTCTTTGACCACTTGTGGACAATATGACACATAGATTGATAATCATCCATCTACCTTGTATAACTTTTCAAGCACGTACTGATGTACTACTTTATTTGAATCATTTATCTCTTCCTGCAAGTGCTGCACAAACTCTCTATCATTTAGATAGATAAATAGATGATAGCTAGATAGATGATTGATAGATTTAGATAGATACATAATGACTACAGACCTTGATAGAAAATGAATAATTAAAAAAATTATAAAGCAGCTTTGAACAATCATTGATCAACAAAACCATTATGGAGATATTTATCGAACCACATCTAAAACATGGAATGTGGTCACTAAATGTTTATTGTAAATTAATGAGAAATAGTACTTGTGAGAAGATCTTGAGCTTGTGGAAATATATATATATACACACACACACACACACACATTCTTTTTGTTTTTGTCATCATTTCATTCTAGAGGTAAAGAAAGAAAAGCAAGTTGGAGACTGTTCACAAAAATATTTCCAAAGGTTATATTATTAAATTTATTTTACTTTATAGTAGTAGAGGAGGTGAAGGAAGAGAAAAATTTAATGGATCTCATCCTGACTATGTTTAGGGCAAGATATATTGTATATTTTACTTTTAAATTTTCAGTGAAATCAGAGAACATCTTGTCTAGTCATTTAAATCTGACCAGATAATTTTTTTCATTCCTAGAATATTACCAATTTCTGTCTTCCTAAGACAGACAAAGCCAATGAACCATAGTCACCCAGGCCTTTCTTCACTCCTCTGAAGGATCTTAGAACAAAATGGCACAAAAAAGGATTAAGCCTTCACTTCTCAGGCACAGACTTGGGGTCAGGGAACAATGAGGGGATTCAACTGCAGGATATCCTATGCCCTCTTGGCTTTATTCTGCTTCCACGGGGCAGAGTGAAATGGCCAGCTGAAAGAGGCAATGCCTCTTCAATGGTCTGGGGTAAAGGATCTTTTCTCCTTTTTTAATCTCCTATCTGTAAAGAGACTTCATAAAGCACATTAAAATAGATTTCTGAGAAAAACACATATATATGATATAGACAGCATTAAAAATACATAATTAGATCCAACAGATCTAAAATCACGACAAATTTCTAGCGAGGCTTTCAGCACGTCCTCTCACTTGCTGCCCTTGCTCACCATGGAACCACTGGGAATCCAGGAGCATTGCTGTTACATCACCTGCTGAACAGCTGATTCCACACACCCCAATCGAAATCCCAAAGGGATGTGCAAACGATCTATTGTGAAGAGACAAGTGACCCTCACTATTAGTGGACCCCATATTTGCAAATTCTCCCGCTCGTTACAATGCATTTGTAACCCCCAGTCAATACTCACTGCACTTTCTCGGAAAGAGAAAGGGAGAAATCTGAGTCACCCACCGCACAAGTTTCCCAGCTGAAGCCCAGCAGAGGACGCTCTTCCTTCCCGTTCCAGCTCAAGTGTCTTTCCTAGAGGTCTACTTATTAGTCATGATTTCCATATTTTTGCACTTTTTCTTGGCGATTTCACCATTTAAATGACTCCTAAGCACCGTGCTGAAGTGCTATCCAGGACTCCTAAGCAGGAGAAGGCTGTGGTGCACCTTAAGTAGGAAATATGATTAGATAAGCTTAGCTCAGGCATGAGTTACAGTGCTGCTGGCCGTGAGTTCAATGTTAATGAATCAAGAATATGTATTACATAAGATGTTTTTCAATAGAAACACACTCAAAACAAGTTTCTGTATTGATCTGTGGGTAAAAATGTTGTGACCTGAGGCTCTTCGAACCCAACTCTCTATTTCCTCCAGGAGCAATGGTTCAGTATTACTTGATGACAGACAAAGCTTAAAAGCCTTCTAGATTTTGCCATGTTAGTTATTTGATTCATTGAACTAATACAAAATACAAACCCCAAAAATGTCTGAAAGTATTTTAGGACAGTGCTATAAAAGGAAGATAGTTTCTAAATTTAGGCTTTGTTCCCATCAGCAAAAATAAATCAACTGAGGATCTCTATACAGACATTTGAAGCTGAAACATTTATTTGGATTCCTTCTATAAAATAAATATCTCAGTTACTTAAAGCAAAGAAAGAATTGAGTCTTTTAGAGACATATACATATTACATAGAAACCAGTTGATCAAAATGCTTTCTAAGAATAACATTTCAGCCAGCCTCAGATTTTAGAGACGTATTGAACATTTAATTTTTTTTATGGAAAAAGACTCAGGCCTTAGGATTTATAAGTTAAGCGGACAATAATTCAATATATATTAGGGTCACAATGATATCCATCAAGAGCAGGATCCCTCAACTTCTTGCTTTCTGACACAACAGATAAAGAAAACATGAGGATTAATTGTTAAACTGTTAAACATCCTTGCTAATTTAAAAAATAAAAAAAAGTAGATATTGAAGTTAGTCAAGCGAACAAACCCAGTTTGGCATATAGATTAATGGATGGAAAAATTATATTAATCACTAAAGGAAAGCAATTAACGATGGAGATGCCACAGCCAGTATGAAAAAACCACGAAGACTAATGCATCTCTAACCCTTTTTGTTTCTAAATTTTGTTTAGGCAAGCATGAGTAAAGCCTGCATGCCTGCTAAGGCACTGTTGTAATTAAGCAAGTCTATTCTGCAAACTTATTATCACAATCTGGAGGGAAGACTTTCTTGAGCGTTGAATGGCACCTGCAGTTCCCCGAGCAGAACGGAGTTACAAGGACTCCAGTGTTACAAGGGATCAGAAGAAAGCAGTAGCCAAGAAAAGCAAAGACTAGGAGAGGAAATCAGCAGAAAAGTGAGTACTTCATAGTCTGTCCCAATGCTATGAAAAGATAGATGCCCATTCCTTTCAAAGAGGCTGAAACAGCTTTCAAGAGAGTGGCTTTCTAAGATTACATTTTGTCAAAAGAATGAGTCTTCTGAGATAGATGGGGCCTCAAAACTTTACCATCAAATAACACGACTGTATCATTAAAGAACAGCAATTATTCCTTTTGTGGCAATTGTGAATGAGAGTTCACTTCTGATTTGGCTCTCAGCTTGACTGTTGTTGGTGTATGGGAATACTAGTTATTTCTTCACACTGATTTTTTATATCCTGAGACTTTGTTGAAGTTTATTAGCTTAAGAAGCTTTTGGGCTGAGACTATGGGTGTTTTCTAGATATAGGTTCATACAGGGACATGGGTGGAGCTGGAGGCCGTTATCCTTAGCAAACTAACACAGGAACAGAAAACAAAATACAAAATTTTCTCACAAGTGGGAGCTAAATGATGAGAACACATGGAAAACAACACACACTGGGGCCTATTGGAGGGTGGAAGGTGGGAGGAGGGAAAGTATCAGGAAATATACCTAATGGCTACTACGCTTAATACCTGGGTGATGAAATAATCTGTGTGCCACAAACCCCCATGACACAAGTTTACCTATGTAGCAAACCTGCATGTGTACCTTTGAACTTAAAACTTAAATAAAAATAATAAATAATTTTTAAAAGAACAGCATTTAGTGAATTACTGTATTTAGAGGCTCTTTTAAATTACAGAACTCATATTTCTTATATAACTTTTTTGATTTCCTCCTTTTTCATATAGTTTCTTATTTTGTAGAATAATTTTTATTACAGAGGCTTCTAGCTAGCAGAGATATACATAAGATACACAAACTAAAACTTCTAAAATGGATCATTTTTATGCTGCTACGAAATATTAATTTGTTTTGTCATTTCCAATTTTACTATATATTCTCACTTTGGTAATGGGCTTAATGTTCTAAATTCCATGGGATACAAACATACATGAAGTTAATTTTTCTTCAATTCTTTCCCCAAAATGTGCTGTAAGAAAATTGTCAGGTCCCGTTCTATTTATAACACTTGGATGAACCCCTCTCTAGTTTTGTGATAATTTTCCATTTGGAAGACTCATGCCAAGCCCAGTTTAAAATCACCATCACACATGTGACTGACATCTCAGCTCCTCTCCACGCTCAGATATGAACCTCAAGGGATGTGAACGAGAAAATGCTTGGTCATTTCCGTCCTTCTCTTCCAAGTGCCTGACGACAGAAGGTGTGTGCTGGTTTTGGCTGGGTCTCCCAATCCTCTACCAAAGGTTTACTCCTCTGGCACTGAATTTATTTATTTCTTTATTTATTTGTCCTTACCCAGGCTGGAGTGTAGTGGCACGATCCTGGCTCACTGCAACCTCCACTTCCTGGGTTCAAGTGATTCTCCTGCCTCAGCCTCCCGAGTAGCTGGGATTACAGGCACTCGCCACCACGCCTGGGTAATTTTTGTATTTTTAGTAGAGACAGGGTTTTGCCATGTTGGCCAAGCTGGTCTTGAACTCCTGATCTCAGGTAATCCACCCACCTCGGCCTCCCAATGGGCTGGGATTACAGGCGTGAGCCACCGCGCCCGGCCTGGCATTGAATTTAAAGAGAAGTGGGAGAAGGGCAAATATCTCTTTCCTTCACTTCTCACTTTAGAGGTAGAGATATTGGGCTTCTCTGGCCATCCAGTCATCTGAGGACCATGTGTGAGTTCTTCACACGACCATGTGAAAGTTCCTCCAGAGCCTTTCTTATGCAGTTCCCTGACATGGGACATCTTCTACCCATCTCCATTGCCTGAAAAGTAAAACCTGCCCTCACCAATATCACATACCTGGATTATTGTTGTCCCTCAGCCTATAGATCTGTGCCTATTTTAAAATCGTCACACTGTATCGTGACCTCAGTCATATCAAAGTCATATCTCCATATCTCCTTCTCCACGTGTGTAAGACACTTATCACTACATCGAGATGCCTTCAAATAGCAGAACACAGACGGATTATGCAATATCATTTGTTCAACTGACAAACATATCTTAATTCAAAGAGATTAGATGCGTCACTAAGGGTAGGTAGTTTGATGTAAATTCAGAGAATATTAATTACAGAAGAAGACTACAGAAATATTTTAGAAGATCTTAAAATATATTAGGGATATTTTAGAAATATTTTAGATACATTAGATACCTCATTTCTATAGATTAATTTAGTTAGGGATATGTAAGTAGCAAATACAAAATCTGATCTTGCCAATATTACAGTCAAGATTTGTATCTTTGACACTCACTTTATCATATCAAAATGAGTGGCAAACTTTTCATCTCAAAAGTTAGATGACATTTGGGAAATAAAAAGAAACAGTTACCCACATGTATCATTTATTAGCTTTAATCTTTTAAATTATACACCAATAAGGATATTTAAAATGATACAGAGTCCATAAGATATTTTTTAAAAACTAAAATTTATCATGCATTTTAAAGTTAAACTTGTTTTGAGTTATCACTACTACTAACTTGTATTTATTTTACCATTTCAAGTAGTGCATATTTGACTAATAAAAAGGCATTCAGTTTTATTAATATGTCAACAAATAGGCTGTAACACCTCATTAGTTTAGATGCTGGAGAAATAAATGAATTTTGAGTGTGCCAATTTACTAATAAGTTTGGAAATTGACTTGTTCCCTCTTGATTTGTGTCTAAATGTATTAATGCTTCTGATAATTAAATTAAAATCAGGTCCCTCCCACACACTCACAAGAGACTAAACAGATGCAAAAGAAATGTTTAATCATATTAGTGGCATCTTTCATTCAAAGCACTTTATGAAATTTTAAGCAATTCACTCAATTATTTTTATATCTCAACTTAAAAGAGTATTAAATACCTTTTTTCTGCTCATGGGAAGAAATTATAATTCCATTCCAACTGAGACCACAGGTGACAAGGTGTATTTCTTTTTTGTGTGTGAAAATTTGCCAAAGTTAATGATTACCTGGAGAAGCATATTTTAAGTTACGTAATATTAACTTCTATTAATGAATTGGTTCCATCCAAATTAATCATAATTAATCCTGTAAAAGTGTACTATGATGACCATATTACCGAAAACACATCTGCAGCAAAGTAAAAGCTGAGGAAAAGGTTGTATTCCTGTAATCCTAGAATCCTGCAAAACATGCTTCTACATTTCATCTCATATATTAACTGACTCAGTATCCCTTTTATATCAAGGGCTAGGTATGGGAATCACATTCTTCTCTTACTCTAGCCCATACTGTAAAATGTATCATATGCTGCTAGCTTTTATACCAGCTCATGTTACTGTATCCTCTCTGGGTCACCTAAGAACTCTTCCTTGATTTTTATTCTCCTATTTTTAACTTTTCACTGGAATCCTTCAGGACCAAACTTGTTCACTATGAACTTAATATCTCCACTCCTCTCTTCCCTCTGGCATGTACCCTATTTCCTGGTTTATTCTATTTTAGTTTATAATAACCACTAGTTCCCGAGAACAGGCAACATGCATTTATCTTTTAGTTACATGCTTCCTTACCACCCAACGCAAGCATTCTTCAGTGTGCTGAGCACTCAAGAAAACAGTTTAGCAAAATGAAACTGACAAAATATCTAAATTAGATGTATACCAAAAGGTCTTAATTTATGTCTTATCTTAATTGAAATCTATACTATAATCTGGTAGTCTTTTTCTGTAACTGAAAACCTGTACTAAATTTAAGAACTATTAAGTGCAATTTTGTATCATAAATTGGATCCTGGTACAGAGAAAAAAAAATCAGTGGCAAAGCCCATGATATCCAAATAAAGTGTGGAGTTTAGTTAATAGTAATGTACCAACATTGGTTTCTTAGTTTTAATAAATGTATCATGGCAATGAATGATGTTAACTTTAGAGGATACTGGATAAATAGTAAACTCTCTGTACAATCTTCATGAATTTTCTGTAAATTAAAAGTTATTCCAATAAAAAATCATGAAATAAATGTGTATTATCAGAATCAGAAAACAATGCTAATCTTACAATGGCATATATTGAATTTGTTTCTCAAAGAAAATGATGAAATTGACTGAGGAGGTTGTAGTTAGGAAACTAGAACGTTAATTATTTTTTCCCATGTTTTTTAGATTAGGAAATAAAACAGTAAGTTTAAAGTGACTACTTTCTAATAATGATTTAAATAAAACAAAGGA
This sequence comes from Mandrillus leucophaeus, assembly GCF_000951045.1. Lineage (NCBI taxonomy): Eukaryota > Metazoa > Chordata > Mammalia > Primates > Cercopithecidae > Mandrillus > Mandrillus leucophaeus. The sequence continues at coordinate 5,949,357 of NW_012109141.1, forward strand.
GAGGAGGGAGGAGAAGGAAGGGGAGGGAAGGAGGGACCAAATTAGATAGGTGTCAGATTAGAAATTGAAGCCCATGGATTTATGTTCAACGTGCAAGAAAATTCCTTAGAATAAATGATGGCTGATACAATTTAACAAGCAAACGCCCTGTGCTAAAATAAGACTGCTAATCTGATTTTTAAACTATGCACGAAATATTGTTAAGTCTAGTGCCCAAAACAGCGTGATTTGGAAAGCCTCGTCTCTCTTTCAGCACACTGAGCTAATGGGAGTATAGAATAAACACACACATATCCATGTATTTTGGGAAGTATAGATCAATTTATCAGTGCGATGAACATTCATACTTGAACGCTCAATTTAAGGTAATACTAGTGTAATTTTCTGTAGCTTAAAAGAAAGACAATATACGTTTTCCTTACCATTTGTTAATGATAATACTTTTTAAAATTGCATTCACCACTGAAAAATGTTATGACAGATTCAGCCTAAATGAGATCAAAGCTAAAGGATCAAATACTACAGCAGTGTTCTTTTCACAGTTAGGTTTAAATAAACCAAATGTAGAAGGAAGATGACAGACATGAAAACATGATTTTAAGGTCAAATTCATGCTAATATGTAAGGTTATCTTCTTGGCTGTTAAACTGATAAATGAATATTGATCATGCAGGCAAACACTTTAAAAGTTATCAATGTTCAAAAATGTTTCTTTGAAATTTCTATAGAGTCATAGTATACCTAACTAAACACAAGAATTGGGTCATCTTTGAATTTTAAAACATGTATAGAGTAGCCTATACTAAATATACATTAGCTTCTATTTAAATATAAAATGAATAATGTTTTAGAGAAATGGAATAAATACTGTTTATTTGCATCTTCAGGACTTCATATTTTGGGGGTTTTAGAAACTCAAGTCATAGCTATTGAAAAAATGAATGGTATAGTTAGACTCCCTCTTGCTTTAAGCTTTCCATTGCTATGGCAAACACAGAAATACAATTAGAGACATAGCTTTATTTGATCAAAAATCCAAAACATACCCTTTTTGATCATGATGAAAGTTAAGGACCACTTGCTCCCAGGTTACACCCTACTACTCACTGTAGCTTCCAATGGGACAAACTTGTCTCAGCAATCTGTGGAACTGATGCTTTGGGCTTAGAATAGATCTGGAAACTTGCTTCCCCACTTGTGGGCTGATAGGCTCCCCCAAAAGATAAATGTTGTTCTAAAGTGTATTGCAAACTGCAAATATGTATTTCGAACAGCACTGTCACCATGGGATTGTCATATAAAGCACACAACAATACGCAGTCATCCATATACCAAATCTATCTTTAAAAATAATACTATTTTTATGCTACAAGTAGCCTATTTTATAAACTAACTCAGTGATGGGGTTGTGCACAGCACTCACATAATTAAGACATCGGGTAAAGCATATATCACCTGACTAATCCAAGTAATCTTTTACTGTGTACATAACCATGGGAACTATAAGTTCCACTGGTCCCTTTAGATTCCTTCACTCTCATTGTTCTCTGTCCTGCTGTCCTGGAGGCTGGTCTTCATGGATTGCTGGAGAACGTTCCATGCTTCCAATTGGGTTCTGACAAAGAAATGTGCCAGCAAGAGATGGGAGGAAGCGAGGAGGAGCGCTGCTTATTCCCTCACTCCCTCTCTGCAGGCCGTAGTCGGCCCTGCTCCCTGCTCCCTGCTACCTCTTCTCCTCAAGCCCGATTCCTGATGGGTGGCCCCTTTCTCAAGGTCAACTCCAATGATGGTCACCAATCCCTTCTATCCTCCTGTAGGCCTGGAGGTGGCAGAGGTCACCTCCTGCTTTCTCCTCTTTCTGGTTGCCCTAACCTGTCTATTAACTGCCTTGTCCAGAGTCAGGCTTCTCTACTCCCTCCTTCTGAGAACACCTTCTATTTCCTCCGGGAACCCTGGCTGATGAAGTGACGAGTATGCATGCCTTCCAAGAATCCCTCTGATTTCTCTTCCACTCTTGAGAAAACAAAAACCAAATTCCTGAGTTCTCAGGCACTTACATTCAATACTAGACAAAGGGTTTAGAATACCTAGAAAATGTTTTACTCTTATGTATATTCTTCATGTAGAAAAAATTCACATATATTGGTATATCCAGAAAACAAAACCCATTCTTACATCCTAGGGAAAAATAATATATGATAAACTCACAAACCAACTGCCTGTGAAGACTTTCATTTAAAATGTTGGGCAGCAAGTGAATTCACGCAGAAACGGAAAACCAAATACCCCATGTTCTCATTTGTAAGTAAGTGGAACCTCCACCACCCCTAGGCCTCATGGATATAAAGATGGCAACAGTAGACACTGGGGACTACTGGAGTTGAGAAGGGGTAGGAAGGAGAGCGGCAAGGGTTGAAAAATGATTGGGTCCTATGCTTACTGCCAGGGTGACGCAATCAATCAGACTCCAAACGTCAGCATCACACAGTATACCCAGGTAACAAACTTACACATGTACCCCTTAAATCAAAAATAAAAGTTAAAACAGTAAAAATAATAGAAAAGGTTAGATAGCTATGATAAGTAGCTCATATTGTTTAATGTGTGTTTAGTAAAACTGGAAAGTTGTGTCTAATAGAATGAAATTTTTTTTTTCTAGTGAAAGCAAGTAGGAATAGTTATTGCCTATTTACTAGAAGAGCTGATATATCTAAAGTGAACAATGACTTTTCAAGATATGTATGAACAAGATAGAAAGTGAACAATGAGTTTTCAAGATACATAGCTTGGGATGATAGCAGGAAAAATAGAGCTTTCTTATTTCCAGGAACACAATTCGAGGTAAAGGCAGGGCCATCTAAATGAGGGTTCACACAGGAAAGTATGTTCAGCAATGGTTGGCAGCACAGAAAATGCTGAATTTCTCTCTGCAAAGGTTAAACTATTTGCCAATTCTGTGATATTTTTCTTTCCGATTTTTTGTTTCATACTCCTAATGTCAAATTACTTGATTTTTTGCAGTCTCATTATGGGAACATTTCTAAATACTAAGAGGGAATTTGTAATTAATATTAGTGCATTTCCACTGGATCCAATCCTAATGCTCAGTGTTACTGCATGCCCTTGGAAACTACTTATTCCTGATAAGATCAACACTTTTGTTTTTCCAACTTTACTCTGTAAAAGTAAGATTCCAATATTCTTCTCTACTCAGCCACATTTTCTTTTTTCCAATATGGTGGAATATGTTATACAAATGCTTATTCTGTTGTGCTAAAGTTGATTAAATTCCTAAAATATATAACTGGTATTTATTAGCTACATCATCCCTTCAGGAGTGATTTAGTGAGTTTTTTTCTTGATATGTTAAAGTCAATGCAAAATGTACCCTTCTGGAACTCGGAAGTGAAATAATTGTTTGGTTCAGGTTTTATATTTTTTGTGATATAAAAACATAAATTTTTAAAATGAATGATTTTTAAGTATCTACAATGGATACATTGTTGTAAAACATTACGTTCTGTTACACTGTTTAATTTACTGCAAGTTTTTGCTATAGATAATTAAAATCACAGGCTGTAGGACTTCTAAAGGGGCTATTTCCATTTGTTAACAAGAATTACAAAACTGAATTCACTTTTGTTTTGACAAGAATTATTCTAGCTCTGAATACACTGACTGTTAAATTTTGCATTGGGAAAACTTTCGAACTATTTTAGCTTTCCTATGGCCAAAGATTTTCTTGCCAAAGAAGGCACTGGCGGTTCCCCAGGGAGTGGTATGTAAGTTGGTTCAAAATCGAAAAATGGCATTATAAGAAGTTTCAACACATTTTCCAGTGAATGGTCCTTTGGAATACATTAAGCCATGTACAAACCATATCAAAAGTCAAATGCAAATTGCTTATAGGTAAAACTTTTATTTTAAAGATCTAAGCACATTTTCTGATGAGTCTCAAACGAACAATTCTTACTGATATTAGAATAAAGCAGGCGAGAGTTTGCCTTATAACTGAAAAATTCAGCATCAGGGTCGTTCAATCTTTCAAAGCTTTTCTGCTTCTCCAATATTTAGGGGGGCATGATGCTTTTATAATTGTTCACACATGATTTCAAGAAGGAAAGCAAAAAAGGAAAATGAAAGAGAGAAAGGAAGAATGGAAGAGGGGGATGGAGAAAAAGGGTGAAGAAAGGAGAGGAAAGAAGAAAGAGCAAAAAGCAGAGTGTGAGAGAAGGGGAGAGGGAGGAAAGAAGGAAGGAAGTCCCCCTCACCAAGGACACACATAGAATAAAATGTATATTAACATATGAGGAATTTAAAAATATTTTGCAATGTATTTTCATTTCCTAAAAATTCTACTTTAATAAAGCTTCTTTCCATGATTTTTGGCTTCAACAGAAGGAAAGAAAGGTGTGACAGTGTCTGAAAGCTGACTTTCTTGAATTTTCACTGAGTCTTAAAAGCCTGTGTGCATGGGGGAAACGTGTGCACCTCCAGTAGGGCTGTGAAAGAAAAACCCAGATAGGGTGGATAGGAAGCTAAAAGCAAGAGGGACAGCACAGAAGGAACGTATCCTGCTTCTATTTGTAATCGTAGGAGACAGTTTCCCTCCAGTGGATTCCATAGCAAGACATGTGGTCAAAGCCACTTAAAATCATTACATAGATTATTTGGTTGGGAAAGAACATGAAATAGTGGTCTTGAGTCTCTTTCCCTCAGCAATATTGTAACATGGAAGGGATTCAAAAATCCCTGCATATGACCTAGCAAGGACATGGGATTGGTCTGCCAGCAAGTCACCATGGTGAGGGTCTAGTTGTCCCCAGGGCATAGACTGACAGTGCTAGGTGCAAGACAGACTCCAGATAGAAAATACAGCTGATATGTAGGGATCTTCAATGACTGCAAGAAATCAGGTGAGTCTGAGTTAACAGGGACCACTCTAACTACTGGGGGAATACAAGGGAACATGATGTCACCATTGTGATTTTATAAATTGATGGGGCCTTTTAACATCTTTTTAATATTTAAATATTCACTTAAAATTGTTTAAAAATTAGGGTTGCCATATTTAACAAATAAAAGTACAAATAAATTTTATTTGTATTTTTCAATATTTTCAAAAAGTATTCATTGTTTACCTGAAATTCAAATTTAACAGCATTCCTACATTTTACTTGGCCAGTCTATTTATAATGAAACAGCAAGTATCAACTTCTCTCTCATCTTTGGAAAGCAGGGTTATATTAGTTTCATAAAATAAAAAATATTCATTTTTTTCCCAACCAAGTTGATACTTGTAACATTTTTATTTTACCATATGAGCTAAACATAAAATATGTTTTTCTCTCTAACTTACATACTAGCACTGCTGTGAAACAAGGGAAGCAAATGCCAGCAACTGTCTTTGAAGAGGTTTCAAATAGTATGAGATTTTTCACCACGGATAAAATCAGAACATACAACAACATGATATGAATGACCTATGTTTGAAATTCTTTGTTTCTTATAAAGAAGTTTTTGAATTGAATAACTTACCTGCCTCTAGACCAGACTTTGTGACTGAGGACAAATGAAAAGAAGAATAAATGTTTCTTTAAAGAAATAATGAGATCCTACGTGTGTGTGTGTGTGTCTATGCGTATGTATATATGTTTATAAGTATGTATGCATGTCTGTGCGTGCTTGCGTGTATGTGTGTGTGTTTTCAATTCTCCTGATGAGGGATTGGGAAGAAAGGCAAAGAAAAAGATCTAGAAATAGTTGGAGAACTTCCTTTCTCGTAGGTGTCAGTGAGCACTAGGGATGAGCAGCCCAGAGACCTGGGAGGAGGAGGAAGCCACCTTCTAACTATTGCAACAATGAACAGATAACTCCAAGGCACATGCAATCGAGGAGAGCCCAGGTAGTCGACTTAGCACAGAAATCTGAGACCCTAAGCCAACAATATGATGCGCCACCTTTTCTTTCAAGGTCTGCAGGTCCCTGGGGAAATTCTCCTTATAAAGACACTCGGGAGAGTGGTACAGTGCAAGGAAGAAGGGAACCTCATTGTGTGCGCAGTAACCTTACCTGGCCCAGCGCTCACACTCAGAATCTGGCCTGAAATACGTTGGCAGGCCCACCTGTTTTTATTATACCTCTTTATAATAGAGGTATAATTATATTATAATTACCTCAAGTGAAACAGGTATTTTAAGCAGTTTTCTGGCTTTTCCTAAATAAGAACTGGAAGAACTATTTCCTAGGTGAGGTTATGTCTCAGTTTTCTCATAAGTAAAATGGGAATATTTATATTACCTAACTAAAGGGTTGCTTGGGAAAATCATCTGAGATAACGCATGTAAAGCACTGATCACAGTCCCTGCTGAGGAGATAAATGTAAACTAGAACAGTAATAATACTACTTATAATTACTCCATAACCAATACTGTAAAGTAAGTAACTGTGCTAGGGGATAAGAAACCAGATTGCTTGAAACTTGAAATAAAAAATAGGGCAAAACAGAATTCATTACTGAGAGCAGAGGCAAACTGTATCAGGTGATTTGAAAGTTTCTCTATATTTCAGGCTCAGCCAAGAACAATTCTCTATTTGAATAGAGCAAGTGACAGTTTTCCTGAAGCAAATGGCAATTCACTCACTCGCTCATTCGATATTTATTGATTAGACATCTCTTTCAGCTGTAATATCACCAGAGCATCTTAAATGGTCTCCCTGATCCTCTTCTCTCTTCTCCCTGCAACCCCCACCCCCCACCTACTTGTAACACAGCAGCCAGATTGTTCTCTAAAGGAAAAAAAAAAAAAACCTCATAAATCAGAGACGGACAAATCCCTGCTTAATACTGTCCAGTGTCTTCTCAGAGAACTGCAGATAAAATCCAAGCAGCGTGCCATGGCTTACAAAGCCCTACTCAGTCAACTCTCCCACTGACCTTTCCAAACATGTTATTCAATTCTACCCACCATATTCACTTCATTTTTGTTCCTCAAGTGCACCAAATGTCTCCCTAACCTCCGAAATCACTTCCCTGATCCACCGGTGGCTCACCGTCTGGAGCCAGCAGGCGGCCTCCTCAGACAAGAGTCGCCCTTCATCTCCGAAATCACACTTTTTTTTTCTTTTTTTTTTTTTTTGAGATGGAGTTTTGCTTTTGTTGCCCAGGCTAGAGAGCAATGGCACGACCCCAGCTCACCGCAACCTCTGCCTCCCAGGTTCAAGCGATTCTCCCACCTCAGCCTCCCCAGTAGCTGGAATTACAGGCATGCACCACCACACCCGGCTAATTTTGTATTTGTAGTAAAGTCGGGGTTTCTCTATATTGGTCAGGCTGGTCCCCAACTCCCGACCTCAGGTGATCCACCCGCCTCGGCCTCCCAAAGTGCTGGGATTACAGGCACAAGTCATCGCGCCCGGCTGCATCACACTTTAAAAAATCCTTCTACAGCATTTATCTTCATCTATTTTTTGTTTACTGTTAAGTATTTACTCTGAGCCCCCTCCTCTAAAACAAAAACTTTAACAGGACCTGACTGCTTTATCTCCAGCACCTAACTCAAAGTCAACAACCACATGTTTAACGAAAATTTCTTATGCTTTGTTCTCTGCTCGTTTACCAGCATCTTTTCCACACAACTTTCTGAAGACGGTTATATACATATTTCCCCCTCCTCCCCACCCACACACACCATTCAGGCCCCATGTTATTGCCTTCTCTCACAGTCTTGGATACTAGGCAGAGGGAGTCTCCAGGGTGGGGAAGAAAGGGGCTGGGTGGGGTGGGATCCGCAATGAGTGAGTCTCATGGGGGTGAGATGGGCAGTGCTGGACCAATAAGTCCTAGAATAAATGACAGAGGGAGGGCCAGGGCATCCTCAGCTCTGAACAGGTGGGCCTGAGGGCCACTGACACTGAAGGTGTTTGGTTCTCACCCACTCCAGCAGGGCCAGGCCAGAAAAGGAGAGAGTTTCCTGGCTCCAGCATCCCTATATCCAAGTCCTGCAAAGGGGTCTCTTGTTTGGCTGTGAGATGAACAAAGATAGCTCAGAAGCTCCTAGCTTCCAGAGTTACGTGGGGCAGGGCCTGAGAAAAGCTGGGAGGTCAGCAAGGGTGAACAAAGAGCAGTCGTTGCTTTCTGGAAGACTAGCACCTCAGAGCCTGCTTAAACCGTTTTCCTGCTTGCTGACCCCTGGACTGGGGCCAGACTGGCACACGCCAAAGAATGGGTACACACCATTCCTCTTGTGAAGTTCACAAAATACAGATTGGTCAGCAGAGGGAAAAGATCATAATGCTGTGGTGGCAGTGGCCTGTTTTTTCAAAATCAATTTCCCCGTGGAGATGGGTGGAAAGTTGAAGTTGTAGTTGGTGCGCGCTAAGGCTGGATACCCAGCGGGTAAGGAAGATCGGGCACTTGGTTCAAGTAGGCCCTGATGAGATAAGGTTGGAGCCCACGCTGAAGAGCACCCGAGCGAGCGGCCCAGTCTCAGATGCCTTCCTGGGGAAGGGTCTGCACAAACAGTCCTTAAAGGCGCAGCTGCAGTAGCCAGCGGCACGGGATACAGTGGGGGCGCCTTTGCCGCGCTCCACCCGCCTCTGGCTCCTGTCCAACCTCGCCGATGGCGTCCTGGCCTCTAGTGTCCTGCCCTCTTGTATTTTCGGCCACGAGTTCATGGCATCCTCACGCAGGGGATCACGGGGGCAGCAGCGCCCAGACTCTGGCGAAGGCAGCCTGTGCCGGCAGGAAGTAGGCGAGCAGCACCAGGCCCCAGATGAGCACGCAGGGAACCATGATGTTTGTGACTTCCGGCGGATGGCGAGCAAGTAGATGACGTCAGTCTCCCCTGGGCTGTCTGCTGCGCCACTTCGGTGGCGGCCGCCGATCACCCCCGGGGAAAGTTAAAGATTATACGAGTTTTCAAATGAAAACCACACACACACACACACACACACACACACACACACACACAAAACATAATTATCATTTCTATGAATTTTTTAATTACCTTTCCCTATCCTGCAGCGCAAACACACACAGTTAAAATGATATGCATTTGATATAGTGTATTATTGAAGTGAAGGGTGAGAATAAAAAGCATTGAAACTTGTATAAATCTAATAATTACTAGTAATAAATAAGGTAAAATCTCCTTATTTTAAGAAGTTATCAGTACTCAGCACACACTAAATATTTAAAAATCTGTATTTCTAGTTCTGACTCCTTGGGCGCTTACCCCACAGTTGCTGTTTGCCATTCCATGTCATTCTTCCTCTTTATGTTACTCTGAAGTCACTATCAGCAATATCAAAGTCATTCACTTCCTAAGCAAACCCGCGGTTCCTTCAGTAGCACCATCTTCATCCTCTCCCCTGACCTAGCATATCAGATAGAGAACATATCATTTTCAAAATGTAATTCCTCGCACACCTCCTTTGTCCCAAATATCCAAGTAGTCATAAAATCCGGGTGCAGCTTACTCTGAAGCGTGTCACAATTTCCTCCTTTGCTTTTATTTTTAAAAATCTCCATTTTTATCCAGAGCTGTATCTCTCTGGTAGTATTCAAGTTTGTCTTTATATTCTAAATTCTTTCTGCTCTAGTCCATCTTCCATGCAGCCGCAATAAATTTTTCAAATCTATGACTATTACCACACCTAATCTAAGTTTGCAACCTAAAATTGCCCTACATTGTATATATCTTATGAGACTGTATATCATATAAGATTGTATATCATGAGATATGAAATATTTTTAAGATCTTTCAACTTCTATTTCTTTATCTAGCCACATCCCTGCTTCTCTTATCTCAGAAAATAGAGCACAGATAAACTGACAGATTATGTGGGAAATCTGTATACCAAGCCATACACTCCTCAAGGGTACAGACACTGCCAATTACCTCACAGAGGACCTGGTGTATAATAGGCAGTTGAATTTATAGCGTGTCTTATTGCGTTGAGCTAAACTGAATTTTATTTTTAATTTATATGGGTACATAATAGTTACACATATTTATGGGGCACATACGACATTTTGATACAAGCATATAACGTGTAATGATCAAATTAAGGTAACTGGGCTACTTCCAAGTGTTTCAAATTCTAAGTGTGGCAGAATTTAATGGCAAAATCTGCTCAGTGACATGTTTCTATTTGTTAAATAAGTATTCATTATTTGCTTCCTGAAATACAGGACCCTCCTTTACAGTATACAAGGAAAATAATTCCATTATAATGAGAAATATCAAAATGTCACCATATATAATGTCAGCTATGTATATTATATAAGCCAGAGAATGATACATGAACCATGATAATCACCTAAGGAGGACAAATGATGAATTAATAATGAGAAACACAGGAAGAAACAGTGGAATTCACATTTCATTTGAAAATATAATAACATAACTTCAAAATTAAATAATTGCCTATTGCATGGCATAGTGCTTTT
>NW_012109141.1:5959859-5984278 GCF_000951045.1 Mandrillus leucophaeus
GTGTCACAATTTCCTCCTTTGCTTTTATTTTTAAAAATCTCCATTTTTATCCAGAGCTGTATCTCTCTGGTAGTATTCAAGTTTGTCTTTATATTCTAAATTCTTTCTGCTCTAGTCCATCTTCCATGCAGCCGCAATAAATTTTTCAAATCTATGACTATTACCACACCTAATCTAAGTTTGCAACCTAAAATTGCCCTACATTGTATATATCTTATGAGACTGTATATCATATAAGATTGTATATCATATGAGATATGAAATATTTTTAAGATCTTTCAACTTCTATTTCTTTATCTAGCCACATCCCTGCTTCTCTTATCTCAGAAAATAGAGCACAGATAAACTGACAGATTATGTGGGAAATCTGTATACCAAGCCATACACTCCTCAAGGGTACAGACACTGCCAATTACCTCACAGAGGACCTGGTGTATAATAGGCAGTTGAATTTATAGCGTGTCTTATTGCGTTGAGCTAAACTGAATTTTATTTTTAATTTATATGGGTACATAATAGTTACACATATTTATGGGGCACATACGACATTTTGATACAAGCATATAACGTGTAATGATCAAATTAAGGTAACTGGGCTACTTCCAAGTGTTTCAAATTCTAAGTGTGGCAGAATTTAATGGCAAAATCTGCTCAGTGACATGTTTCTATTTGTTAAGTAAGTATTCATTATGTTTCCTGAAATACAGGACCCTCCTTTACAGTATACAAGGAAAATAATTCCATTATAATGAGAAATATCAAAATGTCACCATATATAATGTCAGCTATGTATATTATATAAGCCAGAGAATGATACATGAACCATGATAATCACCTAAGGAGGATAAATGATGAATTAATAATGAGAAACACAGGAAGAAACAGTGGAATTCACATTTCATTTGAAAATATAATAACATAACTTCAAAATTAAATAATTGCCTATTGCATGGCATAGTGCTTTTTTCAACACTGCAAGCTGCCTCTCCATGCTATTATTTACAATACAATTCAGGAGCCATCATAACCCCTTCAAGTCCCTTTGGAAACTATGTTGTCTGTCACTTCTAATACAGATGTCACAACAATAATAATAATTGTAAATAGCAAGACTAACAGCTAATGCATACTTCATAGTAATAAATGATACAGGAAACTACATATTTACACAAACTCAGGTAATTATGGTAACAGTAAGTGACTATCTGGTGGCACACAAAAGGATAAGTTTCCTAAAAAGCACCTATTTTTTCATTACACAAGAGATAAGAAATCGTAATTCGATAATATCTAGATGATTTTATAGAAAACGTGCTAAATTATTATTTTTTGCAACATTATAAGCCAAATATAAATTAGTCAAATATAGATGAGGAAAGCAAGTTGTATTTCCTTGGATAACAATGAAATGAATCAGATAAAGTCACTCATATTTTCATATATTATACTTCCTATAGTATAGGACTATATTCCTGATTCAAAATAATTCAAAATGAATCACCTCATATTCCTGATTCAAAATAAATTCTTGTTTCGTTCACTGTCAAATTTTTTATATGTGTTACAGTAAGCACTTGTTTTTTATTCCATTCATCCTTATCATTTAAAAATGGTCTATGATCTTATATATGAATTGTCAGAAACTCCAGGAATTACTGTGTTTGCCACACGACCTCTTCTCTTTAGGCAGCTGTAATAGAATATGGTGTGTTTCCATAACTCATTCAGTCATTTCTTAATCTTATCCTCCTCTTTATAACATTATTAAATAAGACAGTGGCTAATATTTTGCCTGTATCATATTATGCAGACAGAATTGATCCTTACCAAAAATTTTACTACAGTTAAAATGAGTCATTCAGATCTCTTTGACATTGCTACTTATTTATTACTTCCTCAGTGCTGAATGCCTTTACGGTCTTTCCTCCTTCCTATTTAAGAAAAAAAAGTGAAAAAAAAATGAAAGAAAGTTACTATTTCTCCCAGTATCAATATAAAAGTAACTTGGATTATTCACCAGGAAAAAATATTTCATTACAGACACAGAAGAAGTGGCCTTCTTTCCTTCTTTCCTTTCTTTTTTCCTTCCTTCCTTTCCTCCCTCCCTTCCTCCCTCCCTCTCATTTTTCCTTCTTTTTTTTTTCCTTGAGTCTTTGAGATTTTTCAGATTACATCACACACATCGTTAACCGATCACTGAATAAGTTAGAGATTCTCCCTTATGATCTCATGCAGCTTTCTTTCGTTTTTGAAAAATTTTTCAAAGACAAAAAATATGTAAAATTTTATAGTAAGTTTACATTTAACAGTTTGAATGCTCCTCAAAAAATTAAAACTATTAAAACTAGAACTGCCATAAGATCCAGCAATCCCAATTCTAGATATATGTTCAGAGGAAATAAAAACACTATCTTGGGGAGAACTCTGCAGTCCCATGTGCACTGCAGCATTACTGACAGTAGCCAGGATATAAAATCAATCTTTGTGGTCATCGATGAAAGAACGGATACTGAAAATGCAGTGTAGATATACAGTGGAATATTACTGATCCTTAAAAAAGGAAGGAAATCCTGACATTTGTGACATCATGAATGAATGTGGAAAACATGCTAAGTGAAGTAAGGCAGGCACAGAGGGACAAATGCCGCATGATCTCACTCATATGTGGAACCTACAAAAATCAAACTCATAAATGCTTAACGTAGGATGGTGGTGGCAAAGGGCTGGAGGGAGGGGTGGAGGAATAGAATAATGTTTGTCAAAGGGTTCAAAATTTCAGCTAGACAGGATGAACAAGTTCACAAAATCTACTATACAGCATGGTAACTATAGTTAATAATAATGTATCCTTACAAAATGCTAAGACTGTGGATCTTAGATGTTCTCACAACAAAAAATGATAAGTATGTCAGATGCTAGTTTAGTAAGCTTGATTTAACTATTTCACAATGTATAAAGCATCGTGTCATACACCATATATATAATTTTTATTTATCAACTATAAATTTTAAGGTATCAACTATACCTTAAAAATTTTAAGACAATAGAATAATTTTATTAGAAATTTTATTTTATATAGTTCTATCACATAAATACAAAAAGAATTCAATATATTCTTATGTAAATGAAAATACAAATTTATCCATATCTGATTTCCATTATTTTATATTCTAAGAAAACTAAAGCTCGTTCAATTATGGATAGAAATCAAACATGCCATACAAGAAAATTAGTGAACTGACTTCCAGTTGTCTATGTATGTACAATCTTTCCCCCCATTATTGGGTTCAAAAAGTTTTAGATGTGAAGAACATGGAACTCAATTGAATGAACAAAGGTCTAACTTCTTTTGTTTATTAGTATTCAATAACCAATTACAATATGTAAAGATGCTACAGGGAGAGAGAAATAATTTTAAATAAAAGTTAATCTGGATTACATTTAAGGAGCATTTACTTTGAAAAGTGTGATCTGAAATTTTAAAATAGAGGTTTTGTCTTTATTGTTTTTCTTGGAAACAGATCCTCCAAGCATTTCAACTGCCTAGACTAATTTGAAGTGCCCTGATTAATATTATGTAATAATATTCTAGATCTTTAAATACATTCTGTAGTTTACATTGTTCATAATTAGGACTGGCTTTCTTCACAATTAGTGCAAATTGCAAACATTTTATTGACAAATACAAAATATCCACAGTGTTTTAGCTACAGAACTTTATAGATGATGTCAACACAATATTTTATAGATTATTTTCCCTCATTAATTTCACAGGGCAAAAATCTTCACTGAACATCTCTGTGCTAGACTGAAGATGCTGAAATAAGAATGTCATTGTGCATTAACTTCCTGTTCTCTTAATCTAATACAAAGTCCAATTAAATATCAAACTGTTGTCACCAAATTTTCAGTATATCTGAAGCTGAAAATACAAAGAACATTGGGAATAGGCCTCTGCCTAGAGAAGAGGAAAGTGGACCCTAATAACTGAAATTTAAACAGAAAAACAAACATACCCATTCCATTGTTTACAATCTCCCAAGACAAGATTTTGCCAAGAAATGTTTTTAGAAAATCCCACATCAAGATGTCAGTCCCACATCAGGATATGTGACAAATAACTGGAATTCACATTGATTAGATGATTTCCTTTTAGAAGTGAGTCTATCATTACGCAGACATGTTTATGAAAACAACACTCATGCTGTTAGGTTATTATACTCATTAAGTGTGCTACAATTATGTTTAAAGCCCAGGATAAACTGTGCACTTTAAAAATTGCCAGATCTTTACATGGTCCAGATCTTTATGCTGTCAGGTCCAGAGTTCAGAAGGAGGGAGCAATTTAAGTAACAAAATATTGACAAAAGTCAATAGTAAATATCATTTTCAAATAAAAGTAGCAGTAATTACAGTTTAACTTCATTTGGTGTCAATGGAATGCTAAGCACTAGCCTGACAAGACAGAAATAGTGCCATAAACTCTAAATAAGGGGATGTAATTGAGATTAACACACACACACATACATGCACACACACATTTGCAGACACAGACACACATGCACACTGAGACACACACACAAACATGCATTTACATGCATATGCATATGCATACACAGACACACATAGACACACACACGTAGACACCCACACATGCACACATATTTACATGCAGATATACATACGTGCGCGCGCGCACACACACGACAAAAGTCAATGAAACAGTCTTGTGGCAGATAGAACTGGAAGTGATCTGTGGAGTTCTCTCTCGAGTGTCTTACTCAGAAATGAGTTAACTTAATGTTTCAGTTAGTTTAATGGCAAAACTAGTGTTTTGCATAAAAGAAAACATTCCTAAGGGGAGAGGATATGGAAGAGGGGTCAGGAGAAGCCAACAATAAACAGCAGTATAGCAGATGTTGCTGTTCATCTCCAAATGCCAAGGGCTGATGAAGAGCACTCCCACGGGCTCCCTCTGAAGGGAGAGGGAGAAACTGCTATGGTAGAATTTTGGTGTTCTCCCAAGATTGATGTGTGGAAATCCTAATCCCCACGGTGATGCTGTGGGGAGGAGAGGCCCTGGGGAGTTTATTAGGTAAAGAGGGCAGAGCCTTCATGATTAGGCTTGCTGCCCTTATAGGCGAGGCCTGAGAGAGACCCCTCATCCCTTCCACCATGGCGAGGAAACAGCAAAGGTGCCATCTACGAACCGGGAAGCAGGCCCTCACTAGACACCAGTCTTGGACATCCCAGCCTCCAGCACCATAAGAAACACATTTCTGTTGTTCATAAGCAACCCACTTGATGTTACTTTGTTGCAGCCATCCAAATGGACTAAGACAGTTACTAAATATATTTCACAATGCTTAGCCATAGACTAAATTCCAATTTCCTTTTAGTCTGTTAATACAGGCTGATCCGATGAAGGGTAATGAAAAGCAGGCAAAGTTGTCAGTCATCTCTTTGGGCTGAAAGAATTGAAAAGGCAGGACATTTCTTAATGGCTTGAGTTACTTGGGTACAGAGTTTAAAATAATTGCCCAAGCTCCCAAGAGAAACCACCTTTCCAATGCTTAAATGCTATTAATCTGGATTTGTTGAATTCTGTTCAGATTTGAGAGTTTCATAATCTTCTAGTAGAAGGATTAATCAGTTAATACCCTACATGAATTCTGTATAAAAACATTTTTTAAAGCCGAAGCAATTCACTGAAGCTTTTAATAAAAATAAAGACCAAAATCTAGCACAAACAGGACAGGGGCTTTCTATCATTTACAACAATGTGCTGAATAAATATGCCTTTAAATACCCATGACATTTACAATTTTTAATACCAAAATTGAAAGAAGCAATAATGCAATCAAAATATTCATGAAAAGCTGATGTCTGAGGATACTTTTGTCAATATTGTTAACCTTCATAGCACAAGGAATAGTTTGAGGACACACATACACACATACACAGACATAGAAATATACTACACTTAATAGCCTATGCAAGAAGGCCAATAGCTAAGATTTCATTTAATCAATGGTTAGTGAATAACTTCCATCTGACAGGCCTCCTACAAGATTTTGAAAGCATGTGGTTAAAAAAAATACACAGGGTGCTTGATTTCATAAACCTTATGATAGAGGGAAATACAGACAAATAAATAGACAATTATTATATGATCTAATCACTGGCATGAGAGCACATAGGGGAAATGTAACACACTTCAGAATTTCAGGGAAGATATCCAAAAAGAGATATCCTATCTACTTGAAAAATTATTAGCAACTAACCAGAGAAGAGGATGAGAAATTGCAAGGGAATTTGTCTTCCTTTTGAAAATGCAAGGGAAAGTAATCTGGACAAAAGGAAGAACAGGCATAAGCACCTAGAAAGATCCTACAGGCCACAAAAAGGATTAAGGCTTTTGAGCTGTTTGGGAAGTTTTAAGAGAGAAGACAAACTGGAGTTTTACAAGATGACTTAATCCACAAGATGGTCAGAGAGGATCAAAGAAGATGATGAAGAACTGCACTGCCATTTCTATTTCAAATTCTTAAGACACATGTATACATACACAGGGACATATGAAGTCATTTCAAAAATTTGCTTAGCAAACAACAATAGGACTATGAGTGGAGGGGGATATGAGATCAAAAATGCTTTTAATTTTAGGTTTAAAGAGGGTTTTGAAACGATGTTTATAACAGCTGGAATGAAAGTGAGGTGAGATAATATAAAGATTGGAGGAAAGCATAACATTAATAGATTAAATAGGGCCTCCAAGAGGGGATATGATTCAGAGAAAAGCTGGGAGAAATTTAGACCAAATAGGGATATGTGCTCCACTGTAATCAGATGAGATGAATAAAGGGGAATTTATTTAATAGATGCCAGTAAGACTGCCAGGCATTTATCAGGAACTGAGGGGCCCCTGCCAGCTGTGCCCATGGTGGAGTGGGGGTGAGATTATTTGAGTGATTATTTGAGTGATGAGGAATATGGTAGGTCAGAAACTACAGGAAATAGAAGAGGCTTGAAAATAAGCAAAAATAAACTCATAAAACCTAAAAGTAATTCTGGGAAGCATTTCTGAGTTCCAGATAAGATTGCAAGTGCTTCTAATAAAATACATTGATAAGTTTGTGAGTGTGTTTCTGAGAAAGAGACAATGTGTGTGTGTTTCTGAAGTATATATGCTCATCAGAACCAAAAAAGAATGTGCTTGCTTTACAATACCACTACTACTATTAAAAATAATTAATAATAATGACAAAGATGTTAGCGTCATTCCACAAATGTTCAGAACTTCCTAAGACCAAGGCTCTGGGAAAGGCACTTTGGAAAATGTAACTCAGTTTCAGGCTTTTCTGTGCTTTCCTCAAACATAATACTATATTATTTTGCATGTGCGTGCGCGCACACACACACACAGAAACAAGACAGGTTAAAAAGACCAAGTATGAAGCAGAAAGTGTTGCTGCTTTGACAGTTAAAAAGTGGGCATGATTTAAGTTAAGATGAGACTGCAGGAAAGGCGGAGGTAGGCTTTTAAATGATGCTTATGAAAAATGAAAAGAGGGCAATACAATGATAAGGCTAGAAGCCACTATTTTAACAGGTCTTTATGAGTTGAAAAGTAGTAGATTCAGTGGTTTAGTTGCAAAATAATAAAACACAAACGTGATTAGATAAATTTATCATAACAATGAGTTTCCCAGATATCAACAATTTGTTACAATTTCTTCAGTGTTCATGAAAGGTTTGCATGACTTAATGTTTAATTACTGTTTTGAGGTGTTATATAGATATGGAAACAATATATTCATGTATAAATACATTGTTTGAGTTCATCTAACAGTTTCATATAAAGCGTAAACTGACTGATAGTATTTAGCTACACCTGCATAAAACTTACTGATATTAACATACGTCAATATATGTATAATATTTTATTGATACGATATATTAACATAAATATCTCCTTGTTATTGCATAATTACATCTGACCTATCACTGGTGATAAGTTTTATTACTTAAGTTGTGAATATCCTATTTTCTGTTTTTCACCCAATGATTGATGATGTTTGAGTGGTTCAATGACTGCTTTAGTAATTGTGAAAAATATGTCTTTCTATTTATATCAATCATTTTCAATTTTCACTTGTCGTTCCTTAGTAATGAGGAATTTTCTTCTCTCCCTTATATCCCTTATATATTGTGCCAGAAGGTACGGAAGTGCTTAAAAACTGACAAAGAAATGGCAAAAGGGCCCAGAGGTCAGCTTAAATAAGCTCTCATTGGCTACATTTGGAACAATTTAAGTATTAAAAGGACGAATGAGATACATTGTTTATGAATTAAATTTTGTAAAAGAGTTCCTAAATGCTATTAAAGAAATAGGAAAAATAATATTTAAACACAAATAACATAAGAAGGTAGTTTCTCCAGCAATTTTTACCCACACATATAACACCAAAATTGGGTTGCGTTATTTTTAATAACACAAATATCATCTGAAATGTACATTTTTTATAAACTCTGCATATTCAAGCCAAACACCAAAAGTAACCGATATATTGCTTTCACATTTCTTTTGAGTTTTTCCCTAAATGAGAATTATGAAATACTATTTCTTGTGCTAAAACTAGTAAAGTTCTGAGTACAGTGACGAAAGCTTAGTGATGGTGAATATAAGTACAGAAACAGAAGGTAATACTTTCTACAACAGTGACCATGGCAGTGAGTTTCATCGTTCTGAGCACAAGTCCTGGAAATATTACTGATTGGGATTTGCTTTTGTTTTAAAATGTGATGTTCCTCAACTCTTATAAGAGGTGAACATTGAATTATTTTAAAATTGAAATGCTAAGAACATTGACACATTTTAAATACTTGATAAAGATTGGTCGATAATTATTATTGATGTTATCAACTCCATAACATGAGGACCAACAAATAGGGCCAGAAAAACTTGGAGAATAGATTTTAAATAAGAAACAAACACATAATATTAACAGAAATGTATAAGCCCTAGAAAGTATAAAAGGCTAATTTTAGGGGTTACTAAAGTTTAATTTATTGAGTTTGGAATATAATACATTATATGGCACCTTCACCCACACACACAAAAAATATTTTTTTGAGATTTCTAACCTCCTTGGTTAGGTATTTCTAGGTATTTCTCCCTTCCTTCCTTCCTCCCTCCCTCCCTCCCTTCTTTTTTTGGGGAGAGTTGTGGCGGGGAGTCTCACTCTGTCACCCAGGCAGGAGTACAGTGGTGTGATCTCAGCTCACTGCAACCTCCACCTTCCGGGTTCAAGCAATTCTCCTGCCTCAGCCTTCCAAGTAGCTGGTATTACAGGCACCTGCCACCACACTCGGCTAATTTTTTTTGTATTTTTAGTAAAGACTGGGTTTCAGCATGTTAGCCAAGCTGGTCTTGAACTCCTGACCTCAGGTGATTACCCCCACTGGCCGCCCAAAGTGCTGGGATTACAGGCATAAGCCATAGCTCCCAGCACGTCTTTCACTTTCTTTTTGGCTACTATAAATGGGATTGTGTTCTTCATTTGATTCTCAGTCTGGGCATTATTGGTGTATAGAAATGCTACTGATTTTTGTACATTGTACATTGATTTTGTATCCATAAAGACACATATACTCATATGTTCACAGCAGCACTATTCATGATAGCAAAGACATGGACTCAATGTAGGTATCCATCAGCAGTAAGGTGGATAAAGAAAACATGATACATATACACC
The DNA here is from genome assembly GCF_000951045.1 of Mandrillus leucophaeus. Classification (NCBI taxonomy): domain Eukaryota; kingdom Metazoa; phylum Chordata; class Mammalia; order Primates; family Cercopithecidae; genus Mandrillus; species Mandrillus leucophaeus. Next base: position 5,969,618 of record NW_012109141.1, read on the forward strand.
ATGGAATACTGCATAGCCAGAAAAAACAATGAAATCATGTCCTTTGCAGCAACACGGATGCAACTAGAGGTCATTATCCTAAGAGAATTAATGGAGGCACAGGAAGCCAAATACCACATGTTCTCACTTGTAAGTAGGAGCTAAACATTGACCACATATGAACAAAAATATGGAAACAATAGACACTGCAGACTACTAGAGGGGAAAGGGAGTGAGGTATGGGTTGAAAAATTACCTACTGGGTACTACGCTCACTACTGGGATGCAATATACTCATGTAACAAACCTGCACAGGTACCCCTTGTATAGAAGATAAAAGTTGAAATTTAGAAAAAAAAGGCTTCATTTTTGACATAATTGCTGGAATAAAAACAATATTTTGATATCATGAAAAAAGAGGTGTTTTGAGGTAGTAGATACGGTTCTTGACTACAACGGGTGAATACTAAATGTTTATTTTTATATGGCAGAAACAGATTTGTAATCTCGTATCACCTACATTTCAAACAAATTTGAAGTCTTTAATTCCTCTTTTAAATTATGATTTTTAATTTGGATACACTATAGTCAGTGCAAGTCTCTTTAGAGAATTGGCATTTCAAACAAGTTTATACTTTTTTGGGGGAAATAAGATTAATGTTGTCATTATTTGCATGGATTTTAAAAAGGTAAATGAGTCCAAATTGCCCATCATTTAGCTTTTTGAATATAAATGACAAGTTATTTGCCAATACAGCTGTAGGTAATTTTACTGAAGGAGAAGGACTGCCAATATTTTACATTTTACACTGTGGCATTTACCCCTAAAATGTTACATTCTTCTCATCTGCCATTAGTTAAAATCCTAAGCCTCTGTGTATCTTACTTCCCGTCCCTATGTAAAAACAAACTGATACATTGATAAAATCTCCAAACATACCATTGTGACGCCACACAATTCTAATGCATACGCCACATGTAATATCAGAGAGGGAGTGAAAGACAGAGAAACAAAAAAAATGAGGTATTTTATAGAATGAATTATTCACATATATTTCTGTTAAAAATAGTTGAGTCAGTGTTCACTTTATGTGTTAAAAACAAACACACACATGCAAAATAAACTTACAGATCCTCAGTGTATCAAAAGCTTTCTTCAGACTTAGAAAATAAAGTACGTCAAGTGGCTTTTGACCTTGCAAGAATGCCTGTCATTGTTATTCTGCAATCCTGTGTGGCACTGCCATTACTGCTAGAAGCATACCTACTAGTTACTATTCTTTCTTTCATGATGTTCTGTGCTTTTACACATTAATGACTTTCAGCTTGTTTTGTTTTGTTTTCACTATAGCTATTCAGCAAAAGTACCTAAAGACGAATTCTAAACTAAGTTGAAAATGTTCCACAGCTATTTTCATACATGGTTACATATTTTCTAAGACCCAATAAAGCCTTTGATATTAAATTAGTAGTTAGTGAAAAATTTGCTTACTTCAAGTGCTAAGATATTTTGATAATGTATGTTATCAAGATATAAACTTATTATCTAGCTATTTTCTTTCTTTGGTCTTGTTTATAGATTTATGTCAAAGTTTATAATTAAGAAAAGAAAAGCTCTGAATTCCTCAATTCTGCATATAGGATCACATTTCCACAACACTGAAGCAAAAGTTTCTCATGCTGTATCTGCCATAAACTTGATTATTCTTAAGTGATAATGGAGACTACTGTTCATATATGTATTACATCAAAAGTAGACTTATCTTGCATCCAACTTTTTAGCAATAAACTCTTTGTGTAAATATACAGGAATAACATAAACTAATAATTAAAGACCACAACTAACTAGACCAGAAGTCAAGATTATCAATTACTAAAGAGACAAAAGATCTCTAGAATGATCATATATACAAATTAGTCTAATACAGTCCTGGTTATACCTTAATCCTAGTTTCCTGTCTTGTCAGCTCTTCTTTGTACTTTCAAAGTATCCAGATTGGGGTGACACATTATTTGGTGAATCTCTATATAACATGCATTTTGATATATTCTACTTTTGAAAAATGTGGCAATTGAAATATATTGCCACATTTGAAATTGAAAATTGCCATATTTTTCAAATATATAAATGGCACTCAGCATTTGTAGAAAGCATATTAAATGTCACTTTTTATTGCATCTATCATTTATTTAAAAATATAACAATATTTCTTATTATTCAATGCTCCAAAAATTAATAATCTCTCATTAAGGATCAAACATGGAATAATCAACTATTAAAAATCAATTTGGGGCTGAGTATGGTGATTCACACCTGTAATCCCAGCACTTTGGGAGGCCGAGGCGAGTGGATCACCTGAGGTTAGGAATTTGAGACCAGCCTGACCAACATGGTGAAACCCCATCTCTACTAAAAATATAAAAACATTAGCCAGGCATGGCGGTGCATGCCTGTAATCTCAGCTACTCAGAAGGCTGAGGCAGGAAAATCACTTGAACCTGGGAGGCGGAGGTTGCAGTGAGCTGAGAACGTGCCATTGGACTGCAGCCTGGGCAACAAGAGTGAAACTCTGTCTCAAAAATAAAAGTAAAAATAAAAATAAAAAAATAATCCATTTGGGATGGCATCACCCAAATGGCAGAATGAGAAATGCCAGCCCAACCCTCATTGCACAAAAGCAACTGCAACACCAGCAAAAAATCTCAGAGTCAACTTTTTTAGAATTCTTAAATCTAGTTAAACACTTAAAACAATCTGGTGAAAGTTTAATGAAGAAAAAATTTGCTGCATCAGTGTAAGAAATCACTGTGACATTTTAAGTTGTCTGCCTACCATCTCCCACTTTCCAGATGAGTGATGGCGATGAAGACAGCAGCAGACCACACTCCTTGTTCAGGCTGCTAGTGCCAAAGAGAGCAATACAATTGCTATTATCAAAGAATTGTGGCTGTGTTTTGACCTGTCTTTCAAAGCTCCCTGAATGACTAGCATGAGGGCTACAGTTAATTTGTCTGAACCAACACATTCTCAGGGCTAGGATAACATTTGTCAAAAGTATTTAAAGCCTGAGATAAGGAATATAACAGGCAATATAGCAAAACTCCAGGGAAGAAGAGGTTAGGAAAAGAGATACTCCAACTTTTAAAAGATCTGTTTATACCAGAATATCAAGACGACTAATTACATGCTCAGGGCTATACACATACTCTGATAAAAGCAGAAAATAACCTCCGCTTTCATCACTGGCTCACCTTCTGACTCCATGAAAATAGGAGGTGAAAGCTAAGGCAGGGCTATAAACGGCCTGGCTGAGCACTGAAGGAATATAGAAGAAAGAAACTTAGGAAGATTACAGTGGAGATGAATGAAATAAAGAATAGAGAATCAACAAAACCTAAAATTGGCTCTTTGAAATAAATATAAATAATATCAACGAACTTTCAGATAGACTGACCACAAAAAAAAAGAGAGGACTCAAATTACTAAAATTAGGAATGAAAGTAGAAACATCACTACAGATCTTATATAAATAAGGAATATAAAAGATATTACCGCAAACATTTTGTAAGAGACATGACCTCGCTGTGTCACCAAGGCTAGAGGGCAGTGACGCAATCATAGCTCACTGTAACCTTGGACTACTGGGCTCAAGTGATCCTCCCATATCAGCCTCCCAAAGCACTGGGTTTATAGACATGAGCCACTATGCCTAGCCAAGAAAACAGATTTTCGATATTCTCCAAAAATACTACTAAGCTGAATCTAGCAGCATATTTAAAAATGCACATATACAATAACCAAGTGAGATTTATTTTAGAAATGAAAGAGTTGTTCAATATACGAAAGTCAACTAAAGTAACATGCCACAATAGACTGAAGGAAAAAAATCTATATGATGACCTCGACTAATGCCAAAAAGAAAAAGCATCTGACAAAATCCCAAACAAACCGTTTCATGATAAGAACACTTAATAATCTAGGAAGAGAAGGGAATTTCCTCAACCTAATAAAAGGCACTTGTGAAAAGTTCATAACCAGCATTATACAAAACACTGAAAGAGTAGAAAACCTTCCCTCTAAGACTAGGAACAAGGTAAGGATAAACACTTTAGCCACGACTATTCAATGTTGTACTAGTAGTTCTTGTCAAGAAAAATAAATCAATGGTATTCAAACTGGAACAAAGTAAAATTATTTATATCTAGAGGTAAACCTAATAATATACATAGGTATTCTTTAAAAACCCACACACATATACACAAATATATGAAACTAAAAAGTAAATTTATCAAAGTGGCGGAATACAAGATCAACACACAAAAAATCAGTTGCATTTCCATGCAGTAGTAATAAATAATATGAAAATGAAATAAGAAAATAACAGATCAAAAAGAATATAATACTTAGCAATGCATTTAACCAATAATATGCAAGACTTGTATACTGAAACCAAAAAAAATTGCCAAAATAAATTAAAGCAGGTAGAAATAAATAGAAAGGCATTATATGGTCATCAACTCAAAGACTTCATAGTGTTTAGATAGCAACACCCCACTGCCACAAGTGATCTACAGAATGAATGTAATTTCTGTTAAAAAAAAAAAGGGAAAACCTGATCCAAAATTCATATGGAATTGTAAGTAGCCATAATAGTAAAAAATAAATTAGAGCAAACTTGGAGGAGTCAAAGTTCTCAATTTCAAGAGCTACTTGGGAGGCTGAGGCAGGAGCATTTCTTGAACCCAGGAGGTGGAGGTTGCAGTGAGCCGAGATCACGCCATTGTACTCCAGCCTGGGTGACAGAGTGAGATTCTGTCTCACAAAAAAAAAAAAAAAAAGGTTGATTTTATATTGTGTTAACTTTGCCTCAATAATAACTTATACAAATTAAAAATAAAAATAAAAACCAATGAGATATTTGGCACTGAGGAGACAGCAATAAAGACGGCAAATTCTTCCCACTGAAGTGTTCATCCAAGTAAACCTCAGAGGAACATTTACAAAACAGTCATAGCTCATGTGTGGGATTCGGTGGTTGGGAAATGCATTCTTGGAGAACAACCACAAATTGAATCAACTCCATATGGTACCCTTTTTGTGCAGTTACTAAGGCAATGAGTTCCTGGAGTTATACATCCACAACTTTTCTTTAGTTCTCTTCAAATATTCAGCCATCATGAGATAACACTACAATAGTTTCTTAAGCAACATTGCAAGTGAACCAGCCTAGGCTGCAATGATGAGTGCCATGCTCTTCAACACATCAGAGGGCTTTAAAAATTCTAAACGGCCTACTGTACTTGATCCTCCATAAGCTCAGCCATTTCCTTGAAGTCATTTAAAGCCATCTTAAAACTTATATACTTTAATATCCTGTCTTACAACCTTCCCTGATTGCTTTACAAGTAGAGACAAATTATGTATCATGTACATGTATATACATAGATATACACATGCATATATCTGTATATGTATTAATGTGTATATATATGTGTATTGTGTATATATATGATTATGTGTGTGTACATACATTTATGTTTATGGAATGTGGTAAGTACAAGCATAGAGTGTACACAGCAGGTTAAGGGAGCACATAGACTTGAACTCCACTCTGAACCTGAGAACTATGATGACTACAGGAGATGGTATCTGAGGATCTATCCTAACAAAATTCAGGAACAGGAATACTATGGGTCTATGTTTAAATACCACTATCGCAACTCGTTCAAACAAAACAGAGTCAAGGGCATGTTATTCCTTGTGGATAGAGCATTTAGTACAAGGGATAGAAAGTAACACAAGAAAATGCTGGAGATACAAGTAAGAGGCTGCTCCTGAATGGTCTTGAAGTGTCACGCTAAGGAGTTTAGACTGTCTTAAGCACAATCATATCAGAAAACAGAATTTGGAAACAAATGGAACAAAGATGGCAGTTTGCTACTCTCTTGTAGGCTACAAGAAAAAGATATGGGTTCAGGTTTTCCCATGTAAGTTATTTACATGATTTAACTCATTGAATCATCACCTAGTAGCACTTTGCAGCACGGAAAACTGCAGAACAAAGAGAAGACAAATTTGCTGAGGTCACATTGCCAGAAGTGCTGGAGCTGGGTTTCAACCTGAGGTGGTCTTGCTCCACACACGTGACCACTGTGCTCTGGTGTTCTCACAAGGTCTCTTGTATCTGCCTCGAGTTTTTTGCTGAGAGAGGAGCTATGCATTCATCATGTAGTCAAATGTCATATTCAAACACTAAAATCTTTCTACTCATACAGAGCTATTTTCAAATTAACAACCTGGAACATCATGTTCAGACATCTATAGATCCTATGTAAATGTAACTTTTTACTCTGAAAGAAATTAATTCAAGCTCTGAGTCTACTGATGCATTTGTTGTAAGGTAAATAGGCGTATTTGTATCTTTGGTATACCAAATGGAAAAAAAAATGAGTGACCTTCATTATTTTAGATAAAATGAGTGTGAAGCAACGTTCGTTTCCCTCCATTATTTGTACATAAATTAAACAAGCATGTATTGAGCATCTGCTAAGGGTCTGCTTTGTGTTATTAGTATGCAGTGAGAAATAAATGATCCCTAATCTTACAGACCTCCCAGTAAGGTGGAGAAACACTAACAAAATATTCACACAGATATACAATGAAAGATGTGTAATGAAGTGTCTTCAAGACAATAAGCAACATGTTTAAGTACAGTATAAGACAATAAGCAGTATGTATAAAGTAGCAAGCAGAAATTCCATGTCTATTGTTGAACATGATTTACAAAATAATATGGTTTGGCTCTGTGTCCCCATCCAAATCTCATCTTGAATTGTAATCCAAATTGTAATCCCCACTTGTTGGGGGAGGGGCCTCATGGGAGGTGATTAGATCACGGGGGCAGTTCCCCTATGCTGTTCTCCTGACAGTGAGTGAGTTCTCACAATGTCTGATGGTTTTATAAGGGGCTTTTCCCCCTTTGCTCTGCACTTCTCTTTCCTGCTGCTATGTGAAGAAGGATGTGTTTGCTTCCCCTTCCACCATGATTGTTTAAGTTACCTGAGGCCTCCCCAGCCATGCTGAATTGTGAGACAATTAAATCTCTTTCCTTTATAAATTACTCAGTCTTGGGTTTGCCCTTATAGCAGCGTGAGATGGACTAATACACAAAGCATATTAAGAGTCTTTGAAGATCTTTAAAAATAAAAAGAACATAAAATATGCTTTCAAATACTGAGCAAACTGACCCTATTTTTTAGAGGGGAGAATTAAGCAAGCCAACATTAATGGTGAATTAAAAAACACACACACAAGGTAAAAGATAGTCTGATTAATTATGCAGGATTGGTACACAATTTAGAATTATCCATATCCTCTGTCTACCTCATTCTCTTACCTCTATCTCTGCATGTTCCAGGGTAACCATATTTTAATCCCCAGCTTAAATGTTATCTCCTTTCTTAACGTATTTTTCTGAATTCTGCCTTCCTTCCAGCCTGAACAATTTTTTCTTTTCTCTCAATATCCAAAATGCCTTATTGTCTCCTCCTTGAGGCATTCTTCACATTCTGTGTAACAGTATGCACACCAGTGTTCTACCTGTACCACTGGGCCACCTCTTTTTATCATGAAACACCTATTGTGCTTTTCACAATACAACAGCTGTTGAATGAACAGTTATTCTGTGCATCCCCTGGCTGTTGACATTTCTATTATGAAAAAGAAGAATACATTTTCAGCTACATTTATTGCATATTATCCAGTGCATGTTCTGGTGGGCTCAAAGAATATAATTATCTAATTCGGAAATACCTTGTAAATGTAAGTGATTTATGCCACTCATGTTTGAATGAATCATTGGAGGTAGGTCCAGTATAGATCTGAAAGTTTTTGTTTACAAAATATATACGGCCGGGCGCGGTGGCTCAAGCCTGTAATCCCAGCACTTTGGGAGGCCGAGACGGGCGGATCACGAGGTCAGGAGTTCGAGACCATCCTGGCTAACATGGTGAAACCCCGTCTCTACTAAAAAATACAAAAAACTAGCCGGGCGAGGTGGCGGGCGCCTGTAGTCCCGGCTACTCAGGAGGCTGAGGCAGGAGAATGGCGTAAAAACCCGGGAGGCAGAGCTTGCAGTGAGCTGAGATCCGGCCACTGCACTCCAGCCTGGGCGACACAGCAAGACTCCGTCTCAAAAAAAAAAAAAAAAAAAAAAAAAAAAGTATATACTTCAAAATAAGTAATTCATATTAAGTTGAGTAACAACAGATGTTATGTACAAAGTTTATCATATTAAATTTATCTTCTCTAGTCTTCTAATGTTTTAAATTGCAAAAACATTTCAGAAAGTGTAAAATAATTGAGATCCTCAAAGGAAAATGCCTAGCTAAAAATATACGCAACCTTTGTGAGAAAGATGGACAGAAAAGAAACAAATAATTATTGAATTTTAAAAATTAAGCACTCATAATATTTATCATTTTTATATTTGACAGTAACAGTATATTGATGAAAACTGTAATAAAATGTTACTTTAACTTCATCTGGTATTCATGTAAGGAGTATTTTTATGGTGGTTGTTAGCTATAAGGACAGATTTAATCTGAATACAAAACCACACACACACACACACACACACACACACAAAATTTACTGGAAATTAAGTGGTATAGGGAATAGAGAATTAATTTGAAAAGTTTAATTTTAATATCTTTCTGATTTATAATTTCAAATGCTTAAAATAGTCAACTAATTTTTAAATTACCCTATTGAAAATCAAATAGTAGGATTTGAAATACTTCAAGAAGCTGATGAAATTCACTACCCACTCGCTCAGTACTTGTATTAAACCTTCAATCAGCCAATGTCAAGTAGTTTTTCTCTCCCAGGATCGCAATTCTACATAAATCGAGCATTATTTTTTTTTGTTTCACGTTCAACGTATCTCATAGTCAAAGAAATGTGTGTGTGTGTGTGTTTGTGTGTTTAAAAGAACAAAAATCACAGAATCAAAAGCAATTTGTGTAGAAAAGTGAGATATTGGAGAGATTGAAATTCTTCACAGACACAGTAAATGCTAGAGGACAGTGGAAAAAAGTCTACAAGGGTCTGCGTGAAAAAGACTATAACCCAAGAAATATACTTGGGCTCAAACTATCCTGCAAGTAAGAAAGCACCAGGCCGATAGCAACAGAGAACAGACTCATGGCTACTCTGAATGCATTCTTGAAAACAACTACAGACATAACTTGTTTTATTGTATGTAAATTCATGGTGCTTTGCAGATATTGCATTTTTTTACAAATTAAAATTCTGTGACAATCGTGTGTTAAGCGAGTCTATCACCTCCATTGTTCCAACAACATGTGCTCACTTCATGTCTCTGTCACATTTTGGTAATTCTCAAAATATTTTAAACCATTTCATTATTATTATATCTACCATGGTGATCTGTGATCAATGATCTTTGATATCACTATTGTAATTGTTTTTTGGCACCACAAACCATGCCCATATAAGATGCTAAACTTAATCGACGAATATGTTGTGTGTGTGTTCTGATGTCACTGACCAGCTATTTCCTACTTCTCTCCCTCTTCTCAGACCTTCATATTCCCTGAGACAACAATATTGAAATTAGGCCAATGAATAACCCTACAATGGCCTCTAAGTGTTCAAGTGAAACAAAGAGTGGCACATCTCTTGCTTGAAATCAAAAGCTACAAATAATTAATAAATCATTAAGGTAAAAATAAACTCAGTGATGAAGGCATGCTGAAAGCAGAGGTAGCCCAAAAGCAACAGCTCTTGTGCCAAACAGTTATCCAAGCTGAGAATGCAAAAAGAAAAGTTTCTGAAGGAAATGAAAAGTGCTACTACAGTGAATGCATGAATCATAAGAAAGTGAAATAGCCTGGGTTGCTGATATGGAGAAAGTTTGAGTGGTCTGGATAAAAGATCGAACCGGCCACAACATTCCCTTAAGCCAAAGCCTAATCCAGAACAAGGCTCTCACTCTAATAGAGAGGTGAGGAAGCTACAGAAGAGAAGTCTGAAACTAGCATAGGTTGGTTCATGAGGTTTAAGGAAAGAAGCCATCTCTCTAACATAAAAGTATAAGGTGAAGCAGCAAGTGCTGATGTAGGAGCTGCAGCAAGTTATCCAGAAGATCTAGCTAAGATCATTGATGAAGGTAGCTGTACTAAAAACATATTTTCAATGTCGATAAAACAGCCTTCTATTGGAAGAAGATGCCATTCAGGACTTTCATAGCTAGAAAGGAGAAGTCATTGCCTGACTTCAAAGTTTCAAAGGATTGGCTGGCTCTCCTGTTATAGGTTAACACAACTGGTGACTTTAAGTTGCAGCCAATGCTCATTTACCTTTCCAAAAATCGTAAGGCCCTTAAAGGTTATGCTAAATCTACTCTGCCAGTACTCTATAAACAGGATAACAAAGCCTGGATGACAGCACATCTGTTTACAGCATGGTTTACTAAATATTTTAAGCCTAATGTTGAGACCTACTGCTTAGAAAAAGAGATTCCTTTTGAAATATTACAGTTCATTGACAATATACCTGGTTACCCAAGAGCTCTGATGGAAATGTGCAAGGAGGTGATTGTTGTTTTTGTTTTATTTTTTGAGACTGGGTTTCACTCTGTTGCCCAGGCTGGAGTGCAGTGGTATGATCATGGCTCACTGCAGCCTCTATCTCCAAGGCTCCACAAATTCTCCCACCTCAGCCTCCCAAGTATCTGGGACTACAGGCGTGTGCTACAACAGCCACCTATTTTTTTTTGTAGTTTTTGTAGAAACAAGGTTTCACCATGTTGCCCAGGCTGATCTTAAATACCTGGACTCATGCAATCCACCCACCTTGGCCTCCCAAAGTGCTGGCATTACAGGTATGACCATTATACCTGGTGATAATTGTCAACAACATTCATTCTGCCACCCGTGAGTCAATGAGTCATTCAGAATTTCAAGTCTTATTATTTAAGAAATACATTTCATAAGTTTGTAACTGCCACAAATGGTGATTCCTCTGATGGAATTGGCCAAAGTAAGTTGAAAACCTTCTGGAAAGGATTCAGCATTTTAGATGAAGAACATTTCTGATTCATTGGAGGAGGTCAAAATATCCACAAACAGGAATTGGAAAGAAGTTGATTTCAACTCTTATGAATGACTTTGAGGAGTTCAAGACTTCAGTAGAGGAAGGAACTGCAGACGTGATAGAAATAGCAAGATAACTAGAATTAGAAGTGGAACCTAAAGATGTGACTGAATTGCTGAAATCTCAAGGTAAAACTTTAACAAATGAGAAGTTTCTTTTTATGCATAAGCAAATAAAGTGGTTTCTTAACACGGAATCTACTCACGATGAAGATGCTGTGAACATGGTTGGCATGACAACAAAGGATTTAGAATATTACGTAAACTTTGTTTATCCCAATTGTGAGAGAAGTTCTACTATGGATAAAATGCTATAAAACATCATTACATGCCACAGAGAAATCTTTCATGAAAGGAAGACTCAATAGATGTGGCAAACTCACTGTTGTGTTGTTTTTAAAAGTTGCCACACCCATCCCAACTTTTAGCAACCACCACCTCGATCTGTCAGCAGCCATCAACATTGAGGCAAGACCCTTCACCAGCAAAATATTACTACACACTGAAGTCTCAGATGATCATTGGCATTTTTAGCAATAAATTACTTTTTAATGAAGGAATTACATTGTTTTTCAGACATAATGATATTGACACTTAATAGACTACAGCAGAGTGTGAACATGGCTTTTATATGCACCAGAAAACCTCCAAATTTGTTTGACTCTTTTTATTTTGATATTTGCCTTACTATGGTGGTCTAGAACTGAACCAATAACATTTCTAAGATATGCCTGAATGAACAATATTTCCAAGATATTTCCAAGATATGATAAAATCCAGATTATTCCTTTGGGTTATCCCCATCAAGCTGCCATTGACTTTCTTCACAGAATTAGAAAAAACTACTTTAAATTTCATATGGAACATAAAAAGAGCCTGTATAGCCAAGACAATCCTAAGCAAAAAGAACAAAGCTGGAGGCATCACGTTACCTGACTTCAAACTATACTACAAGCCTACAGTAATCAAAACAGCCTGGTACCAGTACTGATACCAAAACAGGTGTATAGACCAATTGAACAGAACAGAGGCCTCGCAAATAATGCTACACATTTACAAACATCTGATCTTTGGAAAACGTGACAAAAACAAGCAATGGGGAAAGGATTCCCTATTTAATAAACGGTGTTGAGAAAAATGGCTAGCCATATGCAGAAGACTGAAACTGGATCCCTTTCTTACATCTTATACAAAAATTAACTCAAGATGGATTAAAAACTTAAACATAAGACCTAAAACCATAAAAACCCTAGAAGAAAACCTAGGCGACGCCATTGAGGACATAGGCATGGGCAAAGACTTCATGACTATAACACCAAAAGCAATGACAACAGAAACCAAAATTGACAAATGGGATCTAATTAAACTAAAGAGCTTCTGCACAGCCAAAGAAACTATCATCAGAGTGAACAGGCAACCTACAGAATGGGAGAAAATTATTGCAATCTAGCCATCTGACAAAGGGCTAATATCCAGAATCTACAAAGAACTTGAACAAATTTACAAGACAAAAATGTACAACCCTATCAAAAAGTGGGTGAAGGATATGAACAGACGCTTCTCAAAAGAAGACATTTATGCAGGCAACAAACATAGAAAAGAAGTTCATCATCACTGGTCATTAGAGAAATGCAAATCAAAACCACAATGAGACACCACCTCATGCCAGTCAGAATGGTGATCATTAAAAAGTCAGGAAACAATAGATGCTGGAGAGGATGTGGAGAAATAGGAATGCTTTTACACTGTTGGTGGGAGTATAAATTAGCTCAACTATTGGACAGTGTGGCAATAGACAAATTAGCTCAACTATTGGACAGTGTGGCAAAGACAGTGTGGCAATTGCTCAAGGATCTAAAACCAGAAATACCATTTGACCCAGCAATTCCATTACTGGGTATATACCTGAGGGATTATAAATCATTCTACTATAAAGACACATGCATACATATGTTTATTGCAGCACCGTTCACAATAGCAAAGACTCGCAACCAAACCAAATGCCCATCAATGATAGACTGGATAAAGAAAATGTGGCACATATGCACCATGGAATACTATGCAGCCACAAAAAATGATGAGTTCATGTCCTCTGCAGGGACATGGATGAAGCTGAAAACCATCATTCTCAGCAACAGGAACAGAAAACCAAACACTGCATGTTCTCACTCATAAGTGAGAGCTGAACAATGAGAACACATGGACACACGAAGGGGAACATAACACCAACTGGGGCCTACTGGGGGATACGGGGCTAGGGGAGGGATAGCATTAGGAGAAATACCTAAAGTAGATGACTGGTTGATGGGTGCAGCAAACCACCATGGCACATGTATACCTAGGTAACAAACCTGCACATTCTGCACATGTATCCCAGAATTTAAAGTAAAAAAAAAAAAAAAAATCCAGATAATTTGTATATGTATCAAAATAAAGAACTCAAGGATAGAGCAGGCTGCAGTGATGAATCACATAGATTTTAATATAGAACTAGGGTTTTAAATAGAGAACTAAGGTGTAAGAACTGTAATTATAAAACAGGACATAAATATTAAAAACCTTCAGTTAAAACAGTACACAAAAATTAGAAAAGAAGGATTAAAAGTATATTACCTTTATCAGTTTTCATAGCAGGGAATAAAGGAATATTATCTGAAATTATATTAATTAGTATCTTTATATATCTAAAGAAAAGCACATATGATCCAAGAAAAACAGCGGATACATCTTAAAAGGATAAAAACGAAAGAGGGAGGGGAAATATCACTGAAATATATATTTATGTATTTTCCTTGTAGCAAGTAATATGGATTATTTGAAAATAAAAACAATAAAAAATTGGAAATACTTTAGGCCAAAAAAGTAAGCAAATAAAAAGATTTTAAAAATATATTCATTAAGGTGAAAAATGGTATTTAATGCTATTCTACAACTTGAACTTCTTACCACTTCAGTATCCATCCTGATTTTATTGTTCCAAAGTTCTACTTCAAGATCCACAGAATTAAGAAAGGTTTAAGGAATCCTTTCCCACTTGGTGTCGACAGTCTAATGAAAAGGCCCCTTTGTGTCTCCCCTCAGAAGCACAGCATTTATCTCTATTTTCATTATGGCTCTACAAGTTTCCACACATTTGCCTGTTTACTAAATCAACCCACCAGCTCAATGCATTCTTAATGGAAAGACCCATATTCTATCTGTATTTACATTTCCAGTAGAGTGCACAGCTTAAATAAATATTTGATAAATGGATGATTAATAAAAGTCAGGATGGGGGAGAGGGAGAAAACCTGAGCCTAGTGACTGGCCAATGTGCAAGCGCAAAGACTATTTCTTTGGCCTCAATCTGTGACAGCTCTCAAGGCCCATCCCAGTTCCAGAGCTCAACTGTGAAGCAGGCTAAGATGGCAGCTGCAACCTCATTGTGGATCAGGACCCCCTACACTAAGCTTAACCTTTTTACCTTTTCCCCTTCCTTCCTTCCCTCCTTCCTTCCTTCCTTCC
>NW_012109141.1:5984328-6018310 GCF_000951045.1 Mandrillus leucophaeus
GCTATTTTCAAATGTGTGATAGGTTAATGTTAACTATGGTCACCCTATTGATCACTATAACACTAGGTCTTATTTCTTCAATCTAACTGTACATTTGTACCCATTAATCAACCTCTTTTTTTTTTTTTTTTAAGATGGAGTCTCTCTCTATTGCCAGACTGGAGTGCAGTGGCGTGATCTTGGCTCACTGCAACCGCTGCCTCCCTGGTTCAAGCAATTCTCCTACTTCAGCCTCCCGAGTAGCTGGGATTACAGGTGGGTGCCACGATGCCTAGTTAATTTTTGTATTTTTAGTAGATACAGGGTTTCACCATGTCGGCCAGGATGGTCTCGATGCTCTGACCTCATGATCCACCCACCTTGGCCTCCCAAAGTGCTGGGATTACAGGCATGAGCCACTGTGCCCGGCCACCTTTTCCATTGTCTTATGTCTGTATTTCCCAGGAACAATCTGGTACATATGCCACATGCAAATCTCCATGTGCATCCTACATGTAGGGCACATGTTACTTCTTTCATTTATTTTTTGAGACTCATCACAGTCTGAAGGAGAATTATTTTCCCCATTTTTTTCAATGAGAAGTTAAAAGTGCAAAGTGTTTAATGAACTTGTCCAAGATCACATGGACAGCATGAGGCAGAAACATTAATCAAGAAAAATGCCGGCGGAGCCAGAAATCAATAGGTATTTGTGAAATGATAGAAAAATGGAAAACCACGTCTCAAACATCACTGTGACTGCAAGCCTTGCTTCTACGGGCTCCGCAAGGATTTCCAGACCCTTTTATTGCTTCCACACCAAATTGAACCTGACCTCACATAATTATGCTTGGAAGAGAAGTTAAAAATCAGCAAGAAATAGTTAAAATGTATGATAACTGATGGAACTGATTATTCCTAGTGGAAAAAATCATGTGTGATCAGGAAATTTTGCTGTAGTTGGGGCTATAAAGTTAGTACATGTAGTTTTCCTTTTACATGAGCCATGCTTTGGGAAAACTTTATATAGTATACAGAAAATCTGTAGTGAAAAAGTACATAGGAATATATGTGACAAAATCCAAAATCTGAAATGCATATTGTTCTTTCTATATTTGTGCTCTCTATTGAACTTCATGTCATAAAAGTGACTATATATTTAACCAGTTTCTCAGAGGAAACAGTCCACATTTCTTTCCAAACTACTTATATCCAGGTTTTTAGAAGGGAAGATAACTGTTTTCTTTTTCTTTTTTTGCAATATATACAGATGACACAGACAAAGCAAAGCCTCTAAAACTGTGTGCACACTGAATCTCACTGTCCCGAATTCTTCCCTGCAATGTGGCTCAACGTATTAAATTTTCAAGTACAGCATGAGACTTAGATGTATATGAGCTTTATCTCTATCTGGAATAATTTTTGGCTGTTATTTTGGTTAAATACATTTTTATTACATTATAGTTTACTTACAAAATCTGATACAATTTTTAAAAATGTAGCTCACTTAAAAGACATCCTTAATTTTCCTGCCATTTCTATTGCAATATGTAGTCAAAACTACTATGCTTTTGCCATTCAACTTAACAATTAGATATTTTAACCTATTACACTGATTCTCAGAAAAAAAAATTCAGGAAGAAAACTGAAACTTTCTTTCTAAGAGTGTTTTACTACTGTTTGTTCAAGCAAAAGCAGTGTTCAATTAGCACTAATAAATAAAACGCTAACAGATCTCCTAAAAATTGTGGATGTGTTCGAGTTCAATTTAAAATTTAATTATAACTTTATTAATATATAGACTTAAACTAGATTCAAATGTATTAGATCACATAAAAATTAAGCTTTTAAAATAAGACTAAATAAGGTAGAAGAGAGCTTCTGTTTTTAGCTATACCACGGTTTTCACAAACTGCCACTTCTAGGACTCTGCAGTAATCAAAACCATCAAAACAAATAAATCACTGTGCTATGAGGTCAAGCAGACACGTCCGTAACCTCAAAGCCTTGATTTATTAACACGGAATGTGCCAGAAAATATAATGCACACACACTTTATCTTTAATAATGAAATCCTAGGGGGCGACTCCTTAGCTTAACTCATTAATTTTATATCAGCACAACACAAATAAATGTTTCTTAATGAAATCTTTTTAAAACTGTACGAATTTATATTTTAAATAAAATTGTATTTTCTTTCATTAATCACTCTTTCTTTTTTTGAAGGGGAGAATTTAAACTTGGAAATTTTGGAAACAAATTCCTATGCGGTAACACCACCAAATGTATCACTGTTGCCAGTAGTCATTATATAATTACTCAAACTGTGAAAAAGATTAATTTTATATATTGAAACCTTGTTGAAATACAGAAATATGCATATTCATTCCCTATCTTCTCTCAAAATAGCATTATGTTATTAGCATTCAGATTACAGGTTCATTCTTCACTCAGTTTATGGGAGACTTGCACATGTTTTACACATATCAAAATAATTAGAATGGCAAACTTTTTCTTTTCTTTTTTTTTTTTTTTTTCCGAGACAAGGTCTACCTCTGGCCCAGGCTGGAATGCAGTGGCATGATCTCAGTTCACTGCAGCCTTGACCTCCTGGGTTCAAGCAATCCTCCCACATCAGCCTCCCAAGTAGCTGGGACTACAGATGCATACCACTACTCCTGGCTGAGGTTTTTAATTTTTTGTAGAGACAGGTTCTTGCCATGTTGCCCAGGCTGGTCTCCAACTCACAGGCTCAAGTAACCCTCATGCACTGGTCTTTTAAAGTGCTGGGAATACAGGCACTGGCCACCACGCCCAGCCAAAATGATAAACTTCTTTAGTTTAATAATTTTTAGGGGGAAAAAACCTCACTAATTGTATACTATATTGTGAAATATCAACGTTTAATTGTAATCTCTTTTCAAATTTTCTTTTTATTTTTGGTTATTAAAACTTAACATAGGTTCCTATGGTTAAGCTGCAATTTTTAAAAGTACGATGTTTAAATGTAGGATGCTAACTATTTTTAATACCTGTAAAACAAAAAATTAAGATAGATAATTATTCTGTGCTTATGTAAGATATTAACATAAGGGAATGCCAGATGAAGGGTATGTAGAATTCTCTGTACTATCTTTGTAGCTTTTATGTAAGCCTTAAATTATCTCAAATTAAAAAATTACAAAATATATAACTTTGACCCAACGATTCCACTTATAAGACTTTATCCATGGGGTGGGGAGATTTCAACAGTAGGCAGTAATTAAACAAATTATGTATTATGTGGAAATCTTACTCACTGAAAATTGGGTACACCTATATTTATGGTGAGAAATTAAAAATTAATTGGGACTGTAACCATCAGCCCTGCCATGCTTGGGCTGGAATAAGACAGGTAACGCCAGATGCAAAGCTAACAGGAATCACCCTTTCTCCCAAAGATAAACTATTATGAAACCAAGGGCAGCCTAAGGACTCTTTTATGAATGAGTGCTGTTTTTCTACTCGCTGAGAAACCTTGTTTGCTGTCAGAAACTTTGATGTTTGAAATTATGTAAATAAGAATGAAACCTCCCACTCTTGCTTAGAGTTGCTAAGTTACTTTGACTCAGAGAAGCTACAGCAACTGACAACTCAGGTGCAGAGATTCAGATAAGGGGTTTCTGGACACAGTTCTCTGTAATTATCTCAACTCTGCAGTTTCCAAGGAAAAAGGACTCTCAGTTTACACTGCAGTCCAGAACTGATGTTAATCCCTTTAAATAGTCCTGCTTTGTGCCTGCTGAAAGTACCGTTTTATATACATTTCCCCTAAGCTCCATCACTCCTTAGACACTGCGATAACTATCTTTTTTCCTTAGTTTGGTGAGAACTCCTAAAGTTTCTCTGCTGTGCAGTCTCCTTCATTAAACTGAGGTAATAAACCTGATTTTGTCACAGTAGAGGCTGTCAACGGTGGGCTTATGTTGACTGAGTTAGGAAAACTGACATTGGAAAACATGAATAATCTTCTTTTATTTTGAGACGGAGTCTCACTCCGTCGCCAGGCTGGAGTGCAGTGGCACAATCTCGGCTCACTGCAACCTCCATCCCCTGGGTTCAAGTGATTCTCCTGCCTCAGCCTCCCGAATAGCTGAGACTACAGGCGCCCGCCACCACGCCTGGCTAATTTTGTATTTTTAGTAGAGACGGGGTTTCACCGTGTTAATCAGGATGGTCTCAAACTCCTGACCTCAGGGGATTCACCAGCCTCGGCCTTCTGTGATGCTGGAATTATAGGCATGAGCCACTGCACCTGGCCAGTAATCTATTTTTAAGTGGGGGAAAAAAAAATCCTATAAAGTATTGCATATACTCTGCTATTTTTGCAAAATAAAATTATGTATGTATTCCACTTAGGGAAAGAAAAAATTCTAGGTAGATTCATTCAAAGAATGAATAATGATACTAATCCTAATGAGGAAGCGGGGGAGATTTTGGGGAAGTCCAACGAGCTTCTTCATCTTTTTCTGTGTTGTGTGATTGCTATTTTAATAATGAGCAATTCATTTTTAGGATGAAAGACTTTTTTATATTTTGAAGAGAATAGTTCCTTGCTCTCAAAAAATAATAAAAAAGTGAAAGCAGAAAGAAATAACCTGTACCTTAAATCTGAATAAGCCAAAAATGACCTACTTCCCTTGTCATTAACCATAGTCCCTTTCTGAATGCTTAGACTGAAGATACAGGCATAACAAATATTCTAAAATTGGATGTTAAAAAGACGACAGTGTTGATGTAGACAACCTAAGACTTTTTGGAAATGGCTTTTTCTTCTCCTTTGTAATCAAGTCAATCCTAGAACTTCCAACACAGGCAGATCTGATGGTTATAATTGTCCCTCTATAGATTAAAAGCTTTTTGATAATTAAGAGTTTTGGAGATCAATGATGTAAAATGCCCACTTAGAAATTTATTTCAGAAGCAGCTGCATAACCCTCTATGCACTGAGATTGTTTTTATGGTTCACTTTCATAAAAAGGAAATTTCATTAGCTAAAACTGGCTAATTTATCGGCATTTCATAATCAATAATAATCAATGTTTCATAATGATAATGAATAGTTTGACCAATTTATCTTTGGAAAAATTCCAGAGATAAGAGCAATGAATCTCATACTTTGCATCTAAATGAAAACAACAGTTTCTCTCTTTTTCACAGGTTTAAATTGTTACACTAGGCTTAGAAATTACAACTGTGAGAATGCAAAAATCATCACAAATTACAGACACTGCATTAGAGGTGGTATGGAAGAAAAGGAAGACCTTGAGTTGTATTAATAAGATATATATATACACATATATATATGTGTATCCCTCAATATTTTCCTTATATAATCAACATAGATATAGATATTGTTTGTAATAAATATAACTTTGATTGAATACATTGTGGTTTTCAACATATATTTAAGCATAAAATCTCAAGTACAAACAGGAATGTAAGAAACTATTTCCAATATATTTTTGATAGAAATATAAAATATCCATGTGCAGTAAATAAGGAAAAACCAATCATATTTAAATTCAGGAATTTTAGATCATCTTAAAATTTAGTGAATTAAATCATTTTCGTATGCAGTTAAACAGGGCAGAGCCACATGTTCTCCAAAAAATATTTAAAGATTCTTAAATTAGAAGTTTTCATCACATCTTCAATTCACAGGAATATGTCCATGCTACTAAAATTCTCTTATAATTTCCTTCTATACATAAGGAAATCATAAGAGTCACAGGGGTAAATTTAAGCATATATTACAACAAAACTTTTGAAGCAAACGGATAGAACAACTAATTAAATCATTTCCTATAAAACACTGATTCCAAAGCCCTCAATTAATTACTTCTCCTGTGGCTGTTCTGAACAGGCAAGATTTCTTCTTATTCCAGACTGAAGTAGTCCACGCATTGTTAGGCCTTTCATCATGAGTACATTCATTTGTGAAAAGCAAGAGACACTAAAGCAACACTTTGATTTTGCAGATTTCTTTTCTATATATCACTGTAGGTGCCTATAAGGAAACACTAATAAACATGAATGATGATTCCATAATTAAAGACAATGATTCTGACGATTATCCATCATTGATGTAAAATATGGTACCACACTGACACTTCCGTATTTTGTTTGAGCAAGTCCTTTTATTTTTACTTTTTAAAAATTTATTAGAGTTTATAAAAGGAGAATAGAGAGATTGTTGGAAAAAGTTGATTTGTTTTTGAACAGGTTAGACAATCCGAGTCAAGCTATTTGGATTTTATTATTATTTTTGGTATTTTATCCAGCAAGGGAGCTATCAGAGGCTTATATTCTAAATCACTCTCTCTTTGACCTACATAACCCAATAATTTCTCGTCAGGAA
This sequence comes from Mandrillus leucophaeus, assembly GCF_000951045.1. Taxonomy (NCBI): domain Eukaryota; kingdom Metazoa; phylum Chordata; class Mammalia; order Primates; family Cercopithecidae; genus Mandrillus; species Mandrillus leucophaeus. The sequence continues at coordinate 5,990,708 of NW_012109141.1, forward strand.
GCTCTAGAGTCATCCTCTTAAGGATTAAGAATTAAACTTTATTGGGGCCCAAAATTTTTATTTTTATATTAATTATTTAATTTCTGTTTGAAACTCAAATTTCAGATCATAAAGAAGAAATCTTTCTTGAAAGGGCCATTGTAAGAATTTAAATCTCTGAGAATGGTTAGAATCATATCTGGCACCAAGTAAATGCTAAATCTATATCATGGAATGAATGAATGAAGACATAAACTATAGAATTTCAAATACATCTTTAATTTATCAGATTTGTATACAGAGCCCACATTGTGCGGGCACAAAACAAAGAAGTGCAGATTACTATAGAAGTAATCTATATGCCTGTATTTGATCATCTATTTTCCCTCTATATAAAAACCATATTCTCTATATTTTATAATTTAATTATTAGTACAGTACAATGAAGACAAAATTAAGATCATGAGGAACTATAAAGAAAGTAAAGTCACTTTAAAAGTAGGGTATTCCAGGCCAGGCGGGGTGGCTCATGTCTGTAATCCCAACACTTTGGGAGGCTGAGGCAGGCGGATCACCTGGGGACAGGAGTTCGAGACCAGCCTGGTCAACATGGTAAAACCCCACCTTTACTAAAAATACAAAAATTAGCTGGGTGTGGTGGTGGGTAGTGGTAATCCCAGCTACTCAGGAGGCGGAGGCAGGAGAATTGCTTGAACCCAGGAGGCTGAGGTTGCAGTGAGCCGAGATCACGCCATTGTACTCCAGCCTGGGCGAGAAGAGTGAAATTCCATCTCAAAAAAAAAAACAAAAAAAAAAGTAGGGTATTCCATGGTGTATATGCACCACATTTTCTTTATTTTTTGTAATCAGTCTATCATTGATGGGCATTTAGGCTGATTCCATGTTTTTGCTGTTGTGAACAGTGCTGCAATGAACATACGTGTGCATGTATCTTTAAGATAGAATGATTTATATTCCTTTTGGCATATACCCAGTAATGGGATTGCTGGGTCGAACAGTATTTCTGTCTTTAGGTCTTTGAGGAATCACCACACCGTCTTCCACATGGCTGGAGTCATTTACACTCCCACCAACAGTGTATAAGCGTTCCTTTTCCTCCACAACCTTGCCAGCATCTGTAGCCATCCTGACTGGTGTCAGATGGCATTTCATTGTGGTTTTGATTTGCATTTCTCTAATGATCAGTGATATTATGATTTTTTTCATATGATTGTTGGCATAGGTATGTCTTCTTTTGAGAAGTATCTGTTCCTGTCCTTTGCCCACTTTTTTAAGGGGTAGTTTGTTTTTTCCTTGTAATTTTGTTTAAGTTCCTTATAGATGCTGGATATTAGACCTTTGTTGGGGTGCTATGCAGCCAGAGAGACCAAGAGAGAGCATGTCTTTTGCAGGGATGTGGATGGAGCTGGAGGCCATTATCCTTAGCAAACTAACGCAGGAACATACAGCCAAATACCACGTTTTAGCTTATAAATTGAAGGTAAATAACGAGAACAGATAGACACATAGAGGGAAACAACACACACCAGCACCTTTTGGAGGGTGCAAGATGGAAGGAGAGAGAGGATCAGGAAAAATAACTAATGGGCACTAGGCTTAATACTTGGGTGAGGAAATCAGCTGTACAACAAACCCCCATTACGCAAGTTTACCTATGTTACAACCCTGCACTTGTACCCCTGAAAACATGGCCCAACAATCTCACTGGCACCTGTAGGAGAAAAACGACCCTGGAGTGAAGCCAGATGCAATTTTTATATTCATATTCTTGTTGTGGAACGTTCCTAGCAAATGAGAAAACCAAGCCCCCCAGAGCCCTGCACTCAAGAGCTATACGCATAGAACATGAGGATTAAGCTGCTGACTGTGTTTAAAAGGAAAAGATTACAAAGTGGAAGAAATCAAAAAGCTACAAGAATTCAGAAGTCTCAAAGTTCAGCAAACCCTGGCTAGAGAAGTGTGACATGAGCTTAAGCTACAGAATAAACACCTAAACCAAACAAGCCACTAGAAAGAAATAAGAAAGTGAGGAAAATTCCAGAAATCTAAAAGAAAACTAGAACTAGAAGCCTGTCACAAAATATTTGGAAGAATTGTTTTTTCTGAAAATCTCAAGTATGTGATAATCAAATAAAAGCTCTTATTTATTAAAAAAAAAAAAGTTAGAAATAAGTAGAGTACACAAAAGTAAACAATTGAATAAAAGGTAGGGTAACATCAGACTAGTAGGGATCAAGAATGACTAGGTGGGCCGGGTGCGGTGGCTCAAGCCTGTAATCCCAGCACTTTGGGAGGCCGAGACGGGCAGATCACAAGGTCAGGAGATTGAGACCATCCTCGCTAACCCGGTGAAACCCCCTCTCTACTAAAAAATACAAAAAACTAGCCGGGTGAGGTGGCGGGCGCTTGTGGTCCCAGCTACTCAGGAGGCTGAGGCAGGAGAATGGCGTGAACCTGAAAGGCGAAGCTTGCAGTGAGCTGAGATCCAGCCACTGCACTCCAGTTTGGGCGACAGAGCGAGACTCCATCTCAAAAAAAAAAGGAAAAAAAAGAATGACTAGGTGGAGAAAATAGTCAAAATGTGACACATATCATATTCTACAAAGTGAAAAAATGGGTATGAATGTTTGTTAAAACAATCATTTTTGACACTTTTAAAATCACTTCACTGTATTGATTATCTAATTTTATAGATTTTCTTGTGTTTCTCAATTTATTATTTTTTAATGGCATACTCATGATCTACAGTGTTTAGTAATATGGCCCAAAGTTTAGTCATTTATATCTTCCCCTAGAAAATTAGACCCAAAATGACTTTCATAGGTGATCTGAGTTTACCCTTTTGAGATCCCATTTCAACATTGGTAAATTAAGTTGAACCATGTAATGCCTGAAATGCATTTATAATTACGTTTCTAATTTTAAAAGTCAAAGAATTTTTTATTCAAATATTATAGCAAAGTATTTGATGCAAGTTAATAAAGAAATCCTAAAATGCAAATGACAAGGTAAAGGATTAGGAAGATCCTGGACAGCTTTGGAGAGGAAGGAAAATGTGTTTGGATATGGGGAGGAATAGCAATGTTCATTATACATAAATGAACAAGTCGGGCAGAATAAGGGAGCCCATGTATTACCTACACATATACAGAAATGTGGTATATGAAGAAGTAGCATTGAACATGAATGGAAAATGATAGCTTATTTAACAAATTGTGATGAGAAAATTAGCTAAACATATGAAAAAAATTAACCTGATCATAATCTCTCACCAACCAATAACAATCCAGGTGAATGGATCACTTACATGTAAAAATTAAATGTAAAACAATTAGAATAAAATGTAAGAGAATATCTTTGTGATTTTAGGGCAGTGAAAAATTTCTCCAGAAATAAAAATAATATAAATACATATATCTAGCTCTATTATGCTAATGTTAAAATCATCTTTAAGATGGTCTTGCCCACTCCTTAATATTTAGAGAAATATTTCAACTCAGTATACAGATAGTGAAATAAAGTCAAGGAATATAGGTAATCAGGAGATAAAATATAATGTTTACCAGTTTATATGATTTCTTTAATTTGAATGCAACATTTTCTCAACATTTTAAATCAGAATACTCTGATTTAAAATTGCAAATATCTGATTAAAGATTGCTTTAAACTTTATTTTTAAATTATTTTCTAAAAATTAAAAAATGATTGCTTTAATAATGATGCAATGAATAAAATAAAATATTGTATAGGACATTCAAATTTCCAATTAATATATTTCAGTGAGATCTTAAAAAGTAAATATATCATTGTGGGATAACTGAGAACAAATTAATTTCATGAACATGTAAATATAATGAAAAGCAGGGGAAAAAGGGTATATTAAGAGCCAAGCAAAGCGCCATAAATGATTAAAAGGGGGAGAAGCAGAAACCACATAGTGTTTAGGACATCTAGAAAAAGCTTGTAAACGAGGCAGCTTTTTAAATGCTCTTAAGTGGCAGGTAGCACTTTGACGAGCTGCGATAGTGGGAGAAGAAAAAAATTATTATATAAACATAAATATATGTAATAAAAAAACTGGAAGTGGGTAAATGATTGATACATATTTACATAATGATACAATGCACATAAGGCTCTTCTCTATTTTTGCTGCTCATGCTGACCCTTCCTTGCACTTTTTGGCCTGGCATCTGTATAGTACTCCTGCTTTCAGTCCTGCTCACAATAGTCTACACTGCACATGTACAAATATTAGTGTGTTACTCTGACCTAACTAATGTGCCCTAATCTGGCACAGTTTACACACAAGCGGCACTGAAGCATGACGGCAAGTATCCTGTGACCCCTACGCCTTTGTCCTGCTCATGTTGCTCTATATGCCTGAGTAAATCCAGCACAATATTGAAAATACATATATGAAAACATGAAAAGTTGTGCACGTTTAACAAGCTCATGCACAAGAATTTTAATAAATGGAGGAGAAAAACAGACTACCTACATGGGAACAAATAAATCCCAAACTCAAACCCTAAATAAGGATTAATTGGACATTGATTAAAGATCTACGTGTGGATTAATTAGAACAGAATATTCTATCATTAGACTAGAAGATAGTAGCTTTTTGTTGTTGTAGAGAGAGCCTTCTTGAGTAAGACAATTACAAGTCACAAAGAAATAAATCTGATTGTATTAAAATATAAAATGTTAGTAAGACATAGAAGATTATAAGCAAGTTTAAAGGCAAGCGATAACATAAGACAGCTGTATTGTGTATAACTGTAAATAACTAATATTTAAAATATAGACAGCATTATTGTACACCATTAAGAAAAGATGTCGCATAGAAAACTAATCAATAGACGTGAAGAAATAATTCAATAATTAAGAAAATCAATTGGTCAATAAACACATGGAAATATGTTCAAAGGGCAGAGAAATGCAAGTTTTACCTACTCATTTATCCAAGGGGCAAAAGTCTCACACTGTCACGGGTTGCTGAGAAGGTAGAACAAAAGGTTCTGGAATTTACTTGGCTGCATTTGGATACACCATCTGGCAAACTTGCAGGAGAGGGTAAGTCTGTGGCCAACCTATGTCCAGCAAATCCACCTCTAAGCATATAACCTAACCAAACTCTTGCACATTTGCAGTAAAATACAAATTGTAGGTATTTATCCAAAGCAATAGTATACAGAAGTAAAAATGAATGAACTGCAACTCTATATCTCAAAACTATTACATTTCAAAAACATAATCTTGAGGAAAAACAGGAAATCACATTCTGTACGATTCCAATTACATAAAGTTGAAGCTATGTAATGCAATAGCAAATATTATTTAAAGAAATATGAAAATCTAATAAATGTAGAAAAACTGTACATAGAATTATAAACACGAGTTTACTTCTGAAATAACTGTATTGGGATATACAACAGGCTTCAATTATACTCATTTTATTTCTTTTTAAAAATCTGAAACACGTATAGCAAATTAAGTTTTAAGAAAACTTTATGTGCTTTGGATGTTTGAAATATATCAAAACTGAAAAAATCTCCCAATAGCAGTTGTTGCTGAGGATAAAAGAAGTTTTCATTTCATTAGTTCTAGGCTTATAAATGAAAACAATTATGAGCAATCTGAAAACATCTAGTAAAGTGAACAACACGTCTTAAAAACCAGTATTTCTACTTCCATCCACATACCCTGGAGAAACATGTATATATGCAATCAAGGATAATTATGTATGTGTTTGTTGAAGCACAGTTTGTAGTAGCAAAATCAGCAATACCTGTCCATGTCCATGAATAGAGGAAGAGTGATTAATGTATGCAGCAGAGGACAATACAATGGTTGAAGTGCACAGACTAGTCTTAGGCAGTAACACAGATAAATACCGAAGGCAACTCTTCAGTGTGAAAATGGTAAGATAGTAAAAGGTTCAAATGGGTCTTCAACTCCCAATATTTTTGTTGTTGTTGTTGTTTGTTGGTTTGTTTGTTGAGACAGGGTCTCAGTCTGTTGTCCACGCTGGAGTGCAGTGGCACGATCTCAGCTCACTACAGCTTAGATCTCCCAGACTCAAGTGATCCTCGCACCACAGTCTCCCGAGCTGGCTGGGCTACAGGTGTTCACCACCATGCCTGGCTAATTTTTGTATTCTTAGTAGAGATGGGGTTTCACCATGTATCCAAGTTGGTCTCGAACTCCTGGGCTCAAGTGATCTTCCCACTTCAGTCTCCCAAAGTGCTGGGATTACATCCGTGAGCCACTGCGCCTGGCCACATTTTTCTATGTTAAAAAATTTAAAGGAAAAAAATAACTTTCTAAAATATAGTAGTGTGTGCTTGGAGGTTTGTAATATGATTCTCTGCAATTTTCATCATGCTTGAAATACTATATTTAAAAAATCTAAATGCAACAACGGTAGATGTTGCAAAGAGTTCCGAATTGCAAATTTAAGTTTAAATTATTAGTCTAGGTAATGAAAAAGCATGGGAAATTTTAAGAGGAATAATTATGTTTCAAAGAGAAATTTTGAAAAATTAATCTAACAGGAGTACAAGGATAATTGAGTGAGCAGTAAAAAGAACCATTAGTCAGTCACACCAACACTTGTGCCTTAAGTTAGACAAAGAGAATTTATCAACTGGAAAGAGACCACAGAAGGCAGACACATTCTGAGGAAGCACCAATAAGATACAGCATTCAGTTGGATGTTCTCATTGAGATAAAGACAAGACAGGTTTGCCTTTGAGGTCTAATATTGAATAACTTTGAAAAGAGTGGCAGCGTTAATAGAAATGTCTACTTAATATGTGTTTCTACGTGACAAAGTAGCTGGTTCAGGAGGGAATAGAATATATTCTATTTAGACTCATTGGCCTGGAGTAAAATACGAGTAGGAAGCAGAAAATATTTTACAAAAATTTGAGTATGCCAATCTGGACACCGAAAGTGAGATTAAAGTATAAAAGGTTTATTTCAGAGAAGTCTTTTGAGAAGCACTAATGAAACTGTAGGGCTCAGGACTTGAGGAATTCTCTGGGAAAGAGGATACGTTTTTTTAAAAGCAGAACTCTTGTAGTGGTGGGTGGAGAGAGGGCATGAGGAGGAGGAGAATCCAGGGAAGGAGGTCCAGTGGACCAGTTAGCAGGAGACCCATCTGTGTGGATTCCTGGCCCTCCAGACAGATGGGACCGTCAGGTATTAGAAGCAGAGGAAGGCTGGAAACTGTTAGGGTACACATGATGGAAGATTCAGAAATTGAAGGCTTTCTAGGTGATTCTAGCTGAAGTTCTGGTGGGTGATACAAACTGAAGGGAAACTGAAAGTTGTTTTTGTTTTGCTTTGCTTTGTTTTAATGACAGGGAAGAGCTAGTCAGGTGACGGTGAGGAAGCCCAGTACTCCAGGTGAGGAAGCTGGGATGCCTCAACACAGAGTGTGGTCAAGACATCATCAGCCTGGTGACCCCACACCAGTTTCTGTGTCTTTCCCACGCATCAATCCATGCACACAATTTTGTCCAATCAATATGTTTAAAACCACATGTAATCAAGTAATTGCTCTGGATTAAAACATTACACCTTTCTACTTTGACGGTATCAGATATAACATTGTTTTCCCTGTGGCAAAAAAGAAGTCATCCCCAAAGAGGTGAAATGAAATGTAAAGATACTCCTTCATTACGGCAAGTCAAATCCGTATTTCTTGTTTAGAAATACCAATGTCAATAGGTGACATGGTATGGGGCTTACCATGCACCTGGCATTTTGCAAATTTTATCTTACTTACATCTTTCAATAACCCTATGGGAGTTGGCCATTTGACACTTCAAGCCCATTTCACAGATGAGGTATGGAGATGGAAAGTCAATGGCCTCAACCAAATGTCTCTATTTCCAAAGTTCTTTGTCTGCACTACACTCTGGTGATATTCAGAAATTGGTACTCTTGAGCTGGAGCTTAAATAACGTTAATAATCTGAAGTACTGAGTTTTCCTGAAGTAGAATTCTGTGGAGAGTTGTTTCAGAGACAGAAACAACGTAGACTTTGATAAGCTCCAGCTAAGTCATAAAATCACATTATAAAAACCAACATCCATGAGAAGGAAGAAAAGCCATTTCAGACTCATACTGCTGCATAGAGAATGTTTTTGTAAAGGGTTTTCCGGTTTTAAAATAAGTACAATTGAGAACCTGTCTTAATCTTTGAGTATATTTAAAGTGATGCACGCATCTTAGGGTTTCAAAGATGGTAGACTGCACACATAACCGGGAAAGTGATAAAGAGATCTGAGGAATCATTAGTGACATTACCTTTGAGATTAGTTGAGGCACTCATCAGGGACTGTGAATTGAAACAGACACAGTCAATGGTTTCAACTAAATTGGGGAAAAACTATATAAAATAGGAGCCTTAGAATTACTGTAGATTATACAGAAAAAGCATATCATGTGCTAACCTAGGGTGGCACACCAATCAGGGTCCTCAGAGATATGCCAACCTCCTGGGGTAGGGGTGGAATACACTGTCATGAAATTGTGTGCAGTGGTTGAAACAGGTGTTCTAAGAAGGCGCTAGAAATCAGTGTAACAGATCTGAGCCTTCTGATTCAGTGTGTTAGCTCAGCTTCCTTAACTTCATGGTCTTCCTGTATAAAAATGAAAATGATATCTGACCTGCCCACTGAACAGCATAGCTGTGTTAAAGGTGAACTGTGTTTGCAAAATTCATGAAAAATTCTTAAAAATTCTTTAAAAAGAATTCAAGAATTCATGCTGTTGGGATGATTCCTAATAGAACATTTCACTTGCTGTAAAAGTTGCTGCACAATTTTATTGTATATACTATTTGAAATTTCCTATTAAATATTAAAGATAAATATATACATAAAGAATAGTCAAAATAGTAACCGAAAAAATCACAATATAACAAATACATCTAAAGACAATGCAGGACTAATTTTTTTTTATTTAGATGGCCTTTAGAACAAAATCTCTTCCCTCCAAAACAACAATGTACTGTGCTGTGTTTTCTGTATGTTTTATGGTTAAAAAGCTAAATTTTAGTATGGTCACAAAAAATTGTCAAAAAATAAATGTAGTTGAAGTTATAAAATGTAGTTTGTAAAAATTAAACATGGAACACCACCTCTTAGGTAAGATATAAAGTATATTCTGGCTGGCATATTTCCAATTACTGGCTTTACATTGCAATCGATTGATATTGTTGAAGCTAATTACAAAGGTGGATATTACAAAGTGCTTCTATGAAGGCGGTGCCAATATTCTTGTACATATCAAAGAAAACCATAATGGAGCAGTTCTGAATGTAAACTTATTTAACAATTTAACAAACGTTTATTGACTGTCCTCTTTTGTGCCAGGCTGGACTAGTCTGGTAAAGGGTCTTACATATCATTGTATCCTCCTGTCTATAGTAAATGCTGGGGTTGGTATTAATGCCATCTTTTTACTTCTTCATCCTTGGTGTATTTCCTATTAGCATATCCTCAATTAACACATATTAAACACATACTAACACATCCTTAATATTTGTAATTGAAGAAAAACCAACCAGATACATTACAGATTGTAACTGCAGAGCAAAACAATGATTTATTCCACCTTTGTTCCCGAGTCCTGGGTAAATCATGAATATCCAAATGTGTTAGGTGCTATTTCTTTAGGTGCTATTTAGGTGCTATTACTTTTCTTTTGAAAAGTAATTTTACTGTTTCCCCTTTACACTCTAGTCAGATACTGACATTAAGCTGTCAGCAGAAAGCATAATGACTTAAACTTCTTGGATGCTTTCCTTGGGACTTTATTTATTTTGTATTCTGCACACTTTTATTGTCATTTAAAAGGGAGTTGTGACTAGTTGAAACCATGAGTATCAAGATAGCTATGTGCACACTTCGGATGGGTATGTGGTTCGGTGATCTCTCTTTTACTGCAGTTACAAAATAGAATTTCATTGAAAAGGCATTGAACTTTATCTTCTAAGTAATGAAACCTTCTAAAATTTAGTCAAGATGGCTCTAGAGCTCAACATCAAAGACACAGAAGTTTTGCACTGCTGTTTGTTTTTAAAGTCAATGGAGTGTTCAAAACCACTTGGGTCCTAGTAATTAAGGTATTCTATGAGCAAATGTAGCTTATATAAACCTCATTTCACAGAGAACACTAAATTGCAACTGCCAAATGATTAACAGTTATATTTTCCCCAATTCAAAAGAGAGGACCACAAAATGAAAACGTCCTAGCTAATAATTGAAATATACGTACTTAGGCAAAAAAAGTTTTTTCCTCACTATTATTTCTTAGTTTACTATTACTCTCATATGAAATTTAAGAAGTAGCCATTTCTTGACTGGCATTAAATAAATATTCCCTTTATGTTTATTTTAAAGCTCTCAAGCTAGGCATAATGGCTTATACTTGTAATCCCAGAACTTTGGGAGGCTGAGGCAGGAGGATTGCTTAAGGCTAGGAGTTCAAGACCAACATGGGCAACATAGCAAGACCCTATCTCCACACGCACAAAAAAAGAAATTAGCTGGGCAAAGTGGCACGTGCCTGTAGTCCCAGCTACTGGGGAGACTGAGTCAGGAAGATCACCTGAGCCCAGGAATTCAAGGTTTTAGTGAACCATGATCACACTTACTGCACCCCAGCCTGGATAACAGAGCAAGGCCCTATCTCTACAAAGGAAAGCTGTTTAATATTTAAATAAAAATTACACTTTACATATTTCTCAGAATTTACTGAGAAAAGCTGTTATCATTCATCAGGCTTAGATGAAAATATAAAATTTATCAGATATTATAATAAAAGATCATCCATTTGCATTTGACTTAAAATGAAGTGAAATAATCCCAAAAGTCCAAAACAAACACCAAACACTATCTAGACCATATGCAGAAGAATGAAACTGGACCCTGTCTTTCAATATATACATAAATCAAATCAAATAAGACCTAAAATTATGAAACTACTAGAAGAAAACATCAGGAAAATGCTCCAGGGACACTGGTTTGAGCAAAGATTTCTTGAGTAAGGACTCAAAAGCAGACAGCCAAAGCAAAAATGGGCAAATGGGATCACATCAAATTTAAAAACTTCTGCACAGCAAAGGAAACATCAGCCAAATGAAGAGAAACCTACAAAATAGGAAAAAATATATGTGAAACTATTCAAGTGACAAGAGATTAACAAGTGGGATGTATAAATAACCCAAACAACTCAATAGCAATATAAACAAACAATCTGATTTAAAATGGGCAAAAGTTCTAAATAGACATTTCTCAAAAGAAGCCAATTAGTCAACAGGTATATGAAAAAAATGTTCAACATCACTAATCATTTGGGAAACGCAAATAGAAACCACAATGAGATATTATGTCACCCCAGTTAGAATGGCTACTATTAAGAAGACAAGAAATAATAAATGCTAGCGAGGATGCACAGGAAAGAGAATGTTTGCACACTGTTGATAGAAATAAAAATTATTTCCATCTAAAATACAGTATGGAGGTTCCTCAAAATTTGAAAACAGAACTACCACATGATCCAGGAATCCCATCTCTGGGTATATATACAAAAGAAAGGAAATCAGTATATCAAAAAGATACATAACTGCCATGTTTATTGCAGCAGTATTCACAATAACCAAGATATGGTATTAACCTAAGTATTCATCAATAGATGAATGAAAAAAAAATGTGGTACATATATACACAACGCAATGTTCTTCCTCCATTAAAAAAAAATGGAATCCTGTCATTTGCGGCAACATGGATGAAAATGGAGGTCATTATGTTAAATGAAATAAGCCAGGCACAGGAAGACAAACATCACATGTCTTGCAACATGTGGGAGCTAAAAATATTGATCTCATGGACACAGTGGATAGAATGGTGGGAACCAGAGGCTAGGAAAAGTCACAGGTTGGCTAATGGACACAAAAATACAGTTAGATAAAAGGTAAGACCTAGTGTTTGATAGCGCAGTAAGGTGACTGTAGTAAAGTTAATAATTTATTGTATATTTCAAAAGAACTAGGAGAGGAGAGTTGAATGTTCTCAACACAAATAAATGAAAACTGTTTGAGGTGATGAATGTCCCAATCACCAAGATTTGATCATTATACATTGCATTATTGTATCAAAATAGTACATGTATCCCATAAATGTGGACAACTATTACGTATCCATAAACATAAAAAATTTAAAAATTAAAAATAGCGTAATTGCCGTAACATTCCAACAACCTAAAATCTTTTAGGAGACCAAAGACAAACATGCAAGCATGAAAACAATACATTCAAACAGTGCCAGGATTACATATACAACGACAAAGTGATCACATCATAGTCTGTATAAATGCAGTCCCCTGGATTTGTGCTGAGCACAGCCCTCGCGGCCCTATGTGGTGGGCCTAGGTTACAAATTATTCTCCATGAGCTCAGAGACAGTAGAAAACTTCTAGGTTGAGGATGATAGGTGATTCAGTCTGGAAGGAGTAAGATTTGAACATGTTCTTAAATAGGTGAGATTTGTAAATGGGGCATACTGGGGTCTATAAATTATTAAGAACAGAAGACATGTTTCTCCCACTTTCTGCTGTATTTCTAGGAAGAACAGTGGGAGAGGATGTAAAGTCCTCACTTTGAAGGGAACAATTCTCACTGTCTCCAAAAGAAAAGACATTTTTATGTTCTCACAGGTGGCAATGTGGAGAGTCATTCCATTAAATCATACTTGTGTATTCATATATTTATACAGATAGTTAAATTGTATGCAAAAACACAAATTAGCTTTTCTATGCCGTGGTGCCTTGAGTTTCAGAACAACTGTTGTCCTATTAAGACTGTTCAGCAGGCCGGGCGCGGTGGCTCAAACCTGTAATCCCAGCACTGTGGGAGGCCGAGACGGGCGGATCACGAGGTCAGGAGATCGAGACCATCCTGGCTAAAACGGTGAAACCCCGTCTCTAACAAAAAATACAAAAAACTAGCCGGGCGAGGTGGCGGCGCCTGTAGTCCCAGCTACTCGGGAGGCTGAAGCAGGAGAATGGCGGAAACCCGGGAGGCGGAGCTTGCAGTGAGCTGAGATCCGGCCACTGCACTCCAGCCTGGGCGACAGAGCGAGACTCCCTCTCAACAAAGAAAAAAAAAAAAAAAGACTGTTCAGCAAAAACATATTCATTCATTTTAAGGACATGTTTGTTCCTCGCTCTCTCCTTTCTTCCTTCCTTCCTTCCTTCGTTCCTTCCTTCCTTCCTTCCTCCCTCCCTCCCTCCTTCGCTCCCTCCCTCCCTTTCGAAAACATTGTCTAGAGATCTGGAAAGCAGAAGAAAATGGAGGAGCTACAGAAGACAGTATTGTTAAATGGGCCCTTAATTATGAGATAAATAAGCTAACTGCATGATGGGTTTGTAAACGATGAGTATATTCACTGGAAATGTTTATATGAAGATACAGCCAACCTAAAATCCCTTAAAATTCTGTAAGGCATAGATTAATCTTTTACATGTTTAGTAATCTTGCAATTTAATATATGAATCGTAAGGTTGGGGTAAATATTTTTGACCTCTCTTTTGTGACCCTCAAAATATGACTTTCTTTTTTAAGATTTTTCTTCCAAAATCAGAATTTATCTTATGAATGCATTGACCTTTAGGTGCTGAAAATGAAATAATGCATGCTTGCACAGATGTTTGCAAAGAGTAAGCCAAAATGTTACATAATATATCAATATGGCTATCTACATGAACTCACTGTATCAGACTGTGAGTTTAGCTACTGAGGTAAAACTGTGGTAAAACAAATATCTGGTGCCTATCTTTAAGATAGTAATAATCATTTAAGATTCAGATTGGAAGGTGGGGGAGGGGGTCTCATAATTCAAATCATCACAGAACGACACCTTTCCCCCCTTTATCTGTTTTCTTGATGATATGCAGAAATTGACAGCCCATCTATCAAAATTTGGCCTTTCTCAATCTGAGTTACATAAGAGAATTAAGACAAAAAATGACTTGCGTCATTATTTTCCTCAATTCACAAGCATTGAACAGTTGCTACCATTTTCCATATAGGAAGGAAGTTAACTCATCACATACACTGGAAGACTCAAGGAATTAAGAGTTTCTTCCTGATGGAACCCCAGTTCAGAAGGGCTGCCAACAAATAGGTTCGTTTTCAAAGGTCTGTCCCAGGAGGCTTTTGGTATCTGTCAATCAATTCTACCATTCAATGGTTGGAGCATCATAGACTAAGCACTGTTTTAGATCTTGTAAAATATTATTTTACTCAACAATGAGGTTGGTGTTCTTCTATCCAATTCATAATTAAGACAAGTGAGACTTGAAGGTATTTGAAACTTTCTATAGGTTACAGAATTCATAATTGACAAGTTATTAATTAAACCCCTCAATTGATTCTAAAAGAGTAAACTCTTTCCATTTTTCTACACTACTTCCACTATAATTGTGCCCCAATGGATAGTTTATCATGTTTGTAAAATGAGGCTAGGTTTTGATACTCCCTCTTACATTTTCTAATTAGACTTTTAATTTTAAGATAACTGTTACACATGCAGTTGTGAAAAACAGCACAGAACAACCCTGCATGCTCTTTATCCAATTTTCCCCATAGTAACTTCTTGTAAAATTACCATCTCATTTCATAACCAAAATAATGACATTACTACAGTCAAGATACAGAACATTTCAACCATCAAAAGGATTCCCCATACTGTGCTTTTATAACCACTTCTATACCTCACACACAAACCCCATTCCCTCTCCCCTGTTCACAACCTCTGGATACCACCAACCTGTTCTTAATTTCTACAATTTATTATTATAAGAATGTTAATGGAATGACATTGCACAGTAGGTAACATTTGATGATTTGTGTTTTTACAGACACCCACCGTAATTTTCTGAGATTTATTATTAGTTTGGTCCTTTGTTACTACTGTGTAGTACTGCATAATTTGGTGAACTACAGCTTGTTTAATCATTCACCTAACAATGGACATCTGGTTTATTTTCAGTTTATTACTATTTCAAATGAAGCAGCCACAAACATTCATGATCAGGTTTGTATGTGAGAAGTTTTCATTCCTCTGACATGAATGTCCAGGAGTGCAATTGCGAGGTCTCATTTTTGCATATGTAGGTTGCTAAGAAATTGCCAAATTGTTTTCCAGAGTGTCTGAACCATTTTATATTCCCACCAGTAATGTACGAGTGATCCAGCTATCCATCTTCTCTGGATTCTTGTCAGCATTTAGGGTTGTCACTTTTTCTTAGCCTTTCCAACAGGTGTGTAATGATATCTCTTGGTAGTTTTAATTTGCATCTTCCTAATGATTAATGATGTCAGACACCTGTTTATGTGCTTATTTGTATCTATGTCAACTTTGGTGAAATGTATGTTCATGTCCTTTGTCCGTCTTCTGGTTGGATTATGTTTTTAAAAAATTTTACTGTACAGTTTTTAGAGTGTTTTATACTAGTTTTTTTTTTTTTTTAATCACAGATGTATAGTCCTTAAGTATTTTCTGCCAGTAAATAGCTTGTCTTTTCATCCTCTTAATAGGGTCTTTCATAGAGCAAAAGCTTTTAATTTCAATAGGATGAATTTTTCAATCTTTCCTTTTATGGAACATGATTTTGTTGTCAAGTCTAAGAATTCTGCCTAGTCCTAGATTTTCTTCTAATGGTTTTCCAAAATTTTTATAGCTTTACATCTGTGATCTGTTTTGAGTTACAAGGTGTGAAGTTGATGTGAATGAAGCTTCACTTAGTTTGCTCATGGATGTTCAATTACTCCAGTAACATTTGCTGAAAAGGCGTTCCTCTTTATCAAATTAGTTTTCCACCTTTGCCTAAAATATGTTATATGTATTTGTGTGGGTCCCTATTTAAAACAAACTTTTTTCTTAATTATATGATCTCGATGTATCCTTATATCAAAGCTTCTACAAATCCCCATGTGTGAACAGGATAATTCACTAATGATGCTCTAATGTCTAAGCTAGGAGTAAACAAAAGAGAAATTAATTCTATCTACTTATTGCTAAAGACAACTATTTAATATTCACTAATCTAAAACACGGATAATTTTAAAATATTTTAAAACTTAACTGAATCACTTCCAATAATGCTGTTTTATCAGTTACATGTATTAGTTGCAAGCAACAGAAGCTGACACTTGCTGATTTAGACAGAAAGGAATTTATTAAAGTTTTTATTATTTCAAAATAGGAATAGAGGACTGGAGAACCAGGTTCAAGACTAAGCAACCATAAATATTCTCTAAAGTTAGTAAAGTGGCTTAATGAGTATATTCACTTGAGACAATAGATGCAGTAATTTGCATTGTTTCTGCTCTTGTGTCATTACATTGACCCAGTAGAAATGACTACTGTGTCGTCCCCTGTGAAGATTCCTCTACTGAATTGCCTCTTTTGTCACTAACTCAAAGTCGGTCCTAGGTTCCCGTAATTTCTAAAAACCAGCTCATGATCTTGTGCTCTAGCTGCAAGGGAGATAAGCATTTTGGGCATTTCATCTTTTATGATTCAAGACCTTATTTACTACCTTCACCATTCGTAATGTGGGAGTACTCTCCAAATATGGGAAAGAGACTCAAATTCTGGCTGAAATAAAGAAATGACAAATGGCTGATATAGACATTCATAGTGTTTATTTTTATTTATTTATTTATTTTTACTTGTGGAGGCATACTTTAACTTCTTTATCGTAGCTCTCTAGGGTTCAAGGGAAATATATGGTGATAAACAACTTGCATTAAGAATTATTCTGGTAAAATGTACTTCATTTATTCTAGAATCACTTGAGATAAAAACCAAGCCTGAAACAAATAATTCTCTTGCCCAGAAATCAATTCACGTAGAATCTCTGGGAGTGGATCTTGCCATTGCTGTTACCAAAACAAATAAAAGAGAAAAAAATAACCCTCAAAAGTAAAATAATTATTTTTCTTCACCATCGTTATGACAAGCCATAGTGCTACAATGGAGGTAGACAACTTGTTTTGAGAATATTCCAAGTCAAAATCATCACAGGTAGAGGGTCTCACAATGACAGAAAAGCCATAGCCAACTCTCCTGTCTCTCAGCGGTGTTCTGGAGGCTCACATGACCTCTACCTCCACAAAAAACAATTAACCAGTGAGAAAGTTCCATTTCTGTAATTCAAGAAAGCCCGCATGCTCATGATCACAAATGCTGCACATGCACAAAAAGTATAGATATTTGAAGGCATCAAAAACTACCAAAGATAAAATTGATAATTTATTCTTATAATAATTTTTAAATGAACCAAATGAGAATTCCAGACATGAAAATAAAAACATCAAAATTGATAGCAATGAATAGTTTTAACAGTAGATTATTTGCAGCTGAATAGAAAATTAGCAAACTGAAAGAAATGCAAGAACAATTATTTATCTTGAAGATTTGAGAGGGAAACAGATGAAAGAGTAAAAGCGTAAAGACACTTTGAGATATGGTAGTAATTACTTGCCATATCTCTGCTTTCTTACATATGAGTAAGGACAAAGAGAAAGAATGGACAGAATTGATACTTGAGGAGGTAATGGTGGAGAATGTTTCAAAACTGATGAATGATATCAAACCATAGAATCAAGAAGCCCTATAAACCTCAAGAAAGATGAACGGAATGAAAACTATATTTCTACATGTCATAACAAAACTCCTGAAAACCAAAGATAAAGAACATATTAAAAGCAGACAGAAGAAAAGAAACTAATCATTTTCAAAAGGCAAAAATAAGACTGCCAGATGGATTCTCAATGCAAACAATGGTAGGTGAAAGATTCCTTTTTCCCAAGAGCTAGAAAAACAAAATACTTCTGTGGCAATGGTTCTCCAACCTGGCTAGCCTGTAGAATCACCCAGTACCTTTCCTAGATACTGAAACTCACTTCTGGTTGGCTCCTTACCAACAGTCCTATTTCACTACAACCTATTCTACGCCCCAGCCTCAGGGGTTTTGTTAATTTGACAATGAACATTTAACCCCTCTTGTAAAACCCATCAGCAATTTCCCAGCTTCTTAGAACTCTACAAGCACTCTTATTCTGGATCTTTTCTCATTACTCCACACTCATCTCATCTAGACACATATTGTTACCTGGATATGTTGTGTCTTATGCATAGAACTTTTAACAAACCCTTCTTAATTCATGACTTGTCAGCTTTATGGTCACCTTCTCTAAAAACCACAAGGGTACCTACTATCTGCTTGGACTCGAGAAGTATGGGCTATATACTGCTTCAATTTTCTCTCTCCCCATCCATTCAGCTATGCCCTATCTCTTCAAGTAGGAAACAAGGATGAAAGAAAAGAACATAAAACATAAACCTCATAGATACCAGGAGCAAGGTGTTGCAAGGTAGCAGCTGTCTTTCACAGCCATGAGCCCACGTTTATGAAGAATACAAAACTGACTCTGAGCTACTGGTTTTTTAAAATATAGTCTCATTCACCGAATCTCCCATTGGGAAAATCATGATTGCATTGTTCAGAACTCAGTGAGTCTTAAATTAAGTACAATTTAAATAGCCGTGGTATCTTAATTACTTAGATGAGAATACACAAATTAGACAATTGAAATCTTTTAAGAGCATCCACATTGCTGGTAGAAGCATCAGTCATGTATCAAGACAGCCTGGAAAGCATGATCCAGAAGTCCTCAGAAAGGATTAACTCAAATTCATTGCATTGTTTATGAAGTGAATTTCTGTATGTCAAAGAAATTTTTTGTTGTATTCCTTCTGTGTTCACATTATAAAGCATTATAGACTGTCAGGAAATGAGGGTTACATAAAAGATTTAATAGATAATTAACTTTGTATTTCAGAGGTCTTTGCACGAACAACAGTGTAGTTAGCAGTTTAGAGGAGTCTAACGTGTTACATATTTTCTCTAGTTCCTAAAAAAATTATCATTTTATGGCAACAATTATCAACTCTGGTGTCACATTAAAAACACTTGAGGGAACTTTAAGGCAAACCCACACTCAACTCCAGGCCGGCCAATTCAGTGAGAGCCCAGGCCGAAGGATCAAGCTCTGCAGGTCACTCCTATATGCAGTTGTCGTTGAGAGTGTTTTTTTTTGTTTTAATAAAGGGATAGGTAATATAGATAATATAGATATAGATAAAGGGATAGGTAATATAGATAATTATCCGCTCAGGAAAGATAGCAATTCCATATGTATGGGTAGTAACATGCCACTTGGAAATACATACATATTCTACTGAATATATACATATTCAATATATAACACATTATATATGTATATATGTGTGTACATATATACATACAGACATAAACATGCTAAAGGGTAGTGAGTAATCAGAAAAAAGCAATTCCATATTTACAATGGAAAAATCATTAGGAAAAAAGTACTACACACGTTTCTACATGTGTATTAGTCTATTCTCATGCTACTGCAAGAACATACCAGAGACTGGGTAATTTATAAAGCACAGAGGTTTAATCGACTCACAGTTCTGCATGGCTGGGGAGGCCTCAGGGAACCTACAATCATGGTGGAAGACACCTCTTCACAGGGTGGCAGGAGAGAGAATGAGTACCCAGTGAAAGGGGAAGCCCCTTATAAAACCATCAGATCTTGTGAGGACTCACTGTCTCAAGAACAGCATGGGAGAAACCACTCCTATGATTCAATGACCTCCCACCAGGTCCCTCCCATGGCACCTGGGGATTATGGGAGCTACAATTCAAGACGACATTTTGGCGGGGACACAGCCAAAGCATATCAACATGTAATACATTTTATATATAAATGTACACATTTGAATAAGAGATTGGCATACAGGCAGCTTAAAAAATTAATGGTTGTTAAATAAAGGAACATAATTTAAATACATCTATTTTGATTTAAGCCCCTTTAAAGCAACAAGCAACAAAAATAAGAAACAAACAAAATAATCCAGCCTCTTGAGTTGAGATCATGCTGTGGTGGAGCACTGTCAATGCTTGGGCATTTAGCTAACGCTGTCATACTATATGGCGCATGACTATGTCAACATACACTCCCTTTTGATTTGTCGGATCCCCATTAATCTGCATAGTTTTTATATTTAGGTTTTCTTTAAATGAACTCACCTTTCAGTAAGCTGATTTAAACATAATCTTTTATAAAGCTATGTTAAATAAAATATAATCTTCCATAAAGGTAATGCTAAAATAAACATATTTAACTATTTAAATAACTTTTAAAGTTCTACCCAGACACTGTCAGCTAAATTTTGAAAGGAGCTCTATTTTTTTTTTTCTAAAAGGAGAGGTTAGTGAATTTGTGTTTGGTATCAATGAAAATGAAATTGTATCAATTCAGTGTGGCCTGGACAAGTAGCTACATAGTACTTCCTTATTGTGACATAAATTATTTCACTAAATAGCATTTTTATCTGCAATCTTAATAACTTAGCATTGAGTAAAGTGAATGATCATATCAGCTTTATACCAAGATACCAAAGAAAGCACGCTGACTTTGAAAGGTACACATGACTGCGTTGAACTTGTCTATATATACTCCAAAGTGGTAGCTGTTGTATAGTAGCTATTATACTGAACTTGAAGTTATAAACCTAGGTTTGTATACACAAACACACAAACCCAAGCTGTATCTCAGTAACTCCAGCTGATTTTCCTTTTGCATTCTAGTTTATGTACAGAATGGGGGTTAAAAATAGAATATACATTTAAAATCCTACCATAAGAATTATATAATATGTGTGATAAGTCTTTACAAGCTGTAAAATGCACAATACATACAAAATGTAGTGAGATTATGTTACCATTATGAAGTCTCAAACTAAGCATTAATATGTCTTTGCTCCCAGTAATTTTACTGTTAAGCCAAAAATAAAAATTAAACAAGAATTGTTGCAAATAATTCAGGAAAATGGCAGACAAAATATTTTGCCCATGTTGAAAGGTTACAACCATCACTAATCATTGCAAATACCATGCAAACAGTAGTTTTATTAATTTCTGCTCTTGCTTATAGCAAAATATCATTTCTTATTCTATCCAGTTTGACTGACAGGTGCAATATTCTCATTGAGTAATAGTGTAACAATATAAAAATGAATTACTTAGAGGATAATACTGCTCTGTATCTTAAAATAAATCTAATGAGGATTTCTGTAGAAAGTTAATGAAAATGTTCCCTATCTAGAATTTGTGGGCTCTGTGGACAAAGTTACAAGGCCTTGAAGAAAAACAGAAAATACTGTGACTAAAGTGAGGCACAAGTAATAAAACTGAGGCTAAAGAAATTATAGTATGGTCCCTTTTAATTATTTGATCTTATTTGATAGAAATTATGTCTTCCTCAAAACCAGCACTGCACTTAAAAATGTGTGAAATCTAGAGATTATCTGTAAATGGTGGGACTACAGATAACTATAATTTTGTTTGTATTGCATGTCTTTTATCTTCTACAGTTTCTAAAATTGATATAAATAGAAACAGTCCAAAGATACAAATACCGAATTGTCCTACTCAACAGTATCTACATGGTTTATGATCCAAACAGGGCAATGCTAACTAATAAAAATACTTCAAAAAGATGACATTTATGTCAAATATATATGCTTCATAGTAAACTATTTTTTTTTCTAGATGGAGTTTCGTTCTTGTTGCCCAGACTGGAGTGTAGTGGCGTAATCTCAGGTCACTGCAACCTCCACCTCTTGGGTTCAAGCAATTCTCCTGCCTCAGTCTCCTGAGTAGCTGGAATTACAGGCGCCGGCCTCCATGCCCCGCTAATTTTTGTATTTTTAGTAGAGACGAGGTTTCACAATGTTGGCCAGGCTGCTCTCGAACTCCTGACCTCAGGTGATCTGCCAGCCTCGGTCTCCCAAAGTGTTGGGATTACAGGCATGAGCCACTGCACCTGGCCTAAACTAATTTTGTATTCCGTATTCTATTGTATAGTGATCCAAAATATTCACCATTATTGTGCATGTTTGAAAGACATTTAAGGAAACTGGGAATGTAGATCGTACAAAGATACTTGACCACTGTAGCACTTCCCTGCTCACTGTTAATTTCAGTCATTTGAAAGATCTCTTTAAGTTTTGAGTATTATCTTTGTTTTCTAAGAAAAGGAATGTCACTTTTAAAGTTCACCTTGCCAGCAGTCATCTGTAAATCTATCAAGATAAAAACTGAGACGTGAATCTTGATAACTCTCTCTTATTACCAGCCTCTCCCAAGGCCTTATATGGTCATAATAATTTAATAGCAAAATCCAGCCATAATGTCCGTATTGGGTTTTTACTGTAAAAATTACCTTAATTTTCACTGTCTTTGGCTTAATTTTAAAAATTCAAAGAACATCAGACATGTTCATATGCAGATAGTGGCATGTTTTTAAAAGGAAAAAAAATTGCCAGTAGAGATAGTAGTTTCTAAGCACACATCAGATGTCATACACACAAACAGGCAGCTGAAGATAACGTAAAATATAGGAATTGGGTAGAAGATACTTAAGATCTTTTCTTACTGGAAAATTCTAAGAACCAGCATTATTTGCAGGAATATATATAGAGATACAGAAATAAGTGGCAAATGTACACACAGTGTAAAGAATATGCATACTTGTCACATGAATAAAAATCTAGAATCAAATAGAGAGTTCAAATAATGGATATTGTCACATGCTGAATTCGTATTTAATGAGAAATGATAACTATACAGATGACAAATAAACACAGATATCACAGATCCATTTCAGAAAGCAATGTCCAGGACTCACAATATTCTAGACAAGTACAGATCGAAACATATTCATTATAATTTCTGCACCATAAATCCACAGATTGGGAATTCATATATGAAGTAATGATTCTGAAAGTTCTTCAGAACTTTGAAACGGTCAGAATGACTAAGTTATTTATATGTTTTATCTTAAATATATTTATGCATCTAATTCTTGGCAAATTGGTAATGCATGCCATACGAGATACAATCTCTCTTTACAAACTAGTTTTTACAGACTTGGAGACCAAAGAAATGGTAAAATGGTCTAAAGGACAAAATACACAAATGTATATATGCACATTTCTATTTATTTTATTTTATTAGTTATTTTGAGACAGAGTTTTGCTTTGCCACCCAGGCTGGAGCGCAGAGACACGATCTCGGCTCACAGCAACTTCCACCTCCCGGGTTCAAGCAATTCTCGTGCCTCAGCCTCCTGAGTAGCTGGGACTACAGGTACACATCACCAGACCCCGCTGACTTTTTGTAATTTTTAGTAGAGACAGGGTTTCACCATGTTGCCTCAGCCTCCCAAAATGCTAGGATTACAGGCTTGAGCCACCGTGTCCAGCCATTTGTATTTATTTTAATGAGTGAGCTTCTATAAAAGGGTAAATTTTCATCAATCTCTCTCATGAACAAATATTCTGAGGAAAGCTGTTGTGAGAGGAAAGGAAAACTCACAGTGTTTACAGAAAGGAGATCAATTATCCTTAAGCCAGGAATGGAGCTGTCCTGAGGTTTTAATCAAGAAGGGAGAAAGGGGAAGAGGTAGGTGAATCCACAATAAGTTGTTAAAACAAAAGAAAAATACGCAAAAAGTGAAATTCTCAATAGGTGCTCAGCTCATAAAGTTAGTGCTCTTCAAAACCCCAAATCTGTTCCTCCACGTTTCCCTGCTTCTCCTACAGCGAAGTTGGTGCAAAGTGACAATGACTGGCCCAGAGATGTACTCTGAGTAGCAATGATGCAGGGGTTATTTATGATAAGTAATTCAGGCTTAACACAGTATGACTCTGTAATACACACACAAACACCAGTGTACACTGCCTCTCAAACTGTGGACACTCCAGGATAATTTGATCGCGTGTTGAGTGTGTACCTGAATACACATACACACACACACACACACACACACCACCCTATCCTGAGACACTCCTCCAGAACCCACACATATCAATACCAACCTCTCACCTGAGTTTGAGTAAGAAATATAAAATGTCTGTAGAAGACACTATTTTGCCTGCATACAATGTGTCTGTGAATAGTCACGTTGATGTATTTGAATGAATTCCTTGAAAAAAAATGATGTGAGGTCTGTGTCTAAAATAAGTCAAGGTATAGCAGTCTAAAATTTGTACAGTGACTGTGATGATGGTGATGATGGTGGTGATGATGGTGATGATGGTGGTGATGATGATGATAATGGTATCATTCCACAATGCTGCATCCATTTTTGATAACTTTAGGGTTAATACATAAACTGTTGGATTATTAATGCTTTCGGTGATTGAGTTCTTAGTTTGGCTGCAAACCAAAAACCGACTGGATATTTTGCTATATATGCCTTGCTTACTAAACTTTACTTCTTTGCCCAAACAGTGGGTAAGGGACTGGACTCAAAAGGTTGCTAGCTTCCCCAGTGAGACACAGGGCAAGGGCCCTTTTGACCTCGTAAAACTGGAAGCCCCTCTGAAAGGGCTGACTTGCTACCTAGAGGACGAGAAATGCCTTACAGCCCTCATTCAAAATTGCACTAATCTGTGAGGAGCAAAGCGCACATTAGAACATTTCATCATAACTTATGTTTCATGTCAGTAATTATCTCTGATGCAATTGGCCTCATATCCAGGCCTTTTTTTTCTCCATTAGAATATCACAGACTTCGATTTTTGAAAGAATGAGTCCTGTCCATAATAAATCAAATATCTATGCATGTTTAATTACAATTATTTATATTTTGAAATTTAGTTTTGGACATAAATCATACGAAATCATCTTATCCTTAGAGTTAAAAAATATGTTACTTGGAAAAGTTCATACTTTCGAGTCCATAAAATTAGGAATAAGTATTACTAACTATGCAAAGGAAATATTAATGTTTGGATAATTTCAATTTTTATGATTTGGGGTATGACTCTTTAAGGCACACAGTATTTGCTTAGAGTTTTACTCTCTTATGGGACTCACTTAACTTAGTAAGGTCACAGAACCAGCCATGTGAAGTTCTGCCATTTAAATTCACTCTTCTGCATATTAGAATATTCTGAATAGAAAAACATCTGACTTAAAAAAAAGTTCCCAAAATAGTCAAGGTGAATTTAGTATTTTGATTTAATTTAAAACAAAACTGTTTCAATATCTAACTTTGAAGTTTACGTTTCTCAGGTCGAAATGGAGGACAAAAGCAATTAATTTTTATATAAACACACTTTCATTGTTTTCTATGAAGGTTGCACTTTACAAAGGCAAAGCTCTAAACAGTGAACACAGCAAAAGAGGCTTTGTAAGTGTAAATATACGTTTGCACACATCGGTAGGCAGAAATGGTGTTCAAGATGACATTTCAAACGCCGTGAATGCCAGTTACCCAAAAAGCATTCAATGCACTTTCCTTGGGCCCTGTGTTATAATTGGGTTACATATTCAGTTTTTATTGTGTGAAATCCTGGCAAGCTTGGATGGGGTGAGGGGGGAATCCTATCAACTCCAGGGCCAAGTGCGCAGGAAGGGGATACTCAGGCTACATTCTTCAGTCTCATTTTCACTTGCAGGTGACTCTGTGAACGCAGACACACATCTTGTGTGGGACTTAACTCATTCATTAGTTATATATAGTGTGAAGCATCACACACAATCTCGATTTCAAGAAGAACAAAGGCCGAGAAAAATAAACAAGCATCGTGTCGTAAAGCAAAGGGCTTCAAAGGTCAAGCTAAGAAGATGACTCCCTTCCACCTCCAGCTCTGCACCTCCCTTGGCTGACAGCTGTGTGGTGACAGACTTGAGCATTACGTCCCGGCTGCGAGGAACAACCAGACTCCTGGAGAACCGCAGCTTTTTCTGTGGGTTCGTCCTTATATCCCTGGAAAAGAATGAGGCGCTTTCTCCTACCCAAGAAAAGCCCTTGAAACCTGGCCGAGGATCTGACTCTGGCGCCTGCTCTCTTTCGCCTTGGTGGGGCTCACGGCAGCGCACGTTGGCTCCAGGCTGGAGGAAGGGGGGCGTTGCTGTCGCACTCGCTCTTGCAGCCTCCCAGTCTACTACAGAACTGCTGAAGTTCCAGAATGGGCCCCTGTTGTCCTTGGGTACAGTCTGCACCTTTAATGCGAAACCCAGCAGAGGCAGCACCAAGAGTCAAGTCGGCCTTCGCCGTCCGTCCTCCTGTCCCCAACACCTGGCGCCGCCAACTCCCGACAAAGCGACTCCTGGTGCTTGGTGCTCTGCCCTCTTTCAGGGATTCTACTGTACCTTTCTTCTACTCTCTAACACTACTCTTCTTTTGCTTTCTTTTTTACACAGAAATTAGCAAAGTTCTCCCCTCTTTTTCCCCTTCTCCAAGTTGGAGGATTCTTCCAGCCATCAGGGAATACAGGGAAGGTTCTAGCTCAAGAGAAGGTTCTTCTCTTTTGCCCCGGGATGCAGGAGCCTGGTAGAACTGGAACTTGGAGGACAGTGAGGCAGACACAACCAGACTCCGGAGCACAGGCACTTTCTTTCCCAGACGAGTTTCCCCTCGCTCTTCCGGACCACCCCACCCGGGTCAGCCTCCCAGGTCACCCCACCTCGCGCGCTCCCTGGGGACCTCCTGCCCGTCCCTCCATCCTCGCCCTCGCGTCCCAAGTCTAGGCCGCTCCCGTCCAGGTGCCCGCCCCTCCTGTCCCGCTGCCTCCCGTTGAGTCCCTCCTACCGCCTCGTCTGGTCACTAGAATAGTTTTGAACCCTTGGGTTCCACACTGTTTCCCTCCCAAGCCAGGCAGCGTATCTCTCAAGAAGTAGGGAAAGGTCTCCATCAACTTTGCCGTTACGGAGCAGTGTCCGCCGGCGGGCGCGGGGCACACACCTGCCTGCACGCGGGCGCGGGTCCCCGGGTCGGGGAGCACTCGCGGGGCGCAGGAGCCGCCCTCCGCCACGGCGAAGGCGCCCTAAACTCGCTCGCTACAGCCGGCAGGGACGCGCGGCGCTGGGAGGGCATAAAACGGGAATTTCGAATTGAGCTTGGGAAGCGGGGACCAGAAAATGGTGATTCTAAACACACGCGAGCTTCGCCACACAGCAGTTCCACCCGAAAGGCGCACACTTTTGAGAACAGACCATCGTGGATAGCACCGCACAGAAACCTCCTCCAAGGCACGTTCCTCGTTGGAACTGACAACCCCTTTCGTCTACTGACTTCCCCGCACGGTCGAAGACAGCCCGGTGCACTCGAGGATGGGGACTCAGGCGCTCCCGGAGCCCGCAGGTCCGTCTGCAGAACCCCCCCGGCAGGTGCGGGCCCCCACCTGGCCAAGCAACAGGGCCGGGTCCCTCTCTGCCCTGTACCCGCACGGGTCACCTCTCCCTGCCCCCCCAGGCAGCCAGCCGGGCCGAACGAGCGCTGGGTAAGGAGCAAGCCGAGCGAACCACTCACCCCTAGCTTCCTGCTGCGGATTTTCACGTAGCCCTGCTTGACTATGTCGTTAAAGTTGGAGGCCATGGCCAGCGCGATCGGGCTCCTGCGCTCCGCGATCCGCTCTC
>NW_012109141.1:6018805-6104696 GCF_000951045.1 Mandrillus leucophaeus
CCCCACCCGGCTCCCCACCCGGCTTCCCGGTCCCTCAGCGCTCCCCGGTCCCTCAGCGCTCCCCGGGCGCGAGATTCCTAAGGACACGGCGCCTCATTCCCGGGCTCTAAATCTCCACTCGCAAGCTGGGCACCGGGGAAAGGGCGGTGGGGACACTTCCAACGTGGAAGGCCAGCGGGAGCGAGACACTTGTTTATTTCATCGGCCTTGTTTACAGTACATTTTTATTCCCAAGCACACGCGGTCGTTCCAGGTCTTTGCCCCGTTAGGAAGTGTAAATCAATCGACGCCAAACCCTTCCTGGTGCACACAAAGAGACCAATCGTGCGCATGTGTCTAATCCTCCCGCAGCCTAGAAACAGGCAAGCGGGCGAGGCAGCCGGGCGCCGACGTCCTCTGCTGAAGGAGTGGAGAAGACCGACCCGAATGGTTGATTTATGCATGCGTTTTCGTTAACTAGGACTAAAAGTGGCTCCTGGCTCTTTTGGGAAAATGGAGAATGTGGTTGTTATCAATGGATGCCAATGACTTCTTGAAATGCTCAACTTGTACAAACAAAAAATGAAGAACTTTCTCCCCTTAATGTAGAAACACATGGTATTTTAAAAGTAGGTTTTCCATTATTGTAAAGACACTTTAATTTTTAAGATTAGATTTTTGTGAAAGATTCGAGGAAAAAGAGGGATAATGAATTTTGACTGGAGGCAATATATGGATTTTTACTATAGGCTAGAACATTTAGTACTTACTTGCTAAGGATGTTTCTAATTAGTAAAATGTATAAAGGTTGACAATTTTTAAGGTGACTCCTGCAAGAGTTATATTTAATCAATAGATGGTGTTTATTACAGTGAGCAGTATTTTTCCAGATTCTCATTTAAAATTTCCCACCCCTATTTGAAACACAATAATACTAAGAAAGAAAGGAAACAACTTGAATGGGGTTGAGGGGGGAATGTAAAAACTTGAAGAATAAGGTAGCATGTCCCTCACTCCAACCAGACAGCATCCATGGGAGATTTTTGGCTCATACTTAGCAGAAGTCTCCATCTAGAGCCCATGTAAACCAATGGAAATTCTTACTTGCTTTAACAGCACGCTATTCCTATTCATTTATTAATGTGGGCTAGCTGGGTTTTGTTTTTGTTTTTGTTTTTTTGTTTTTTTAAATAAAAAAACTTCCCACCGTGCAAAGTACCAGATGCTGGGACAGATCAGATACTAAGAATAACACGGTAAAATCCTTTCTGCTGTCACTCTGGAATGGGCCCAAACTCTTACCTTCCCAGATAATTTGCATAAACTCCCTGGAATGGGCTCAAGCTCTGACCTTCTCAGAAAATGTGCATAAACTCTCTGATAACTCCTTGTAATTCTTTCCTCTGAATACCTGGCACAGCTTGTCTATTCCACCCACTTTTTACTATTTCATACACTGCATGGCCATTTTTAAAAAAATATAAAGACTGCTTTAGGTTTGTAAATGCTTTAAATAAGTTATTTTCTTCAGCCCTCTTTGCAACCACATATGTTAAATGAAGAATAGTTGGCAGTTACTAGATGAAATCGACGCTCAGAGACATTCAGTTGCAGAGTCACAGGTTTCAAGATTGGTTTGAGGTCTACAATGATTTCTATGACCACAGACTCCTTCTCCTATTTATACAATCATCTGTTTTCACAAGTCAGTTGTCAGTTATCAGTTCTTTGAAGTCAGGGATTAGTTTTGTCTCAGCAACAATCTTAGTGCTGACATAAATAACAGTCAGGTGTGATCACTGATCATGGCTTTTAATGATTATGTATGTGATTACTGTGTCGACACTCATGTTTATCAACGTCTTTGTAACACCCTAGCATGATTTCAGTATTCTCATTTATCTTTTATTTTTAAATGGGTGTTACAGCAATTTTTATGTATGCGTGTCCCTCTCTTTATGATCTTTATTTGCCTCTTGAAAGCCCTAGATTATCTGTCATGTAAATTTTCCCAATTCGGGATCTGGTTGCATAGCCTCAATTAAATATGTTCACCCAAGTCCCACATTTCCTACTAATGTGACTTAGAAACTTACTTGCATTCTCCTTTTTTAACAAAATAATAAAAGATGCTGTGTATATTCTACTGAATTGTACCAAAGGAACAAAACATCTAGCTGTTCCATTGATTGGAAGGTTAAAGTGTTGTCAACACTCATCTGTACATTATAAAATCATAAAATATAAATTCTATGAAATTGTAGAATTATCAAATTCTCCACCAACCTTCCAACTAGTGGTTTTTGTGTCACTGATGATCATTGCTTACATACATTACTTCATTAGGGATTGCAAAGTTGTGATTTTCTAATTTAACTTTATTCTTGAGTTTATGAGTATATACCCTCTTCTAAAAAAGAAACAAATAAACAAAAATACTTTCCCTCACAAATTAGAGAATTCCCCTGAAACAGACACTCTATAAGAAAGGCAGGCTTGATTCTTAACCATTATCATCCATGTTTTAGAAATCTTGAATGGGTTCTAGCAAACTCGAAATGAATCCCTGCCGCCTTTGGAATATCATTTCCAAAACTGGAGTTTTGTATATTTGATGTATTTCAGTGCATCACAGTCATTATTCTTTTTGGTGTTTGAACTATCCCATCTTAGATGAGAAGGAGCTGCTTCCATAGACATTTTTGCATTTTGAACAAGTAGCCATGAACTTTACTGGCCTGGCTGTGATCAATAGCAAGGTATCCCATGCTTATCTAATACATTTCCAACTGCAGACCTGGAATTCATTATTTCTTTTGGAACCTTAATTTGTTTTCAGTGAAATTCATTTCCCATAATTTGGTTGCTAGTGGTGTTTTTTGCTACTAGTTTTATGCTTTTCAGTTATAAAGCAAGGAAACTTTAATTTCAGAAATATATATTAAAAGAAAAAAACTCACTTTCAAAGTATATTTTCAATTCAAATTAATGTTGACATATTCCATATTTTAGGATTATTTTTCCTTTGAGATACTCTCTATATAGTGTGAAATATTTACAAGTTTCCAAAGTCAGATATATCAAATAAGGCACATTGAGAGAGATAGCTCTCATTTCTTTCCCTTCCTCTCTTTGTAAGAAACAATTTTCATTGGATTTTGGTTTGCCCTTTTATTTATTTTTATTTTTTTTTAAATATAAGGAAAGACATATATGGGTACCTATTTTTGTCTTACAAAAAAAAAAAAAGGCGGCCCGGCGCGGTGGCTCACGCCTGTAATCCCAGCACTTTGAGAGGCCGAGGCAGGCAGATCACAAGGTCAGGAGATCGAGACCATGGTGAAACTCAGTCTCTACTAAAAATACAAAAAATTAGCCGGGCTTGTTGGCGGGCGCCTGTAGTCCCAGCTACTCAGGAGGCTGAGGCAGGAAAATGGCGGGAACCCGGGAGGCGGAGCTTGCAGTGAGCTGAGATTGCGTCACTGCCCTCCAGCCTGGGCGACAGAGCGAGACTCCACCTCAAAAAACCAAAACAAAAAAAAAGCGTGCAATTCAACATTTTATTACTCCAGTAGGCAGCCTCTAAATTGGGCCGTAAGACTTGATATCTGGCCCTGTATAATTCCTCTTTCTCAGTGTGGGATGGACTTTCCCCTCCCCCCCGCCCAGCTTCTAATGAATACAGCAGAAGTGATGGGGTGTTCTCCCTGAATTAAGTTATAAAAAGACTGTGGCTTCTTACATGCTGGGTCGTCTCTATTGGATTGCTTACCTTGGAAGAAGCCAGCTACCACAATATGAGCAACCCTATGGAGAGGCCCATGCAAATGAGCTTGGAGGGTGTCCATCTGAGGCTTTCCAAAAGCCATGCGAGTAAACTCAGAAACAGATCCGCCCAGTCACTTTAGATGGCCACACCCTGGCAGTCACTGAGAGAGCCTGAGCCAAGACCAACCAGCTAGGCTGCTCCTAGTTGTTTTTCAACAAAGGAAACTTTAGTTATTTGTAAGTTAATAACTAAAATAGACTTTGGTATATGGAAGTAGGGTGTTGTCTTAATGGAAAAAAAAAAACTTAAAATTTGAGAATGATTTTGGAATTTATGAGTGGCCTTGAGAAGAGTATTAGTAAAGACGGAAAGCATCTTCAACGTGCTGTTGGTAGCATTTTGAACTTTGAGGGCACTGAGTAAGCTCACACAACAAAGTGAAGAAAATATGATTGAAAATTGAAAGGAGTATTCTGGTTATTTAGTGGCAGGAAACTTAGTAAGAGAGTTCCTTGCAGCTATGTGGAAACTAGAAAATGCATGTAATAAACTCCCTGATCTAGATAAGAAAATCTCCATCCACAGTATTTGAAGTGCAACTGTTTCTTCTTTCCATTTAGTACATTTTTGTTTGTTTGTTTAGACGGAATCTCACTCTGTCATCCAGGCTGGAGAGTGCAGTAGCAAGGTCCTGGCTCACTGCAACCTCCGCCTCACAGGCTCAAGTGATTCTCCTGTCTCAGCCTCCTGAGTAGCTGGGACTACAGGTATGTGCCACCACACACTCGGCTAATTTTTGTACTTTTAGTAGAGACAGAGTTTCACCATGTTAGCCAGGCTGTTCTGGAACTCCTGGCCTCAGGTGATCTGTCCATGTCAGCCTCAGTGGCCTCCCAAAGTGCTGAGATTACAGGCATGAGTCACTGTGCCTGGCCCCACTTAGTACAAATTGAAAGGAGAGAGATACACTGAGGGAAGGACTGTTGAACAGAGAAGGGAGCCAACAACTGATGGTTTCGAATATTCTCACCTTCTCCAGACCAGAATGCTCAAATTAATAAATGGAAGCTGAACAAAAATCTCATCCTGGGCACTGACTGCCATGAATATTTAGTGTAAAGATAATGTCAAGGATGTGACAATAAAATATATTGTTTAAGATTTCAGAAAATCAATTATTTCATGGCCACACTCTTGGCTTTATCTTTACCCCACATTGTCATGGCACTGCTCTTGATTTGATCTAATAAAGAGAGTCACAGGAAACCCACAACATTCTTGAAAGATTTATTATGCTGAAGCATTGCCAGACAAAGATAATCTACAACGCGGAGAAGCACGTGGATTCCCGATATTCTACTAACAAGAAGCAGGCTGAGAGAATAGGTCAGGTGCAGAGACATGCTACATTAAATAAATAAATAAATAAATAAATAAATATTACTCAGAGGGAGGAACCAAGAGCCTAGAAGGGAGAGCAAAAACCTTGGAGGATTATACCCTTACCCTGAGAACTAGTCCGGAACTTCCAGCATTTCCCCATTTGGATTTCAGAATTATCATGGACCAGTAATTGTTTTCCTTCTGTTTTCTCCCTTTTTGAACAGGAATGTGTATAGTGGCTGTATTATGCTTGTCCCACCATTGTTGGATATATGGTAGGCAGATGACTTGTCTCTTTAGTTTCAAATGTTTGAAAAAAAGATCTACAGTTGAAAAACTGTGCCCAAGGCATTACACTTGAGAAGCTTCATTTCTGTTTCATATAACAAAATTTTGTACTTTGAGTTCAGACTGTAGTGAGTGAGAATCTGAAGGTCTTAAAAGGGGTTGGCATATTTTGCACATGAGGAACATGAAGCATTGAGGGTCAGGGAGCAGCCTGTGGGAGGCAGCTTTTAAGATGGGTCTACAACCTCCCGTCTCCTTACAATCACCTCTTTGCGTGTGGCTTGGACTACTGAATAAATTCTCAGTCTGGCAGAAGTGATAGGATGTCATTTTCAAGAATAAGTTATCAAAAGCATGCGAGTGTATTCCCTAGGTATGTCTTGCTCTCTCCTTTTTTCCTTTCGTTTGCAAAATGAATGTACTCCTTCCTTATGAATGTCATCTAAAAGTATTACTTAGTTCATGTTTCTAATTCAAAATACTGGAAACCTAAAAACATACTCTAGATCTTTTCTGGCACTCATTTTTAAGGAATTATGTTTTTTGAAAATGTATTTTAGGGATGTTTAGTTTACTGGGCGAGAGACTGAGTTAGGATACCCTTGGCATCCGTTTTCCCTTGTACCATGAGGTAATGAAAGATACAACTTCTGAGTATGCCTTTTGAGACTTCCTGAAATTTACCTCCTCAGGTCCCTCACCCACAAATATCTTGATCTTCTCATAATGACAGATTCCTGTCCGGGTTCATTTTTATTCTAATGTCTTAACAGTTTTCTCCTCAATGTGGGACTTCATATTTCAGAGTGCTAATCCTCAAGCAACTCCCATACACTTGCACCTCTACCTACAGTCTCCACACAACCACTTGAAGTTTGGGACATCTGAAGCCCAATCTTTTAAACTACATGTTTTTTTAAATTAATTGTTCTCAGATTGGTCTACTTATTCCTTTAGTCTAAGTAGGAAATCTTCCTCTAGAAAGTGTATCACTGGAGAGATATATAAATTCTTAGGGCAGTAATAGATTGTTCTTCTCCTCTAGTTTCTCCTATACAACTACTTATCCCCCGAGATCCTTGTTGCTGTTGGTGATTAGCCATACCCACCCTGATTTTAGCTTCTGTGGCATATCTTGTCACTTAGTTAAATTAAGAAGTTCTATCGATGTTTTTCCTTTTCTATCCCAGTTGCTGTCTTTATTTGACAGAATTTAAGATATTCAAATTATTTTGCTACCCACCCCAACCCCATCTTACAGAGCACCCACTTCTATATTTATAAGATATTGTATTTATGATTGAAGATTTTTATATAAATATTTAACCCACTTATTTAAACTTATTTGAGGGAAAACCGACATGACTACATTTCTCTTAATGTTTAATATACACTTCTTGAATAGATCTTTATGTAATATGAATAGCCCATATATTGTCTACTAAAAATAAATATGTATTTGCTTTTGTTTTTGTACCTTCTATTCAGCTGAATAGAAGTCAATTTTTATTATAGAACCACATATTTTAGTCATTTATAATAATTACAATGTGGATTTCATATGCTTATAATAGTGGTTAACATCTGTCAATGCAAGTTCATTTCCCATCCCAATGTATGTATTATAATTGTTCTTTTCAAAATTTGTGATACCAAAGTTTTAGTTTATAAATCTCTCCCATACTTCCCACACTCCCATTTCCCGTTGGACTTGCTTGCAATTATATGATTATTTTTCACTAAAATTTGAGTAAATGCATATACTTCAAATTTTGTATTTTCCTATTTAGATTATGACTTTGCTTCCTCTTTCCATAAATCATACTACTTGGTAACATATTGCAGTAAAATATGCATCATGTTTACATATTTCTTTTAAATTTATTCTTTGGCACATTTTTCGCTGTCATAAATAATATTGTTTCCTTTATTAAACTTTATCACTGATGATAATATTGGATTATTGGAAATGCTCTTATAGAAGTCTCATGGAAAGCTCTTACTATTTAGAATTGATTTTTAATTGATTTTCTTGCATTTTTTGTTAAAATAAAAATAATTTTATCTCCTGTTCAGTATTTTTACTATAATATTTTTTATTTTTTTATTTGCAATGGATATAACTTCTGGAACAATGTGAAGTAACAGCTGCTAATGCAGTCATTCAATAACATTTTTGCTAAAGAATTTGAGGAGTGATTAAGGATTAAAATATGAACTCCTCAGATAAAATACTTCTTTTCAAGTCTTATTTTGTAAAGTACTTGTTAACCAAAATGTTTATTGAATTTTACCAAATGTGGGCCGACCGCGGTGGCTCACGCCTGTAATCCCAGCACTTTGGGAGGCCAAGGCAGGCGGATCACGAGGTCAGGAGGTCGAGACCATCCTGGCTAACACGGTGAAACCCCGTCTCTGCTAAAAAGACAAAAAATTAGCCGGGCGTGGTGGCAGCGCCTGTCGTCCCAGCTACTCGAGAGGCTGAGGCAGGAGAATGGCAGGAACCCGGGAGGCGGGGCTTGCAGTGAGCTGAGATGGCGCCACTGTACTCCAGCCTGGGCAAGAGCAAGACTCCGTTTCAAAAAAAAAAAAAAAAGTACTAAATGTGTCTTTTGTATCTGTGAAAATCATAATATAATTTGTATCTTAAATTTGATAAACTAAGTACATTAATGCATTTATTTGTGTTGGCCATCTTCAATTCCTAAAATACAATTTGGTTAATCAAGATTAATAAGTAATGTATTCAATTTGATGGGATAAGTTACCTGTGATTAATGTAATTATAGTTGCCATGTAGTTAGTGTTCTGTGTATTTTGTAAAAAAGGAAATAGCAAATGGCATTCCTTTTTCTATATTCAGAAATATTTTAAATAAAAAATGATCTGGTCTTTAGAAGTTGGACAAAATTTTTGGCCCCATATATTTGACAAGTTAATTCTTTTATTGCTTTTAACTCATCTGAATTCAATGAGTCTTCCAAGTGTACAAAAATTTTTCTCTGCTAATTTTAGTGATTTATGTAATACAGAATCACAAATATCTTTAGGATTTTAAAATTAATTATTTCATGTTATATACAGAATTTTAAATATCTCTTTGATGTTTACAGTGGTAGTCTCATTTCTAAAATTTCGTATTCCCTTTCTTCTTTCTTTTGATTTCTTTTGATTAGGTTTACTTTTTCTCGTTAATCAACTCATATTTTTATTATTTAATTGTATTTTTTCATTTATCTTTTACATATACACACCGCTGTCCAAAATGTTTTATAAAATGTATAACTAGTTTCCTGCTAGGTCTTTTCTTAGATACAGCCCTACTTCCTAGAGTCAAACACATTTTAACACAGGGGTCCCCAACCCCTGGGCCATGGATATCACACACACAATATCTCTCTCCTACTTCCTTCAAATATTATTTCTTTCACTCTCTTTATTTCCACTATTGTTTCACTGTGTATTATAGCCTTAATTGCATTTACTCAAAATTTATATATTGAAGCCCTCATTCATGGTACAGTAAAATGTGACTGTATTTAAAAACGGAGTCAAGTTAAAAATGAGGTATTGGTGGGGAGAGGGGATCTAATTGAGTATGTCTGTTGTCCTCAGAAGAAGAGGAAGTTTGGAGATAGACAGGTAGAGGTAGAAGATGATGAGAAGATACGGGGAGAAGATGTCCGTCTACCAGCTGTGGAGAGAGACCTCAGAAGAACCTAACCCTGCTGATTCTTTGCTCTCAAGACTTCTAGCGTTCAGTGCATAAGAAAATAAATTTCTGTTGTTTGAGCCACCCAGTCTTTGGTACTTTTATATGGTGGCCCTAGCAAACTAATACACTATGCTACCTAAAATATTTTATGGCTGCAGAGGCCTTCACATATTTCTTTAAATTTATTTCTTGATATTTAAATGTGATGTATTACTGCCAATATAAGTAATGTTTTTGAAATATTTTCATTTTACTATATAGAAATACAGTTGATTTTATATATTGACTTTGCTATATTCACTTATTAGATCTAGTAGTTGATTTGCAAATTATTTTGAGTTTTCTACATATACAGTGATGTCATCTCCGAATAAAAATAGTTTTACTTCTTCCTGCTCTGGTTAGGGTCTATTTAAAGTTTAATGGAATTGGTAAGATTGGATGTTCTCGCCTGTTCACTTACTTTGGGGAAATCTAATATTACATTAATTAAGATATTAACTTCATAAATAACTTTGTTATGCAGAAATTTCTATTGCTGGTTTTTGGGTAGATTTTATATGAATAGAGGTTGAATTTTATCCAATGGCAAATGTTTTGAGGAGGAGACAGTGTTCGAAGCACTTGCAAGTCTCCAGTTGGTTACTTAGGCCCCATGTCATTCCAAAAATTCCACTTGGTTTCTCATTTCCATACCTATGGACCACCAATGGGAGTAACCTAAAAATTCTCGGTCTCCACTTAGAGCAATATAGCCAAATGTTCTTAGAATAGAAATGACTGCTTACACATGATGTCACCACTTTCACTATGGCTTTAAACACTTCCCCATCTGCTGTGTTTTCAAAGACCTGATGGATCTTTGACTCCTAAAAAACAATAAGACTATGAGGAAGTTGCATGCTACTTTTCAGAAATTTTTGACGTCACCTTTTAAACCATGCTACATAACTTCAGAATTCAACACATTTCTTTAGAGGGGAAATTGTTCGAGTCCCTTCACATGTCCAATTTTGTCAGTATCAGATAATTTTTCTTGTTTATTTTATGTGCTTTTTAGAAATATGTTATTGTAGGCCAGGTGTGGTGTCTCATGCCTGTGGTCCAGCAGTTTGGGAGGCCAAGGCAGGTGGATGGCCAGAGCACAGAAGTTCAAGACCAGTCTGGGTAACATGGTAAAACCCAGTCTCTGCAAAAAATACAAAATTAGCCAGGCATAGTGGCATGAGCCTATAATCTCAGCTACTCAGGAGGCCGAGGTGGGAAAATCTCTTGAGCCCACTAAGTCGAGGCTGCAGTGAGCCAGGATCCCAGCCCTGCACTCCAGTCTAGGTGACAGAACTCTGTCTCAAAAAGAAAAGAAATATATATATATATATATTTTCACATACACACACACACACACACACACACACACACATATATATAGTATAAAAGAGTCTTCCTTTTCATCGTTTTCTAGAGAGGTTATGATATTCCTGGAACTTAACCTATGCTAGAGTAATTGGTAAATTCATAATAGATTTTTTGGCTTACACTATGAAAATGCAACTAATAAAAAATCTCTATTTTTAAAAAATAAAGTTTTCATATGTGGACAAGTACTTAAGTGGTGAAGGTTCAACAATAAATTTTTTAAATTGAGTTTATATTTTCCTTATGTCCATCTTGTTTCAAGAAAGTTAAATTGAACTCTTTAAAACTTAATTTCTGTTTATTTTTCTTAGATTTCAATAGATTTTGCATACATATTTAACTGCACTGTTATTTACTGCATCCAGATTTATGAATGTTATAGCTTCATCATATATTATGCCTTTTAAAGTCATTTAATAGCCTTTATACCTTTTGGTGCTCTTACCCTTCAAATATATACTCTTCCTGCTCCTTTATTATGTTTGTTATATGTCTCTTTTCCAAACTTTTTATTTTCATTATTTTAAGTGTGTTTATTTCAAACAAGTTTTATACTTTAACCCAACTTGACATTTTTTGACTTATGAGATAATTTAATTCACAGAATTCATTTAATTCACAATTATAATAACTATGCTAGATTTTATTCCTTTCATATATATTTTTATTATTGATTGAACTGTTTTTCACTTTTTTCAGTGTTTGTTGCACTGACATGTTTTTTAGTTATTCATTTTTCTTCATTAATTTACAACGTCAAATGCAATTTTCTGTTCTAGAAATAAATCTTTTTTCTTGCCTCTTAGGCAAACATATATGATTAATCTACTGGATGCACTAATTAACTCCCCAAGCAAAACCATTTCCCCCACCAAGATACTCTATTTTTCCTTAAGTCCCAAAGAAATAATTTTAGAATAGTTTTATTTTCACTTTCTCTTTTTTCCTACCCCCAATAGAGATTTAGAATGTGGTTATTTCTCTTATCTATTCCTTTCCCCCAACTATAAGTTATTTTTTTTCCGAGATGAATTTTTTCATAATTTGTCCCTTAACTGACACTGTATGACAAATTTCCAGGCCCTTTTCCTACATTTTAATATGATATATTTATATATATACACACATATTTATATATATACACACACACGCCCACACACACACACATATACATACATATCTTAAGGTACTCAACATATGTTTCTCTAAGTTTTATGTTCCTGTATTGTAGGTATTTGGGTGTTTCCTGTGGTCTTCTGTGTCTATTTTTGAACAGAGTCTGTCCTGAAATGGGTGTGTGACTGACAGACTTTGGATTTTTGCATCCTCTTTAAACATCTTTCTCCCTGAAAATTGAATAACTTGTTGATTACAGTGTAGATTCCTGGGTTTCAGTCCTATATCTCGGTGATTTGTATATGTTATTTCGTTGTCCTCAATCTACAGTGTGCAGGTAAAAAATGCAATGTTGATTGACTTTTCCTTAGTATGTAACTTTTTCTTTCTGTTTTGTATCTTGTAAATTTTTCCTTCATCCTTTAATTTCAGAAATATACCAACAGAGCCTTGTGTGCTTTCTAATTAAGACGCTCGGGAACTTAACAGTTTTGTTTTATTAGTAATATTATAGAAATACTTTCTATTATTTGTATTATTTCTTCAATTTTTGCTGCTCATACGTATATTATCCTATGTCTTTTTCTGGAATTTTTATTGTATCCAGAACGCTTTTCGTTGTTTCCCCTTATTATTTTTTCTGTCTCCTTATGTCTTTGACTCTCTTCCCTGAGACATTTCTTGCACCTGATCTTTCAGATCATACGCTCAGATGTCAACAGTAATTCTGCTCTCTTAATTCATATTCTAAACATGTAATTGGGAAGTTCTGTATATATCTCTTGAAAGTCTTTTGTCTGCATTAAGTTGTCCCTTTGAGGTTCTCAGGTGCTCTTTGTATTATTTTATTGATACTCATTCATCTCCTGCATCAGTTGT
This sequence comes from Mandrillus leucophaeus, assembly GCF_000951045.1. NCBI lineage: Eukaryota > Metazoa > Chordata > Mammalia > Primates > Cercopithecidae > Mandrillus > Mandrillus leucophaeus. The sequence goes on from NW_012109141.1 coordinate 6,031,351, forward strand.
GCTTCATGCGGTTTATTCTGATTGCTCTGCCGTATTTCATTGACTTCCGGACACTTCCACTTATTTTGACCGGCTTCTGTCTAGATGTTACAGATTAATAAATCGTAAGAATCTTGTCTTTCCCTTTGAGGTATGTATATCTCTCTGGACCACAACCTTTCTTGATCAGTGGCTTTCCAACCTTACCTTTTTGCTGTTTTTCAGACCTCAGAGGAGAGTGTGACAATCAGTTAATCTTTTTAGCCTATAATAGGAGAAAATTTCCGCACTTGCGCCCGGCTCTTAGCTCTTAGCCATTTGGCTCAGAAAATATGAGCTTGGGGCAGTAAGCAGCAAAAGAGAGAGCCCCAATCCTCTAGTTTTTCCTTTTGTTTTCTCAATTTTCTCTACAGGAACTTGAGAGCACATTGAATATGAAGACCAGATTCTCTGCAACTGTGAGAAATTTTCTTTTGTTATCTTAGTGTTTTTTTTAATTCCTACTATTCAGAAGTTATACTTTTTAATTCAATTTTGTCACTTTTTTTAATCTATTGCTTTTTGCTTTCTAATTTGGGATATTTTCTGGACTGTTATATTTAATCCGTTCCATTGTTTAATAATTTTACTTTTACTTTGGCCATGATACTTCTTATCAATCAGATCTTCTGTTGTTCTGATTTTTCGTCCAAGGAGCAGTCTGCGTAGTCTTTTAGATGCAATGTTTTCCTTGTTCTCTGCGGATGTTCATTACATTTTAAAGTTCTCTTCTGCTGTTTGCATTATCTGTTTCATCTGATTCTGATATTTGTTGCTTAAACTTTGTCTTTCTAGTTCATGATTCATGCAATTTTCAGCTAATTAGTAACATTTGGTGGACATATTTTTTTAAAAAAATTAAGGAATAGGAAGGCAGACTGGCAGATGTGCATGTGTGAGCAGCACTTACCTTTAAGATTAGAGCATGGGGAGCCATTCTTTATGTTGGCACCATTCCCAGTGAGAAATGAGGAGAGCTTTACTCAGTCAAGAGCACTCACAGTGGTTGGCTTTGTTCCTCCCATTTAGTTCAATTTTTTTAGAGATGAGCCCTCTGAATTTTTGCCCCTGGGCATAATGCCAGATTGCCAGATTTCAGTGGAATAGGTTAGTAGGTGGGTGAGGCGATGACTGCCCTATGTAATCTTTCAATTATTTTCTATTCTATTTCCTTTTTCTACTATAGATTCTGTTCTAGCCTCTAACTCGAGCTTCTTAGGAATGGTGCCAAGCCAACTGACTTTCTTCTCCAATGCAACAACTTCCTTATTTATTTAATTTTTTTTTTTTTACCACAACTTTATCTGCATTCCTTCACTCATCAGCTCTTTTCCATCCACTTTCTTTATTCTAGAGGTGCTCAGATAACATCTCTTGATGGCTCCCCACCAGCTCTCTTCACTATTGTGAATGCCTACCTCCAAAATAGTTTTCTTTATTCTCATTTTAGAAGAAAAAGGATGGAGATGACACAATAGTTCACCGTTTCAAAAAGGAGTATTTTTTTCTATTTTTCTTTCCTAAATTTCTTTAAATTTATTATTTTTACTATTTTGTCTTTTAAATTAGATGCTTAAATAACATTTATTTATTTAACTACCTATGTTTATTTTTTAGTTTATGTTTTGAAACAGGGTCTCACTGTCATCCAGGCTGCTGTGCAGTAGTGTGAGCATGGCTCACTGCAGCCTCCACTTCCCAGGCTCAAGTGATTCTCTCACCTCAGCCTTCCTAGTATCTGGGACGATAGACTCTCATCACCACACTCAGCTAATTTTTGTATTATTTGTAGCAAAGGGGTTTTGCCATTTAGCCCAGTCTGGTCTCGAACTCCTGGGCTCAAGCAATCCACCCACCTCAGCTTCCCAAATTGTGGGAATTACAGGCATGAGCTACCTTACTTGGCATGTTTGTTTGTTTTTACATGGTGAAACTATTTAAAGCTATGCACACTTTCTTCTAAGATCAGTTAAGTGCATATTCGCTATATTGCGTTGTTTTCATTATGATGACAGTAATTGATAAACAGATGTTAAGATTTTGATTTCTTTTTTGATTTGAGAGCTATTTAATAAACCTGAAAACTTCAGTCTTAGATGACACTTTGCTGTTAATTTCAATTTTTATTGCATTTTTGTCAGAGAATGAATTCTATTAAATTAAGCTAACCTATATCATTATAATCCTATAAAATGAATACTGATTGATATTTTCTCTTAGGAGAATATAATTAATGTTTCAAAATATTTCCATGGGTTTATTTTGAGAAAACAAATTCTCAATAAGTGCACATGTTGCAAATTGATCTTAATTACATTATTCATCATATATTGTCTTTATATCATCATATATTGTCTATCCTGACAAAAAAAGTTGAGTGTATTAACTTCAACTATTGTTTCTGACAATTTTTTTGTGTGTATTGCCACACAAATTTCTCTCTAAGATTTTTCATGAGGAAGAGGACACAAACATTGGCGTTTGAGATTGTATAACTTTGTTGAGCCTCACATATTTGTATTAATGTAAGTAGTATTAATATTTCACAGTTGTCTGAGTACTATGTATTTCCAAGACTATCACATATAATATTTACTCAACAAATGCCAGATATATTTTTATGCTTTTTTAAAATTTTGTTTTGTCATATACATTTTGATGCAATGATATTCAATGCATAAAATTAGGTCTGTTTTAGATCCTTTAAAATATACACTTGTTAACAAAGTTACTGTGTTAACATGTTTTGCCTTGAGTTCTCCTTTGCTTGATATTTTTTAAGACTTTTTCCCATTCGTACTTATAAAGAGGTAGACATTAATCTATTCTGTTTGTTTTTATGTATGTGGATCACGTTCTTTTTGGTGCACTTGTTAAAGTTTTTTTAAAAATTGTTGGGTTTTTATTATTAATCTAGTCCTAGAATCCTTTGTTTTTATGACTAATATAATTATTTTTACTCCTATTTTCTACATCAATATTTTCTGTTTTCTTTCATATTATTTTCATGGTTATTTTTAATGCTTTGTTAGATTGTTAGGCAGGTGTTCCTTTTATCTTCATTAGTATTTTAGAAAATACAGTATCTTCCAAAATATTGAGGAATATTATACATATAAAGATATACATAATATATACAAATATATTATATATAAAGATATACATAATATATACAAATATATATAAAGATATATATAATGTATACAAATATATTATATATAAATATACACAATATATAAAGATATATGTATCGTCCAATGATATAAATATATATGTGTGTATGTGTATATATATATAAAATAACTTATTGTTTCAAATATTTCAAAAGCCTGTTGGTATGTATTTTAATAATTGAAAGAGATAAACTGAAACACTATCTTTGATTTTTCTCCTTCTTAAGAGTGTTTAGCAAACTAAACACTCTTAAGATAGTGTTTAGCAAACTTTTACTTGCCCTCTCCATCTAAATAAAGTTTAAAATATAACTTGGGGTAAATTGGTTATTTCCAACATATTTTTTTCTGTCAAAGATATATTTGACATTTTATTCAAATTTATGTTGATTTATTATTATAATTTAAATATAATAATTTTTTACTTATCATGGAAGAAAATATTTGTACCTCTTGTTTCTAGTTCTCATGAAAACAAGCAAATAGGTTCAAGGTATTAAAAAGTAATGTTTAATTATAAAAAATAATTTGGAATTAAAAATCTATGTTAATTGGCATCCTCATTGATATGTAATATTGATTGACATACTTATAAGACGTGTCATTCAAGAGAAATAGAATGAGTTCATCAAATGGAAGTTCAAAAATGTCTTTCTTTTTAGCTAGAGATATGTAATTTCATAAAACCGATAGTTCGTGTTCAACCCTCTAGTAGGTTTTATTTTAACCCAGTGATTTGTCCATGTGAGATGATATTTTGAGGTATAGCAGATATGAGAACCAAAAGAAGGGAAAGTTCTTTTTCAGTTAGAAAGCAGATGCACAGGATCTCTTAGAACAGGAAACATGGACAGAGAATGATAGATGGGGGAAACTCCTATCTTGGAGTCCCACAATGCCTGAGGGCTGACTTCACATTAGGACTTTGTAGACCCTGTATTTGCAGATCTGTCTTGTCCATGATAAACTTTTTAATGCTCCTGTTCTGTCTCTCTGTCTCTAATAGCTTCTCTCTCTCTCTCTCTATATATATATATGTGTATGTGTGTGTGTACATATATATATATATATTTGGTGCTAACTCATACCTATGACGCTCAGCTTCTTCTTTGGTTTTCAGAAACATCATTAATCTCTGCTGCTCACAGTTCATCTCTGAAACTTCTTTGTTGTAGAAATAGCATGAACATCAGAACATGACAAAATATAACTTCCAAGAGCCTCAGCTTTTCCCAACTAATGAAGGTGAATATCAATAATTCAGAGATGTCTCTTGGCATCAGGTGATATGATATCCCTGCACAGTGCCCATATCCTAGATTATATAGAACAAATAATAGGTGTCGTCTTCTGTCTTAAAGAATTTTTTTGTACACATTTATCCTCTCCAAATATGGTGAAACATTATATCTTAAATTGCAGGCAAAAGGTGTCCTACATATGTATCATAGCTACTCTCATTATTTTCCAAATCATATAATAAGTAAACTTTTATATAAGTAGCTTAGTTATTTTAATCGGATGATTAGTCCAAATATGTATACATATCTGTATGTGCGCACACACACACACACAACTGTATAACTCATTAATTACAGTCAAAATTGTTGCTCTAGTTTATTCATGGATATTTTACTTTTGAGTCTTTTAATATTTTATACACAAGATTTACCAATGCTAGTAGAATAAATGCAGCTTTTAATATCATAGCTCATTATGGAGCTCCATTATGCTTAAAATGACCATGTATACAATTAGGAATCAGCTTGAAACGGAATAAAGGCTCTAGGATTTGAAATCACATGCTCTCATTTAGAATTTTGTTTCTGGAACCTACAAGCTCTGTAAACTGGGAAGGTTTGGAAAGTCATTTATCTTTTTTAGTCTTAGGTTTCTTTGGTAAAATTGAAGTGGGTATTCAATACAAATAAAATGTTCCATATAATTGGTATGAGGATCAAATGACAGTTGAATGAAATCAGTATAATCCTAAAGCACATTATAAATATAAAGTACATTATCTATAACCTCAATTATTACAAACGATTTTAAAAATCTTTAGAATATAAAGAACGTTCACTTTGCCGAACTCTGCACTTAACTCTCTAACAACAGACTCAGATACATATCACTGATATCTTCTTGTTCATGCGCAGAAACATATTAACGCATCCAGTATGGAGTCCGGAACACAGGTAGCTGTGTAAAGAAACGAAAATAGGTATTGGATATAAGTATGCAAAAACCCTTTTTTTGGGGTATTTGCAACATGTCTTTCAAATGAAAGGAATATTGATTTTCAAGAAAGAGAAGAGCTATGGGAAGTTTATGCTTGAGCTTTAAAAAGACAATGGTAAGATCTTTGTTTTCCTCTGAGGATACCCCAAAATACACTAAGGCTCACTGACAGGCTAGCTGGCTTAACGCACCATAGAAGATTTTTAGGCAACTCCGTGGTGTCCAGAGAAGACCCTGGGTCTGCCGTGACTCAAGGAAGAAATTTCTCACCAAGTTTTCACAAACCCCAGTGCTTTGACAGTGTCTTCCCTCTTCAATCCTCTCTTAATACCACAGCAATTCAAATAACTAAAAGAGAGCCAGAAAATGTGTCAGAGGTTATCTTGCTAATGTTTTCTAAATTTAAATATCAGTTGGAACAGATTTTTATCAGAACCCAGGGAAATATCAGGTGTTTAACATGTAATTTAGGCAAGGCAAGGAAAACAGAATAATTGGAAAATGTTTAAGAAAGTATCTGATCATTTAGGAATATTCTTCATTTATGCCATAATATATCAGATCTAAGGCACATAATTAGGGAAAGAGCATTTTGCTTATTCCTATAGGTTCATGAAATACTTTATTTTGTGATGGCTGAAGAATCATTATTGAAGATATGGAAAGTGGCTGTGTATTAACATGATACGATCCAAAGATATTCGTTCTTTGCAGATGGCAAATCTATATAATATTACAAAAAAATCTAACTATCATCTCTTGGGATCTCAACTAAAATGACATATATTCTTGAGACAGTTTTTGACATCTCTATGTCTTCAGACAAAAATCAGCAATTTTTTACTTTGTATAATTAAATAATTGTTATGATTGCATAGATGTATTTCTAATATAATCACTGACTTACACATCCAATGCAGTGTACTGGGCACCCTATTAGAATAATCACAGTCTTCTATTTGCCTTTTCACATACAATTTACCATAGTGACTTGAATATAAGTCCTTAACAAAATTTATAGAGAAAAATCAATGTGGTAATATTTTATAGAAAGGAGAATAAGCAATAAAAAATAAGTATCAAATATGTCTATGAAATCCTGATAACAGTCAAAATGTTCTCAGGTTAAATATTAAACTTTAATTTATTATTTTCATGTGAAGCTGGGATTTGACAAAGTTTGAAGTATAATGTGAATAGCAGGATTTAGCTTTCTGGTATATAGTTTAATGTAAAATACATGGATTCTACTCTGAGACCAGATGACTGTTATGAAGATTTTAATAAATATATCTATTTTCCTTGAGTTTTATTGATTTCATGACAAGAAATGTAAGTTTAAAAGGAGGGAGAGAAAAACAGATCTGATATATCCGTAATATCGGTAGAATCTAGGACATCTTGTCTGTTAAGGGATAAAATCAATAGAAGGAAGTTTCAGCAGTTTCTGGGATAGACTAATGTCAAGTGTATTAGGTATCATGTTCATGACTTTGGATAGTACAACATTCAGGTCAGAGATAATGTGAACTTGAGATTCAAATCGAAGTATAAAAACACAATCATAGACATTACTAAATCCTGAGATCTAAAATATTGGCATGTAGATATGTACATTGTTCAAAAGGAACATACCTGACCAAAAATGTGGTAGTTACTGATTCCCTGGTGAAGAAAAGCATCTAACTATACACACATTCACATACTTAATAATATAGGCATGGCAGAATACACTAGAAGAAGAAGAGAGAAATGAAGAGACAGATGAGGAGTCAGAAAGACATACAGACACAGAGAGACAGGGGGAGAGAGAAAGGGGAGTAGGAGGGAGGGAGACGGAGACTCCAAAGCTATTCCAGTCCAATGGAAAACAATAGATGACATGAACAGATGATGTGTCTCTGTTAACAGATTGTCATGTGGCAGGCTATATTTTAAAAGATATGTTTGGATGAGTTTCTTTACCAAAGTAAGAATTATAATTATCTTCAAGTAAGTAAGTATTTGGAGTGAATATTTGAAAAACAGATGAGTTAGTTTGCTGAGAATGATGGTTTCCAGCTTCATCCATGTCCCTGCAAAGGACATGGACTCATCCTTTTTTACGGCTGCAGAGTATTCCATGGTGTGTATGTGCAACATTTTCTTTATCCAGTCTATCATTGACGGGCATTTGGGTTGGTTCCAAGTCTTTGCTATTGGGGATAGTGCTGCAATAAACATACGTGTGCATGTGTCTTCATAGTAGAATGATTTATAATTTGTGTGGTCTTAGAGGATTAAATTGAGATAGATCAATAGAAGTATAATGGGAGGATTTTTTCCCAATTTACTACAGTGTACAGTTTGAGCTACTCAGAAACAGCTTATAATATCTCATAACATGGTATTTCTCTACCTCTAAAAGTTTCAGGAACAGACTTTCTGACTCTCTCTGCTGAATGTTGAGGAAGAAATGCATACATTTGTCAGGAGGTTATTTTCGATGCCTTTAAGATGCTTACAGACCCATACATTTATGAATAACCTTACAAGAATCAAAGACATTTCACATAGGTTTCTCAAATCTCTTTGATGTTCTTGTATCTTCATTCGTCTTATCCCTACCCTCATGAGCAAAGGTACTTTCTTCTCATAAGAGCTTTCTTTTCTCTCTGTAACCTCTTCATCCTCTTCATCCCCCTGCTGTTCTTCAGCCGATTCCTATCAACTCCATCGAATTCACCTCAAAATGCCCTAGCTTTCACTGTGTTGGAAGATATATCCTGTGATTGGTTGCCACCTTCATTAGCACGTCATGACTCTCTCCTACTTCATCAGCGACCTTCACTTCCTCCCAAACCCACACCTCTTTCACTCCAGCCCTTTGCAATTTGATTTCTGACCCAGGAGTTCAATGAACTCTGTTTTTCCTAAGTCACAAATGACCTATTACTTTCAGTATTATAACCTGTTACTGATTAAGAAGTGGCAGGGAAGAAGATTCAGTATAATATTGGGAAGAGATTTTTTTTTTTCAATTAGTTAAATCCAGACGTAGAAGTGGTTGCATCATGAAGCAGTGATTTTTCAGTCACTGGTTTTCCCAGTCACGTGCACAAGTGCTCTTCCTCAACCTGTCTGCTTGCAGGAAGGGTTCTCCCCACCGTCCGTGCTGGAGGATGCATCACATGAGGAGCGCTAAAGGCAAACATCATGAACTCTTTCTTGCTAATATAATCTACTGGAAAGATCTGGGGAGCTCACGGAATGCTAGGGGTCCTGGTGTTGGTTAGAAACCGAGGTGTGCGGGGAGTATGAAGAACAGCACTGTTTTAGCACTCATAAGCCTCTGCTCGTCAGAGGCAAGGTATTCACCTTTCCTTCGGTTTTAGCAACATGATTTCGAGAGGCGATATTTTGCTAGACATTGAGGTTGCTATTGTGCTACAGCCTGTTTTGCCCAGTTTTAAGATCCGACTCCTTCAGTATCTATAAAGGAAGAGAAGCACTTTGATTTGCATATGATGGGAGACAGTTAATTCCAGCACTGAGAACTGGCTTGAATGGTGATCAGGAAACAAGGCATGAATGGTGATCAGGAAAAACTGATAAATATCCACTTGGAAACAAAAAAGGTAATTTATAATCCTTTCCCAGTTAAATTTTAAGCTGAATAAAGGCTAAGTGTCACAAAAATGGCTTTTAAATGACTTCTAATAGCCTTGGATCCTCTTGTAAGCCTCATTAAATAGGTTAAAGATTGAAACCCTGTTTGTCAATTGCAGCGGTTTGGAGAACCACTGTGCCATCGCATCTGGTCTTTTGGAGAAAGCGTACCACAAATAATGTTCATCCCTGGTGTAAGGACTCCGCCACTGTGTTTCAACTCTGGCTCCCTGCATTGACACTCAGTTTATGTTTTTATTAATATGAGCGTCTCGCCACCGACACTAAGACTGTCTTTGCCACAGGCCCAGGGTGACAATCACACTGCTAATTCTCAGGTGATATCACACATTGCTAAAGCATAGTATGTGGATGTCACACTACCCACTCCTCAGTGTCTCAGCAAGGACCTTCCGCGGCAGGCCCAGGTCTCTAACCAGCAGCCTTTGCCAGGAGCTCAAGCTACCCCTTCCAGTCGCAGGGTTTTTCTACCTCTTCTTCCATTCCCTAGTTTTCCTGCCAATGACAACTCCATCCATTCAACAGAGCAAGAAATGGACTGAACGTTACTTCCCTCAGGAAATGAGAAAGAGAAAGAAACGAAACTATCATATCCTGAGTTCTCACCTTTTCCAGATACTTCACATATGCCTTTTTATTCAGTTACCCTTACAATCTCACAAGAAAACTATTATTATTACAAACTAATTCACAAAGCCAAATTTGGGTGAAGGAACTAGGCCAAGGTCTCCACTTGTCAATCCTGCTACATACTCTATGATTTCCCTTACGCCATCCTGACTTTTTTTTTTTTTTTTTTTTTTTTTTGAGATCGAGTCTTGCTCTGTCACCAGGCTGGAGTGCAGTGGGGCGATCTTGGCTCACTGCAACCTCTGCCTCCCGCATTCAAGCAATTTCCCTGCCTTAGCCTCCCAAGTACCTGGGACTAAAGGCGTGTATCACCACGCCCAGCTAATTGTTTGTATTTTAGTAGAGACGGGGTTTCACCGTGTTGGCCAGGATGGGCTTGATCTCCTGACCTCATGATATGCCCACCTCAGCTTCCCAAAGTGCTGGGATTACAGGCGTGAGTCACCGTGCCCAGCCCCCATACTGACTTTCTGAGCACATTGTGGGGAAAGCGAGGGGCACTGGGGTTCCTACCACATGCTCTATATAGTCCAGAGCTCTTCAGAGGACAGATGTAAGGACAGGTCTATCTTTCCTTTTCTTTTGTTATGGTTCCTGTGATGAACCATGAAGATAATTGAATCCACTAGACTTCTGTCTCACATGTAAAGGATACTTCTGTGTACCAGCTTCAGCAGTGCGGACATTGTTAATTACATTGCAGTGCTTACTTACACCCTTTTTTTTCCTCTGAGAAATTATGAAGTCCATTGCCCTCTTCATAATTCTCACTGGATACAACCTCCTGGTAACACTTAATTGTTTCAAGCAAGTTTAATTTTTAATCGTAAAAGCAACATGAGTGTAACATTACTGTTAGAAACCAAAAAGAAAGACATGCATTAATGCATGTATATTTGGGAAAACTTCAGAGAAGCGGGAGTGACATCAATTGTGAGACAGATACTCACTAATGTTGTCAACATTGTGTGATCAGAGCAGAGATTGGAAAAACGTTATTTCCAAGTTGTCAGATCTGACAATTGGAGGATCCAAGGTGTGGAAGTAGAACTATAATGGACTAGGACAGTAAGACTAGCAGTGATAGTGGTGATGGTGAAGGGAAGTATACAGATTTTCTTATTATATTTTTCATGTTCTTTCTTGAATTTTAGTATTTTTAAATGAACTATATGCCTTTTAATTGGCACCTCGAATACTCTGTCACATAATAAGGATTCCATAGACATGTATTGAATTGAACTTTATTCAATTACTAATGTAGAGATACTCAACATTTAAACATTTGTATATGGATAATTCTTACAGTAGGGACATTAAATTATAGTGGAAAAAACCAGAGTGCTTTAATGTTGCTAAATATTTAAGTGTGCTCTGAAGGTTGTTTCTGAAAGCTCATTACTGCTTTCTTTAAGAGAGCAGTAAATTGTGAATGCATTTAGCCTTGTTCTTCCAAAGGAAAACATGATAAAAAGGAGTAAGGCATTCCAGCTTTCGGTATTATGATGAAAATCAGAATATGTCTTTTGGCTAGAGTCAATATAAAAATAAATTCTAAATGCCACCTTGATTTAAAGAAAGTTTCCACAGTATACTTTCTTACGCAACTCTGCCTCCATAATAAACGGAAGAGCCCTGTTGAGATAAAGAATACCACTTTGGGAGGCTGAGGCAGGCGGTGTGCCTGAGCTCAGGAGTTCGAGACCAGCCTGGGCCACCCTGTGAAATCCCATCTCTACTAATATACAGAAATTAGCTGGGCATGGTGGCATGCACCTGTAGTCCCAGCTACTCAGGAGGCTGAGGCAGGAGAATTGCTTGAACCCAGGAGGCAGACGTTGCAGTGAGCCGAGATGGTGCCACTGCACTCCAGGCTGCTGACAGAGTGAGACTCCATCTCTGAAAAAAAAAAAAAAGGAGAGAGAGAATGACTATAGAAATGAGTATGAGGGGATGGAGTGGTGGGATGACACAGTTATTGAGCTGAGGATTCAGGAAAGGTCATGAAAAAAAGGTCAGATCTTTCAGCAAAATGATGAAGTAGGTGTTCATACTCGCAACAGTATTCAAATTATGTGTCCTTTTCTAATCATATTTCCAACTGTCCCTGAAGCCATCCCAAATTTATCTAAAGCTTCTCACATCAAGGATCCACCAGAGAAAATGCCCCACCTCTTCACTAGAGGCAGTGGACCAAAACCAAGGTATTCACCATGGGAAAATATGTAGGTATAGGAAATTCCTCATAAATAGCCTTTAAATTATGGGGTTGACATATTGAATGGCAAGCATTATTTCCTAATTGTGTTCATTTATGTTTACTATAAACACATATAAAACCATTTATTTTCAAAGGGTGGGCGTATGTGTCAAAGTCCTGAGACCAAGATTGAAGGGGAAAACTGAACTAACTTTGCATTCCACATCATCTTGAGCCTTTCAGATGTATACTATCCACCAAAGAATTTATGTTTTTAGAATAAGCTATTTTGAGTGCTTTCAAAGACTAAAGGAGAAAATTAAGCTGAAGAAAATCTGGAGATGTTATAAAGGTATTATAAAGGAGATATTATAAAGATACTATAAAGATATTATAAAAAGAAGTACAGGCAAATAAAGTATAATTGTAAATTTATTATAAAAATAATTAATGGCAAGAGAGGGAAGGGTATTATAGCACCACATTGCTAGATACACCTGTAGAGCTACAAAAGGTCGAAGTATTAGAAATAAGAAATGGGGCCGGGCGCGGTGGCTCAAGCCTGTAATCCCAGCACTTTGGGAGGCCGAGACGGGCGGATCACGAGGTCAGGAGATCGAGACCATCCTGGCTAACACGGTGAAACCCCGTCTCTATTAAGAAATGCAAAAAACTAGCCGGGCGAGGTGGCGGGCGCCTGTAGTCCCAGCTACTCGGGAGGCTGAGGCCGGAGAATGGCGTGAACCCGGGAGGCGGAGCTTGCAGTGAGCTGAGATCCGGCCACTGCACTCCAGCCTGGGCGACAGAGCGAGACTCCGTCCCAAAAAAAAAAAAAAAAAAAAAAAAAAAAAAGAAATGGAATCTAGGGAAGACAAGACCTGAGGCATTCTGGAGGGAGAGATGAGCTGATACAGGAGTCTTGGAATTTGAACTGAACACAGAAATAGAGCAACCGAAGAGGTACAGTTTGAAAGTGCTGTACTTGTCATGTTTTGAAATTTATAATCATAATGCTTTTAAGTATTTTGGGTGAGATTTTATGTAATACTTGAACATTTAAAAGCTCATTCAATAATAATTCTTTCATAGTTGATGAGTAGAAATATACAGAAAATCTGAATTAATTTTGAAACATTATATTAGCATGTAAAAACATGCAGAATATATTTTGAATGGAACATTACTTTCCATTGTTAAAGGCAAATGGCACTCTGATTGTGTAATACAAATATGATTATGTTAAACACAGGGTCACTTCAAGCATCCTATTATCTAACTGCCACTGTCTCTCTTTCCAGTTTATTCCAATAATCTCTTAGCCCTACTAGGACCCACGTTTTATATCTATCACCCTGTCAGTGTCCCTTGCTCCACCCTCCTAATTCCACTCATATTCGCATCTCCCCTTTGGGCACCCACCTTCAGTCCACGCTGACCCATTCTCTACTCTTTCCTGTCCTTCTTTTGCCAGGGAGGTCAATCTCTACAGGGAGGTTAACCTCTACTACTCGCTAGCTTATGGGTGGGCTTAGCCAATGGTAATCCCAGCAGAACATAACAAGAGAATAGAGTGAAGTCAGATATTTATCTCCCAATTCACTTCCTGGGATGTCATGCTCAACTGTTTATACCCTTGGGCAAAGGTCCCTGTTTCTCTCAAGCGCTCCAACTCTACTGGAACATAGATTCTGCTAATCTTTTCTTCTTCATTTTCCAAGGTTAGAGGTAGAATTATTCTACTGCCACCAGTTACAGCATTATACTTTGAAGTTTTTTTCTTTGTACCTACATATTTTAAAACACCCCTTCAATAATACAGGTTTCCAGAAAATTCTGAACATATCTTTTTTCTGCCAGGACTCACTCTGCTTGCCACACACCTACCCAGCCGTAATCTGAATCTAACACTTCTACCTTTGCAGACTCTACCAATGCAGATGAATGCAGCTTGCAAAAACACACAGTTATCTTGACTAGATGTGGCAGACTAATTAACTGGCCCTCAAAGATATTCAATCCTAGTTGTAGGAATCTGTGAATGTGAGGCATGGCAAAGGTAATTTGTAGGTGTAATTAAAGTTAGGGACCTTAAGGTGGAGAGATTTTTCTGACTAATCTGGGTGGGCCCAATCTAGTCATGTGAGTTTATAAAAGCAGAGAACCCTCCTAGTTGTGGTTAGGGAGACACAAAGATGTAAATTGGACTTGACCATTTCCTTGTTTTGAAGATGGAGGAAAGAGGTACAAGCTGAAGATGCTCGACTTGTAGAAACTGGGACTGGTTGGGACTGGTTGTCAAATTGCAGCCAGCAAGAAAACAAGGAACTCAGTCCTACAGCTGCAGCTAACTGAATTCTGCCAACAATTTCACTAATTAGGAAACAGATACTCCCCTAGAGCTTAAAGAATGAAGCACAGTCCTGCTGACACCTAGAATTTGATCAGACTTTAGTTTTCTGACCTATAGAATTGGAAAATAATAAATTTATGTTACATTAAATCACTATACTTGTGCTAATTTGTTATGGCAGCAATAGGAATCTGGATTGACTCTAAATTTGTAACTAGTAATTGAGTTTTAAGTGCTGTCCCAGGAATCCTACTGTATTATCCTACTCAAACTAGCACTCACCAGAGACAATTTATTGTGTTCTTTCTTCTCAAAATTCCGCACATTCTCTCTCATCTTCATATTCATCCCATAAACTCATTTCCTATAGCACTGTGAAAAGAGAAGCATTCAGAAGATAACTGGCAAAAGCTCCCTCTACAGCACAGACCTTGCTGAAATCTAGCTCATTGGCTCTCCCCTCCTTCCTTTAACTGAGAAGGAGCTGCCCTTCTTCCCATCCGAGATCAAACTATTCTTCTGGGCAATAGGTCTCATCCTCTTTCACTTAGGAAAGTAGTTCCTGACAATGGAACTCTCTCCTAGCATTGTTACTTTTTTCCCTTTATGTTATATAATTTTGATCAACACAAAAACTGACAGTAATAGACTTCATCTTTCAAACACCTTTTCTTGAACTCATAGCCCCCTCAAGCTGCCGTTTTGTTTCTCTGTTCTTGAAATTGAGCTCCACGTTCTGCTTTTACTTTCTTTCTTCACAATCTCTTCTAAGCTCACTCCTTATCAGCCCCGCCTTTGTTTATTTACTTATTTATGAAAATGCTTGTGTCAAATCACGAGCTCACCTACTAACTTAGGTATAAATCTTTTATACATTTTTATACATTTGTTTTAAGGTTAAGGTACTCAATAGTTGTGGTCAGTTCTTGTTTGTCCTTTCTGATTTTCTTAATCTAATTGTTCTATCAACTAGATAGAGGGGAGTTAAAACTTTCTGTTATCTTCCTTTCAAAATTCTGTCAATTTTTGCTTAATCTATTCTGCAGTTCTATTAGTAGATGCACATATACTTATAAATAGTTATAATAATTTAGTAACTTGTCCGTTCTATCATTATGAAATTCTTTATCTCAGATAACACACTTTATCTTGAAGTCCATTTTATGTGATATGAATATAGCTCCTCCAACCACTCTGGCCTTCTTACACTTACGGTTTGCACAAGACACTTTTTTTTCCAGATATTTGCTTTCAATCTGTCTGTCTCGTTTTATTCAATTTGTTTTGTAGGCAGCATATATCAGGCTCTTTTTATTCATTGTATCATTAACATTTCTGTAAGTACTAACATGGTTGGATTTAGTTTTACCGTTTTATTAACCACTTTCTGTTTTACAAAACTTATTCTGCCTTTCCTGCCTTCCTTTACATTATTTGAATTTTTTTAGTGTTTCATCCTAATTTATTTGTTGTTTCTTTTGTTGAGAACTCTTCATATTATATTTGTCCAGTTGCTTTAGGGATTACAACATGCATCGTAACCTTTCACAGTTAAATTTAGAATTAATAATTATCAGTTTATTAAAATGTAATAAATTGTAACCATAGAGTCTCTTATGGCCACTCCCACTGACCTCTACATATAGCTTTTATAAATATCACATCTACATGCATGGGAAGCCCCCACAGACAATGCTATAAGTTTTGTTATCAAAGCTCATGTATTTTTAAGGACTTACGAGAAAAAAGTAGACTTCCTTACTTGAGCAGATATTTATCAATGCTGTTCTTTTTCCTCCATTACTGAAGATATCCTTAGACCTCTGGTATAGCTTCCTTTCAGTCTGCAGATCTTTAGAATTTCTTGTGAGTGGGTCAGTTGGTTTCAAATTCTTTTTGTTTACCTTCATCTAAAAATGTCTTTATTTTGCCTT
Organism: Mandrillus leucophaeus; assembly: GCF_000951045.1. Classification (NCBI taxonomy): domain Eukaryota; kingdom Metazoa; phylum Chordata; class Mammalia; order Primates; family Cercopithecidae; genus Mandrillus; species Mandrillus leucophaeus. The sequence continues at coordinate 6,047,563 of NW_012109141.1, forward strand.
AATTCCTGAAGTATATTTTCATTAGATACAGAAATCTGGGTTGAAAGTGTTTTTCCCCCGCTTCCCTGAAAGCTACTGTCTCCTAGCCTCCATGCTTTGCATGAAACATTTGTGATCATTCTTATTGCAGTCACCCAGTTTAGAAAGTGCCATTTTTCTGTGACTGCTTTTAAGACTTTTCCCTTTATTTTTAGTTTTGGGAAATGTGAGTATAACGTATGCAGGGTTTTAATATATTTTTTTTTTTTTTGAGATTCACTGAGCAACTTGGATCAGTAAACGTGTATGTTTCACTACATTTGTTAAACTTTGGTTATTATTTCTTTATATAAGATTTTTGCCCCAATTTCTTTCTGTTTTCCTTCTTTGTTAATGATGACACATTTATATCTTTTGATATTGTCCAACAGGTCCCTGAGTCTCTTCATTTCCTGTGTTATGTAGTTTGCATGATTTCTATCGTACTATCTTCAAGTTCATTGATTATTTTCTCTGCTACTCCTGTTGTGCTATTGAGAGCTACTAGAGATTTAAAAACTTTAGATATTGTATTTTTTAGTTTTTAAATTATTTTGTTGTAGTTTCAATTTTTCTGCTGAAAAGTCTTATTTTATTTTTAATTTTAAATGTGACAGTTTTGGGGAGTCTCACTCTGTCACCCAGGCTGTAGTTCAGTGGTGCAATCACAGTTCACTGAAACCTCCACTGCCTGGGCTCAAGAAATCTTCCTGCCTCAGCCTCCCAGGTAACTGGGACTACAGGCACATGCCACCATGCTTAGCTATTTTTTTAAAATTTTGTATTGTTTGTAGACATGAAGTTTTGCCATGTTGCCCAGGCTGGTCTCGAACTTCTGGGCTCACACAATTTGCCCACCTCAGCCTCCCAAAGTGCTGGGATTACAGGGTTGAACCACCATGCCCAGCCAAATGTGGCATAGTTTGATAAGCTCTTTAATCTTGCTGTTACAATTTCAACATCTTTATTATTCACATTTGAAATCTGCTGACTGTCTTTTCCCTTGGGATTTGGTCATGTTTTTCTGGTTTTTGGTACATTCTGTAATTTTGAGTTGTATCCTACACATTTGAATATTATGTTAAGATGATGCATTCTGTTAGAATCCTCTGGAAATGTTGATATTTCAGTTTTAGCCAGAAGCCAACCTGGTCAGATTTAGACCATAATTTCTGTCTTGCATTTTGTGGGTGGTAGTTCAAATCTCTGGTCAGTTCTCAAAATGTTTGCTGTTTAGTACATTCAAAAACAATAATGTGAGACCTTGTGAGTGGTTTAAATCTCACTTCTACTAACTTTTGCTATTTTGGCTTGGGTTGTTCTGTACATGCATAATTCATGTGTTAATTTAGTACTTGCCCTGAGGTTCAAATAATCATCACTTCTCAAAGTCTTTGTTGTGTTGATTTGTGTCTGTCTTATATATGTGTAGCTTAAGGGTGAGACTGAGACTGGAGCATGTGCATATTCAAAATTAGAGTTGCCCTTCTTTGTTTCTCAGTGCTCTGGATTCTCCTGTACTCTATGGAATGCAAGGTCTTTCTTTGCTGGTTTCTCTGACCAGACATGAGACTTCTCCTGAAGTTCTAGACATGACTGCCAGCCTGCCACTATGCTAATGGGACCCACCTCTGGAGAAAACTGTTGGGTAAAAACAAAAACAAAAACAAAAACAAAAACGCCTAACAAGAAATTTAACATCCATGCAATCGGTTCTCCAAATTCTGACTCCTCATCACAATCTGTTTTACTTACTTTTCAGAGTCTATAGGTAGTTGGAATTTTTCCTATTTGTTGATTGTATTTAGTTCTCATCAGTAGGAAGCAAGAACTCTAAAAGTTTTATACCAGTGTGTCAGAACTGAACATGGCATTGGTTACACGGTGATAGGATAGGAACAAGCACATATCTTTCTAGAAAAAGAAAGAAAGAGTCCACAATCTATGGCAGTTAGCGAACACTGCCTCCTTGTTGAATTCCCCCCAGCTTCCTCTTTTTTTTGCTGTGTATGAATAACTCACTTGTCTGTTGTCTTCCTTAGACTCTGAGAGCCTCTTCCTTATCCATGATCCTCAGTGGTCTAATCTGAAGTTCATGACAGAGATGCCATGTGGGTGCTGGTGCAGAAATAGGGCAGAGGGTAATGTTAATAATTGAACAATCAATATTTATAAAAGTTTGTAACTTTGTGTCAATACAACTTTAAGTTTTTGCAGGCTAACGTCTATTTTATTTTAGCAAACTCTACATCAAGTTAATCATATATGTAGTTCTTAAACCTGATGAATCCCTTCTCTTATTTCCTGGGTTTTGTGTTTGCCCATCCTCTTCCCCCCAATTTAATGGTATGCATGTTGAGGTCATATGAAATAAGAGGCTAGGGCAAGAAGAAGACACTCTTAATTAGATTGGTACAATTGGGATGGCTTTTAGAATCATATCTCCTGTTCCGTGGGTTAAACATACAGTTGGTTTTTCCAATTTTGTGACGCCGCAAATTACTGGATTCTCAGTCACTTTAATTGGATCCTTAGAAAAGAGAGAGCCTTTTTTAGCAAAAGTATTTCCTTTTCATCTTTCTCGGTAACTGGCCAAGTCTCGCCTCAGCTTATCTCATGGTATCTCGTTAAAAGCATCAGGAAGCAACCAACAGACATGAATATTCTAACTTTTCTGATATTTTAGCAATAGGCTTATTAGGCAAAGTTTTTACTCCCCAGTTCTCTATTTCAATTTTAACAATATCAGAATTCATTGAAACTCTTCCCTTGTCCTCATATTCAATCAAATATATGTCCAACATATTTTAATTTCTATTTACTTCTCAAAGGCAATAATAATTTCCTATCTCCCTATAACCATTTGGACAAGCTGTTTAGAAGAATGCTGACTGGAGGCAAAAGTCATTTAGAAAATAAATTATTTTTTGATAGACAAACTATATTCAAATAATAATAAAGGAATGACTATATGCCATAAACATGTTGTCAGCTTAAAATAGATTTGCATTAGCCATTTTTCAAGACTAATATACAGGCTTATGAGATAGAAGAACGATGCATTCATTTGCCTAAAATATATTTCTAAGTCAATGGATTCTGTAATTTCTTTCATTTATATCTGAAAAGTGTCCACCAATGTCTTTTTCTAAGAGCTATGAAAATGAAGACAAATAGGCTTTTCTCTTTAATCTCTTAGATACTGATATTGATTTATTAATTTAACAAATGCTTAGCCGTGTGTATTGTGCGTCCTGCACTCACACTGGTCTCTATCCTGTGTATACACTGGGAACAGACAGCCTTGGAGGTTGGGTCTGACAGGAGGACGGACCCAGAAATGATTCAAAAGAAAACAAAGGAAAATATAAAGACAAAGGAAAATCAGAGAAGTGCCATGATGTAAAATAAAAGCAGGATGCTTGACATGAGAACATAACACAGAGAAAGATTTATTTCAGACTGAGTTATAATGAACAGATTCCTCTAGGAAAGCCCTGGTAAATGCATTTCATTTTGTTTGTTTAGAGTAACTTAACATTTTATGCTTTATAGACATTTATTTTGTAATCCATTTATTAAAAACAAACATATGGTATATTATGCAGGTTAAATCATTATGAACTCATTTCAAAATATGTTCATGATCCGAACAACTGACAAAACTTATATTATCTTGCTGCTACCTTTGCCTTCCCAAAACCATCCCCTACAATTTACGTCAGAGTGCTTTTGTAATATTTTTAAAATTATGTCACTCCTCTGTTTAAAATCTTTGAATGCTTTTACATTGAACTTACAATCCACCTGAATTCCTCTTGTGGGCCTACAAAGTCTCTTACATGATTTGGGTTTATCTCCCTCTAATTATAACGCCCCCTCCCCCTGCCTTCCTCTGATATCCTACCAGAGGAAATGGGATTAACTCTAACACTTGGAGAGAACAATGTGGCTGCATGTGACAAAACTGAAAATACACAGTCACTTTGACCCGTTATGTATGAAAATGAAGAAGTAATGGAACTGGTAATAAACGCTATGCGCAAAGATGTTTAATGCTGAAGTTCTTTGTTGTAGTGAAAATAAATTAATAAAACAGAAGACATCCTGAAAACAAGAAAATGTTCATTAGTTTGTGGAAGATGGTAGAGAATTATTCTAAGACCATTATTACCAGCTATTACAACATATTGGATATTGACTTCCGAATGCGTTTGTATAGCTATCTGGGAACGTACTTGTCCAGTCAAAGGTCTAATGCTGACCAGCATACTGGGACTGTCACACTGGAGATGAGAGAATGTCTGTCCAGCAGATCTACATCAACTAGAAACATAGTTTTCTCCCCATTTGCTATGGGCTTTCCTGCTAGCCAGCCTGAGTTTGAGCAAGTTGAGACAGTAGTATTCATACTACTCCGTTAAAATGTCTGTGAGCATAGTCTAGATGTGTCATGGATAAAGCAGGGCTAGCTGCTACTGAGGTCCAAGACCAGAAGGGAAAAGGAAGCAAAGTAGAAGAAAAGTTGTGGAGAGGAAGAAGGGTAAAGGAAAAGAGAAATCGTAAGAAATGAGTCAGTAAAACAACATCCATTGAGTAAAAAAGACATGTGTATGAGGAACAAAGAGTTTTAAAATATACTGCCTATTAAGAAGCTCAAAAGAGAAGAAAATAAGATATAGTTTACAATTCTTTATATGGTAATTCATGTATAACCAAATGAAGCAGGGTTATAGTTCAGAGCAAGCTTGTCCAACCTGTGGTCCATGGGCCAAGTGCAGCCCAGGATGGCTATTAATACAGTCCAACACAAATTCATTAACTTTCTTAAAACATTATGAGATGTTTTGCCATATTTTTTAGTTCATCAGCTATCATTAGCAGTAGTGAATTTTATGTGTGGTCCAAGACAATTCTTCTTCCAATATGGCCCAAGGAAGCCAAAAGACTGGGTACCCCTGGTTTGGAGGACGTGTGGATGGGAATAGATCATGTACAGGTTTGTAGCTAGCCCAGATATTAACTATGTTACCAGTAGACTTGTTCATTTCTTCAACAAATTTGAATATCTGTACAAACTACTTTCATTCTGGGCATCCAGCTGGTGATTCTGACTGAAGGATTTACAACTTCAAATTTGATAATGTTTATAATGACAGTCTATGTATTAGGATTAAAATTAGAGTTTGGAAGATTGCCATAGCAACCCTGAATAAAAATAAAGGGTGGGGGAGGGGGCGTGTGGTAGAGTCTTATGTTTTGTGGGTTCAATATAGGAAGTCAGATCAGAATTGTGACTCAGATAACAACTTCTGTGAGAGAATTCTCCTTTGGCTTGCTCTGGAGGCTACAGGAAGCCTCTGGCAATATTTGTTCTGGCAATTTTCTAAAGCTGCAGCTGATTTTTAAGCTGAAAAGTTCAAATCTCTCTAGACTTTTCAAACGTCATCCTCTTCTCCGCTTACAGTTCTACCTCTATATTCCATAAGTGGGTTCGATGCAATTGTAAAGAAATAGTCATTCTGTCCAGGGCTGTTTTCCAGAACTTCAAGATGAGGGATCACAAGTTTCTTTTTAATAAAAAATACAGTATACACTAATAAGTTTTAAACAGTGAATTCTAGGCAAATAATAAAATAATCCAAATATAATTGTGTCACCATTTTCTCTTTAATGGCAAGCACTAACTTCCATTCTGAAACGAGCTTTTTTTCACTCAATACTTTTATTTAGGACTTATGCTTCTTAAAGGGGAAATACTTGGAAGACAATTGCATTGATATGGTGAAAACAAAGCAATAATATATTTTAGATTATACATAGAATTATTATATTAGAATAATTACATAGAATTATTATATTAGAATAATTACATAGAATTATTATATTAGAATCATATATAATTCCAACTAGTTGATGATTTGTGCGACCACCAGAGCAGGCGCCAGAGAAAAGGCAAGCAGGCAAAGTAAAAAGAAACTTTATTAGCTAGCCAATGTGAAAGAAGAAAGGGCGAAGTTCACCGGTCTCCGGCGGTGGAGGCCGAGGAAGTCGCTCCGGCGTTCTCAGACGAAGTTCCTGGGTCCGCATATGAGGAGAGCCCGAGGAAGTTCGCGCCGCGTGTCTGCCCGGAGCGGCTTTATGTCTTGGGCCTGGGAGTGGGAGGGCAGTAGGCCGGACATGGGCGGGTTGCGGGCCGTGTGGTAGGCGCGGCCAGGTAGGTTTCGGTTTCCTCGGTCTGACGTCAGGTTGCACCTGCGCAGTTGACCTGTGTCTTCCCCCGGGCGCGGGAAAGTTGGTGATGAAGAACCCGGAAATACGCCATCTTAGTCCCTTTTGTTCTTTGTTTCCCTCCTCCCTCCGTTGAGACAGTTGAGACTTCCTTCCACTAAATAGGAAGAACAAAGTGTGTCTGGGGGCATCATTGACATAAAAGTATATTCACTCCAGGCTGTTACGCCATTTCATAGCCACTGAGTGATTTTGGGAGGTACGTAGCTGCCTGTGGACTTTGCCTCTGGCCTTGTCTGTGTCTGTCTCCAAAGCTAGTTAATGGTGGGGCTTCATTTTTCTTTTCTAATCCAAGCTAATCTTCAATCTTTTAGTTTTGGACCAGTTTTTACTCTTTCAATATAAATGATAAAATGAGAGTACATTGTTTTATAAATTGCTATGTGATAGAAGCAATGCGTAGAGGAAAATAGATTGCATTAATTGCAAACTTTTAGAAAATATAATAAAATACAAATGCGAATTTAGCTCAATAAGTTTGAAATAGAATAACAAAATAAATACATAAATAAGTCAAATGGGGAAATTAATAGAGACAAGCACAGATATCAATTTTAAAAATGTAAATTTAACAACATATAAACAAAACTGGTAGACCAAAAACAAATTCTTGTAAGGTTACTCCCCACAAGAAATGTCAAGACTCTGAAAGTCTAAGTATAGTACAATGTAGATAATTGTCTAAGAAACTACTAATTTGCTCCAAGAAAAGATAATCTTTTTCTGTCATTTTGTCTCTTAGTGGCATTACTGAGGTATAATTGACATACCAAAAAAAAGTGCACATGTTTAATGATATAATTTGATGAGTTTGGACATGTGCATGTATCCCTAAAATCCAACCACGATCTACTTAATAAACATATCCATTACCTCCAAAAGTTTATTTGTGTCCCTCTGTGTGTGTGTGTGTGTGTGTGTGTATGGTGAGATCACTTAACATGAGACCTGCCCTCTTAACAAAATTTTAAGTGCACAATCTCTTACTGTTAACTACATGCAGTATGTTTCACAGCAGACCTTTAGAACTCATTCATTTTGCATAACTGAAACTTTATACCCTTTGAGCAACTCACCATTTCCTTTTGCCCCATCCCTTGGCAACAATGATGCTATTTTCTGCTTCCATGAGTATGGCTATTTTAGATACTTCACATAAGCAGAATCATGCAGTATTTGTTCTTCTGTGACCGACTTATTTCATTCAGCCTAGTATCTTACTGGTCACACAAATTGTTACAAATGGTAGGATTTCCTTCTTGTATAAGGCTAAAAAGACAAAATTTCAAAGAGGCCATGTCTGTTAATGGAATTAAAAGGTAATCAAAGATAGACCTGAAAGCTACAGCAAGTCAAAGCATTTTAACCTTGATTTTATTGTTTCAAGAAGCAGTAGTTTCTGTCTAATGCTGCAGAACATAGAAACAAACAAAAGAAACAGTTTGATTTTATAGAATGCTTATTATTTGTCTGGAACTTGTCTAAATAAATCTACTGTAACTTTTAATTCATTTGCTCCTCACATCTGAGGTGGAGTCAGACGGAGAGCAGGCTTCCGGGAGCAGGAGCGTCTCCCTAGACACAGAGGGCTTCTGCCTGCCCTCTTACTCACCCGATCATTAACAGAGAGGAGAGAACTTGAGTGTGGATTTTGGGCTGCAGCCTCCTTCTGCTCTGCCAGGAGCTGCTTGCTGTGCTCCCAAGAAGCCTGCAAGTGAGAAGCCTCACAACCTGATTCATACTCTCAGACAAACTTCTTTGACTTAGCGTCTTTTAGGAAAAAAATGAGATATTTTCTTTTATATTTATGTCATTTTTAAGTTTGTTCAGGATAGTGATAAAGAAGAAGGGTGTTCTTTTGGAGGAGCACTTTGGAGACTCCCACCATTGCATACATTGGCTAGAACATTGACAAATTCTAAACATCTAGAGGGCCATGGTAGTCACGTGGGTGGCTTTGGGTACGGCCAGGAGTTGAGCTCTGAGGTTGCAATCTCGAATTTCAGAGTAAGGCAGGATATTTTGACCCAAATAATCTGTAGAGATTGATGTTAGGTCAAGTGAGTATTTGGCATTGAGAAGTGGTCTTTCAACTGCTGTGTCCTAGATGAAATGATCTGAGTCAGCCATTTGCTTCTTGACCTGGACTTGTGATTGCAGTTAACCATGTTGTTTTGCTTTGTTTTGTTTTCCATGGGGTGAGGGGTGGCCTCCTTTTCAGGACAACACACTATGTCCTCCCTATGGCCTGGGACAGGCCACCAGAGAGGTGCTAGGGTTGGGCTTCCCAGCAGTCTTGTCAGTACCTATCAGAAGCTTGGTGTCTGCTGACCCAACAAGCAAACACTGTCCACATGTCAGAATATTATCAGCAAAGCAATGACCTCAGGGCAGAGCCCATTACATCCTGTTTTCATCTATGCTCAGTCGTATTTATGTGGTGGCCGTCCCTGCCAAACACAGACACACACAGGCATACGTACCACAGTGAAGTGTCTGGGGATTTGTTAATTATAGCAGTTCGAATTCCTCAGGTTTTCAAGATTTCAACTATGATCACTGATACAAAGGTAATAGATTTTATTAATACCTAAATAGAAAAGAATAAGGGCCCTTACAGTATTTCATTTTGGTATTAGAGAAACAATCTGAAAAAATTATGCAAATTGTGGGTACAAGTAGTTTGAGAAATGTGCTTACTGTCAGAACAAGAGGAGGGAAATAATGTGAGCAATAGAAACAATGGAAAATATATTTAAGAGAGGGAAATTCCAGTTGCAAATAGGTGGAGATCCTAAAATAAAGACAACAGATTTGAAGAGAAAAATCTGGTGTGATATTGAAGGCCAGAGATGATATAAATATGGGGAAAATGCCCCCATAACCAATTGCTCTTTTAGAGAAATCTTTTAGAGAATTTTTAGAGTAAAATATGAGTTTTATTTTTTAGAAGACAAAATCTTTACCTATGACCCACATAAACCTAAGGCTTATTTGTCCTCAAAGAAGACACATGGGAGTGGCTTTTCCCCAAATAATTCAGAACATCATTGAAAAGGGGTTTTACAACAGGGATTCCATAAGAAAACCAAATGAGGAACCATCCCTCAAACATTGTGACGGCTTTACCAAGTGATTACCAAAAATTCTCTGTGCAGGTCTGAGGGAGAAGTCCAGAAGTATCAGTGAAAAAGAATCAAGGTCTTCTTAGGTAATTTCAGGAGAGTATAGCCACTGAAGCTAGGCCTATAGTTTTACCCTCAGCAAGTTGCCTACTATGCTTATAGAACTAATACTCTAAAGTACACACAAGGTGAAAAGGGGAGAAGGCAGGCAATGGCAAATTGTGTTCCGACTTGGATAGATGATGGCATGAGGGCATTACCTAGCCCAGAGAAATGATGAAAACAAGATCGGTTTGAACAAAGGTTCACCACCCACAAGCATTTGAAAGATCTGGAACCATTTTACTATGTGGACAAAATGTGAAAGAATATTTTGAGAAAACAAACTTATGGGGCACAAAATACACAAAAAGTTAAAGGGAAAAAAGTCTCCATTCTGGAAAAACAAATTATCCCACAATGTATAATGTATCAGTACATCACAGTGTATCCCACAAACATATACAATTAAAATTTAAACAATCTGCCTATATTAAAGAGGGAAGGTGACTCAGTTAGAAATGTTTGTATTCATAGGGATCCAGCTGAACCCTCCTGAAAAGAATAAGGAAATGGCAGAGAAATTAAACATGAGAAGCACATTTCAGGACTGTAGAGGAAAAAAGTAGCAATGTAAAATAATGTACTTTAAGGCTTGGAATATTGAAAAAGTGGATGAAAAGGACCATGTCTTAAAGGAAACAAGTAGGGGTATCAGTTCCTCTTAGGTTCCTTTTGGCACAGGTTTCAAAAGCATGAAATAGCAGCTCCAGATCGGAAGTCTGAAGGAGATTTTCCAACTGAAACAAGTAAAGGGATGAAAGAGAGCCAATTATTAACAGGCAGGTTTCACAGGCTTTAATTTATCCCATACTAAGAGGCAGTGGAATGAGCCACTGTAGCCCGGGAATGAAAAAGCCCGCTCAGGAAAATAGTGGATTCTGTCTCAGAGAGATGATAACCTCAGTATAACATTTGAGCAGAAATAGGTGAGTTGGGATAAATAGCAATTACCACTTTTGATTATAAAGTAAAAAGCACCACAAATATTCCCTGTTGACTGATGCCCTTTTCTTTGGAACTTTCTTGACTTCCAAGAAACTAGAAGCATTTCAATGCCAGTGTATAAGACCGGACATAGATACACAAAATGAACCTTCCTTCAGATTTCATGATCGTATAGTGCCAGAAATGTTGCTTTGCAGGGTTATTGCTTCCAAACAAATGCAAATTTATAGGGCATGGATTCTGAGTAACAGGAATGAACTGATTGTCATTTTAGCCAGGATAACTCCATGAAGATTATCTCTGCAGACCCCCCTTTCCTTTAGTTTCTGCTAGGGACTTTGGCAAAGCTAAATGCCTGGTTCTGGGAATGTAACTATGCCCAGGAATATTGTTATCAAAGCTAATGCTATGTTTTTAAAACATATATAGTAATGGATATGGTAAATTAATAATTTTGTGTACTTTGTGGATGCTTTTTCAGTCAATAAAAATGAAACTTGGCCAGGCACAGTGGTTCACACCTGTAATCCCAGCACTTTGGGAGGTCGAGGTGGGAGGATCGCTTGAGGTCAGGAGTTCAAGACCAGCTTAGGCAATATAGTAAGACCCCATCTCTACAAAAATAAATAAATAAATAAAGTAAACAAAACAAGAAAACTTTAAACTCTTGAGAGGTTTGTTGCATCTCTAATCTCTCAGGCCTTGTAGGATGCATATCCATTAGCATGAGAGCTGCGAAAGCTGTCTCTGGCTGCTGCAAGGAACACTTTTAGGCAGTCATCAAGAATGCCTGTTAGTGAGATGAAACTGAGTAAGAAATTTGGGAGGATAATATTTTGACTTAATTATAACACAAGAATTTTAAATTGTAGATTTTAAACTTCTAAAAACAAGATAATTGATTTTAATTGCTTCAAACTTTCTATCTTTAGATTTTAACTTGAAAAAGGTTTAAATATTTAACCTTTAATTTCTTCCTGGAAATTTTTAAATTGCCTGGGATTAAAACTGGGGGAATATCTCAACTGACATTATTAATTAGAATTTATGTCTTGTGTTTATGCATCTTATCTTACTGCTTACTCATAAGCTCACAGTATTTTGTGACTGGATGTGAGTTTAATACAAGAAGGAATAGAATGGAAATGAGGTGTCTGAGGAGCTGATTTTCAGAATGTATTTTTCTGATACATGTTAAAGACCTGAGAGGGGCTGTATTAGTCCATTTTCAGACTGCCAATAAATACATACGTGAGACTGGAAAGAAAAAGTGGTTTAATGTACTTATAGTTCCACACGGTTGGGGAGGCCTCACAATCATGGCAGAAGGCAATGAGGAGCAAGGCACATCTTACATGGATGGCAGCAGGCAAAGAGAGAGCTTATGTAGGAAAACTCCCATTTTTAAAACCATCATATCTCATGAGACTCATTCACTATCATGGGAACAGGGCAGGAAAGACTCACCTCCATAATGCAATCACCTCTCATCAGGTTCCTCCCACAACACATGGGAATTGTGGGAGTTACAATTCAAGATGAAATTTGGGTGGGGACACAGCCAAACCATATCATTCCACCCCTGCCCACTCCCTCAAATTTCATGTTTTCACATTTCAAAGACAATCATGCTTTCCCAAGAATCCCCCAAAGTCTTAACTCATTTCAGCATTAAATCAAAAGTCCACAATCCAGTGTCTTATCTAAAACAAGGCAAGTTCATTCTGCCTATGAGCCTGTGAAATCAAAAGTAAGTTAGTTACTCCTAGGCACAACAGGGGTACAGGCATTGGGTAAATACATCCATTCCAAATTGGAGAAATTGGCCAAAACGAAGGGGCTATAGACCCCACGCAAGTCTGAAATCCAGCGGGGGAGTCAAATATATATAAATATATGTGTGTGTGTGTGTGTGTGTATATATATATATATATTTGAGATGGAGTCTTGCTCTGTCACCAGGCTGGAGTGCAGTGGCACAATCTCAACTCACTACGGCCTCTGCCTCCCAGGTTCAAGCAATTCTCCTGCCTCAGCTTCCTGAGTACCTGGGACTATGGCACGCACCACCATGCCCAGCTAATTTTTGCATTTTTAGTAGAGACAGGGTTTCACAATGTTGGCCAGGATGGTCTTGATCTCTTGACCTCGTGATCAGGGCAGTCAAATCTTAAAAGCTCCAAAATGATCTCCTTTGACTCCATGTCTTGCATCTGGGTCACACTGTTGCAAGAGATGGGTGTCCATGGTATTGGGCAGCTCTGCCCCTGTGGCTCTGCAGAGTAGAGCCTCCCCAGCTGCTTTCATGGGTGGCATTGAGTGTCTGCAGCTTTTCCAGGTCCACAGTGCAAGCTGTAGGTGGATCTATCAGTCTGGGGTCTGGAGGATGATGGTCTCTTTTCACAGCTCCACTAGGCAGTGTCCCAGCAGGGACTCTGTGTGGGGGCTCCAACCCCCCATTTCGAAACTTCCACACTGCTCTAGCAGTGGTTCTCCATGAGAGCCCTGCCCCTGCAGCAAACTTCTGGCTGGGCATCCAGGCATTTCTATACATCCTCTGAAATCTAGACGGAGGTTCCCAAACCTCAATTCTTTACTTCTGTGCACCCACAGGCTCAACACCACATGGCAGCTGCCAAGGCTTGCGGCTTGCACCCTTGCTGTACCTTGGCCCCTTTTAACCATGGGTGGAGCTTCTGGGACGCAGGGCACCAAGTTCTTAGACTGCACACAGCACAGGGACCCTGGACTTGGCCCAAGAGACCATGTTTTCCTCCTAGGCTTCGGGCCTGTGATGGGACAGGCTGCTGTGAAGACCTCTAACATGCTTGGGAGACATTTTCCCCACTGTCTTTGAGACTGACATTCAGCTCCTCATTACTTATGCAAATTTCTGTGGCCAGCTTGAATTTCTCCTCAGAAAATGGGATTTTCTTTTCCATGGCATTGTCAGGCTACACATTTTCTAACCTTTTATGCTCTGTTTCCCTTATAAAACTGAATGTGTTTAACAACATCCAAGTCACATCTTGAATACTTTGCTGCTTAGAAATTTCTTCCACCAAATACCCTAAAGTCACCCTTCTCAAGTTCAAAACAAGTCTCTAGGGCAAGGGCAAAATGCTGCCAGTCTCTTTGTTAAAACATAGCAAAAGTCACCTTTGCCCCAGTTCCCAACAATTTCTTCATTTCCATCTGAGACCACATCAACCTGGATTTTATTGTCCATTTTGCTATCAGCATTTTGGTCAAAGCCATTCAACAAGTCTCTAGGGTGTTCCAAACTTTCCTACATTTTCCTGTCTTCTTCTGAGCCCTCCAAACTGTTCCAACCTCTGCCTGTTACCCAGTTCCAAAGTCACTTCCACATTTTTGGGTATCTTTCCAGCAACACCCCACTCCTGGTACCAATTTACTGTATTAGTTGTTTTCAAGCTGCTGATAAAGACATACCTTAGAGTTGGAAGAAAAAGTGGTTTAATGGACTTACAGTTCCACATGGCTTGGGAGGTCTCACAATCATGGCAGAAGGCAAGGAGGAGCAAGTTACATCTTACATGGATGGTGGCTGGCAAAGAGAGAGCTTGTGTAGGGAAACTCCCATTTTTACAACCATCAGATCTTGTGAGACTCATTCACTATCATGAGAACAGTGCAGGAAAGACTTATCTCCATAATTCAATCACCTCCCACCGGATTCCTCCCATGACATGTGGGAATTGCGGGGATTATAATTCAAGATGAGATTTAGGTGGGGACACAGCCAAACCATATCACGGGCTAAATCTAATCTCCCCAGAACAAGTCTCAAAAAGGCATCCACAGGACCAGGGCTGAGTTTTAGAGAAACAATTTAATGAATGCGAGATGGAGGCCAGGCTCTCTTCCAACCTCAGGAAGAGCCACGTTCCTTTTTACAACAGGGAAATGGTTAGGCACGAAGAATTCCCAGAACAGAAATTGTCTCAGATATATGCTAACCTCAGTGTGACAGCAGAAACACTTTTTCTTGCTTTCCCTTGTGGTCATGAAGAGAGGTTTTCACTAAATGACTTAAAGCCACTGCATATACTCTTTCCACCCACAGAGAGGTGGAGAAACTTAATCAACTGGGAAACTTGGGAAACATAATTAGGTGTGCATCATTCAATACCACCTTTTTGTCCTTTAGAGCATCAGCTACCCACAGTGATGCCATATTTTCTTTTGCTGAAAAATGGCCGTTAAATGTGTTTAATTCTGAGGTTTACTTGACATCTGTTTCTTACCAAGATACACACTTCAACCGACCTTCAGTTATAAGTTGATGTTTTGACCTACATAGTGGTAATTTATTCTCAAACTGTTTAGAATCTGCTACAGAGGTGTGATCTTTATTCTAGGATATTTTATGGGAGGCTGTGAGCAGTAACTACTGCTATTCACATTTTAAAGAAGAAACAGAAACACAGCATTTAAATTACGGAGTGTAGATCTCACAGATGGTAAGTAGATGAACTGTGACTTGAATCCATGTAATCCTACTCTAGAGACTGAATTCTTAACAACTATGTTCTATTGCCCTGGTGGAAAGTTTGCTTTGTAATAATGTTGCCAAAAACAAACAAAAAGGAATAAAAGCCCAGTGTCCTCAAGGGGGGCATGATGGAACTATGTTGAACTGACTGACCCTTCCTCCCCTTTCATGACAACTCTGATCTCTCTCATCTTCTGGCTGATCTTTGGTCAAGGCTTAGGGGTTACTAAATGCAAGTGAAGCTTTGAGATCATTTCTGTGGGTTGCTTGGAAAAAGCTGGTATCATCCTTTTGTTCCTCTATTTGCAGGATAAATAAATCTCTGGAGACTAGTATTGGAAGACACTGGGAAGGGAATAGGAAGTTACAGATCTTGGGAAGAGTTTTATCCACAATGATCTGTGTCATCAAAAAAAAAGGAAGGTCAAGTTCAAACCACTGTGTGTGTGTCTGATCGTTCTGGTCATGAGGACACTGAGAAGACGGAGCTTATGGGAGCCAAGCCTGGGAAAATATAAACAGCCTGAGAATAGGAAGGGCTTCAAAATTTGGATAGATAGTCTAATAACCCCTAGCTTACAGCCCCTGCCCAGAATCTTGTGTGGACTCCTACCACTGAGGAACTATTGCACTTAGGGTGCTCTCTGGACTTCATCCTTAATGGATTTCCAGAGAAATATTCTCTCAGATAGCCTGAGGGCAGAGCAGATTAAAGCTGCTGGAAGAAGTAAGCAGCTTGAGAAAAATAGTGAGAACGCCTAAAGAGATTTAAATGGAATCCACATACACACAAACATTATTTCTAGGGAGTAAAAAACAAATAACTTCTGACTAAATAAGTGGCTGATAAGTTCAAGTATGGTCACTGTTTTCTTATGTTGTAAGTGTTTGGTAGATTAAATACAAACATTATTTAAAGCATAGGCAAAGTCGGGCACAGTGGCACATGCTTGAAATCTCAGCACTTTGGGAGGCTGAGGTGGGAGGATTATTGCGCTCAGGAGTTCAAGACTGGCCCGAGAAACATGGCAAAACCCCATCTCCACTATAAATAGAAAAAGTACACAGGCATGGTGGTGCACGTCTGTAATACCAGCTGCTGGGGAGGCTGAGGCATGAAAATCACTTGCACCCAGGAGGTAGAGGTTTCAGTGAGCTGAGATGGCACCAATGCACTCCAGCATGAGTGACAGAGCAAGACCTTGTCTCAAACAAGAACAACAACAAAAGTCCTAAAGCACAGGCAAAAATATTGAAGAGATTGATATACACACAAATACGTATGTATGCAAATACACATACCTATGTATATATCTAAGTCTATCCATCTATCAATATATGCACACACATTTAAAATCAATAGAACAAAGAAACCCACAGAAAAAAAAGCTAGGTAATCTAGCATATACTTTCTGGCAAAAAATAAAAAGTTTTATCTCAAGCATTGAGGTTTTCTTACCTCAGGCACTCTTTAAGTTGACCTCAGTCAAAGACTTAGGGTTAGGCAGTTTACTTGGGAGGTGATCCCAGAAAGCTCAGGTGTGGGAGAAGAGAATGTGAGAAGGGGGTGGGGGATCTGGGGAACCAACCAAGGGTATGTTATGGAGATGGTTACTCTTGTTGGCAACTTGAATGCAATCCTGGGGAGCTCTCTTAAGAACCATGGAAAACGGGCCTCAGAATTATTCCTCCTGGGGTCAAAGAATCTGGGGCCTATATGTTACGTTTCACTGGTGAAGGGTTACTCTTGAGGAGACAGCAGATTCCCTGCAGTTCTGGGACTTCCTGAGCTTGGGCTGATTAAGCTCAAGAGAAGCATAAGGATGCTGGTAACTGGGGTGGGAACTTGTGAGCTTCCCATGGCTATAGGCAAAGTCTGTGGGAGATCTGTGGGATACATAGCAGGACGTTAACTGTATCTGGGGAAACATTGGTGGTAGTGCTGAAGGTGCTTAAAACAAACTCAGATTTGAGATAAAAGTTATTATCTGGCCAGGCACGGTGGCTCACGTCTGTAATCCCAGAACTTTGGGAGGCCGAGGCAGGCAGATCACAAGGTCAGGAGATCAAGACCATCCTGGCTGACATGGTGAAACCCTGTCTCTACTAAAAATGCAAAAAACCAGCCAGGCATGGTGGCACATGCCTGTAGTCCCAGTTACTCAGGAGGCTGAGACAGAAGAATTGCTTGAACCTGGGAGGCAGAGGTTGCAGTGAGCCAGGATCATGCCACTGCACTCTTGCCTGGATGACAGAGCGAGACTCCATTTCAAAAAAAAAAAAAAAAAAAAAAAAAAAATTATTATCTTTTCACACTGAATGGAAATAAATCATAAAAAAGAAGTCTGACATTTGGGTCCAACATGATGACAATGATGCTGATAGTAATGATAATGATGATCATTACAGTAGTGAAATACTTATGTGGCATTTTTGTTGTGTCATGTACTCTTCTGAGCATTTTTCATATATGCTGATGTAACTCCTACAACAACTGAATGAAATAGTACTTGTATTATCCTGATTTTACAGATAAGCAAACTCGGGTAGAAGAAAGATAAGTAAGTATGTGTAACTTGCCGAAGATCACACCCCAAGAGTGGGAGGATCATAATCATGGCCCCAGGCAGCTGGCTTCTAGAGTCCATACTTACACTACGCTGCCCAATATGTTTGAGTCTTGCCAGTGTGAAAGAAAAAGTATTCAGCGATACTTGTTAATGCACAGTAAGGAAGATTTTACTCAGCACCATACCATAGGTTCAAGGGCCACTGCAGTGGGATCTTTCAGTGGGAGAAAGATTGGGATCAACTTCATTCATATATAGGCAAGTGGGAATTTACAGCCTAGAAGCAGTGTGGGGGTCAATGAATAGGAAATTACTAAGAGAAAACACATCGGAGTGAGGGGGATTCCAGTTACAGAGAGGCCAGGCTTATAAGACGTCACATGCGGAATACTGGAGGATGGGGAACTTAATCAGATATCGAGAATAATTAGGGGTCAAAAATGGAGGTGTTCTTACTAAACTGACTTAGCAGGGATCTTTGCTATAATGGAATTTACGAGGAAATGCACAGATGGGCTTAGGAGAAGGTTCAGAAACCTGATCAAAGTTTGGCCAAGCTTTGTCACAAGGACTTGCTTCAACCTCATTAACCAGCTACATGACAATCTTTGTTTGCCTTTAGATTGAGTATTTACTCAAATTCGATTCTGGCAACTTCATTGAAATCAAATGCATGGATATCTTACAATACTGCAATCCCGCTATTAGGGTTCTATCCCTTAGAAATACTATCATCAATACAGGAGTAGATATAAATAAAATTGATTGTATCCAATTTGTTCATACTAATCCCTAGCAAAAAACCAAGTAAATACCCATCAATCCTGAGATGTTCATACTAATTACAATACACTCAAGAGTATATGAAGGCATTAAATATAAGTAAGCTAAACCAGCTAAAAAGAGGTATTTTCACGAAGTAGTATTGAGGAAGCAAAGTGACATAAAAAGAAGTTTTCTAAACACTATTTTGTCTGAAAAATAAAAATGGTACAACTATTAGTGAGTTGATGTTAAATATACACAGAACTTACTGTTTCTGATTATATAACTTGGATAAAAACATTAAAATATGCAAAAATACAAAATAAAGGGACACCCAGCTTGACTTAACTGAATATGGTGCCTTGCTTTCTGTGTAAGCAGTGGTTAAACTTTAAAATCAACGAGTGAAAGAAGCTAAAACAATGAAAAGAAAAATATTATTCAGCCCCCCCCCAAGTTATATTTGTGGCATAATTATACTACTGAGTTGAGGTAAAATAATTTATGTGAACCCATGCAAATAATTGTATCTCTATTGCATAAAAGTCCTTTTAGTATAAAATTAATTTAATAAAATTTAAAAAGTGCCTTGCTGAGTACTTGGCTTACAATAAGTACTTAATACATTGCAATATTGTATCAGTTTGTTTATAATAAATTACTATAATATTACTCTAATGGAAGGCAAAGAAAAATATAATTATATGTTTCAAAATGTGGGAGTGGATGAAAGGAGGAGAAGATGAGAGTAGGGAGGAGTGTCCCAGATCAAATCGATGCCTCTCCAGGTTCTAGCTGCAGATACAGCTTCATCTTCAAATATGATTTTCTCAGCTCCCCAAGGGCTGAGGGGCTGTGCTCAACACAGTCTCTCACAAGCCTCCTCAGGGCATCTGGGGCAGGTCCATTGACCAGGTCACTTCCAAATGAATCCAGAGAGGCTCCGACTTACCTACCGGCTGGAGCGTTGGGAAGTAGGTGTCACAGGTTTGGAGGACAATCCTCCTCCTTCCCCGGCTCCAGCTCTTTTGCAGTTGGATGTTTCCATCAAGCTTCTAGAGAGTTATCCAAAATGATCAAGTGCCTAGCTTGTTTATTTTGAGGTTGTATAGCTGGTTCTGTAACACACACGAGTGCGCGTGCGCACACACACACACACACATATTTTTTTTCTCTTTTGCCTGCTTCACTTGTCTTTTTCCCTCAGTGTGCTTGCACAGGTATTTTATTCATCCAAAAAGTATTAATATATATACTTTGCTCCAAGGTTCCCTTTTCTATGGTATCAAAGCTAAGACAGGAGTGGAAGACAGAAGGACAGTGTTGAATAGAGAGAGGAATCAAAGCTATGTAAAATGGGTTTAGAGGAAAATTACTTATTTTGATAAAGCATATCTAACAGAAAAAACATAATTGGTTTTTGTTTGTTTGCTTGTTTGTCTTCTTTTTTTTGAGACAGAGTTTCACTTTTGTTGCCCAGACTGGAGGGCAATACCATGGTCTTGGCTCACTGCAACCTCCGCCTCCCGGGTTCCAGTGGTTCTCCTGCCTCAGCCTCCTGAATAGCTGGGATTACAGTCACCTGCCATCATGCCAAGCTACTTTTTGTATTTTCAGTGGAGACAGGATTTCACCATGTTGGCCAGGCCAGTCTCGAACTCCTGACCTCAGGTGATCCTCCCACCTTGGCCTCCCAAAGTGCTGGGCTTACTGGCATGAACCACTGTGCCCGGCCATAATTGTTAATCATTAGAATAATTTCTGAAACCAGAAAAAGGAAAAGATCCTGTTTTGGCTGGGTCCCCACTCAAATTTCCTCTTGTATTGTAGCTCCCATAATTCCCACATGTTATGGGACGACCTGGTGGAAATGATTGAATCAGGGTGGCGGTTCCCCTATACTGTTCTTGTGGGAATGAATAAGTCTCATGAGATCTGATGGTTTTATAAGGGGAAACCCCTTTTGCTTAGTTCTCATTTCTCTTGTCTGCTGCCATGTAAGACAAGCCTTTTGCCTTCTGCCATGATTGTGAGGCTTCCCCAGACACATGGAACTGTAAGTCCATGAAACCTCTTTTTCTTTATGAATTACCCAGTCTCGCGTATGTCTTTATCAGCAACTTGAAAACCAACAAATACAGATCCTAATTAATACCACTGCCATTCAACATTGTGTTAAAAGGGCCGAAAAAACAAAAACAACATAAGAGTTGTAAGTTCTGGCAGGAAAGGAACAAACTGTCACTGTGGTAGTTCACAAAATATTCTTGTGCTCCTATTTCTAGATGTATATGAGAATGGCAGGTCCTTATCTCCTTCACAGTCTGGATTGGCCATGTGATTTGCTTTGTCTGATTGTTAGTTTGGATTCCCTAAGAGGCAGACCTGCAGACAAGTGTACAAGTGCAAACAGTTTATTTGGAGGTGTTCTGAAGGAACAGGGGAAGGGAATGAGAAAAACAAGATGGTGGAAGTGAAAGAAGAAATTAAGAGGTGAATTCTCAAATTTGTTAGCACCGCGGGCAACTAGGGCTTAATTCCACTGGGGAACTTTGAGATGCAGCATAGCACATGCATCTCACAGTTATCACAACAAAATAGCAAGTCAGCTCCTTACATTACTCACCAACTTTGATCAGCTATTTTTTGAGAGCCTATTCTGGGAGCATAAATTCCCTTAACGTCTGTTTTGCTGAAGCAGAACAGAAGCCATTTGCCAGAGAAAGCCCTCAGATGAAGAGACAGAATTGGTTGCAGTAGGACCAGCATTAATGGATATGGTTAGTGTTGAGAACATTTGACTGAACAATGATGGCATTTGCTCTAGCAACGTAACCCTAGTGGAAGTCCTGTGTGTCCCTTCTGGGTTAAATAATTAACAGATACTGCACAGTTCATAACATTGTCCTTTTGCCTATGTAACCATGTTAGCTTGGGTTCCTACAACAAAATACCATAGCCTGGGTGGCTTACACAACAGAAATTTATTTTGTAAAGTTCTGGATGCTGGGAAGTCAAAGATTAAGATACTAGTAGGGTTGGTGTCTGGTGAGGGCCTGCTTGCTAGCTGGCAGACAGCGGCCTCTTCACCATGTCCTCCCGCGGTTTTTCCTTGGTGCATGCTCGTGGTGACAGCGAGCTCTCCTGCCTTTTCTACAATCCCACATGAGGACACAACCCTTGTGACCTCATCCAAACCTATTTGTCTCCCAAAAACCACACCTCCAAATACCATAACATTGGGGGTTGGGACATCAACAATTGGATTCTGGAGGGACACAAACATCCAGTTCGTCACAGTAACTATCAACATTCTGATGGTGTTATTAAGTGAATTGTATTTCCCAAAAAGATATGCTAGTTTTGGCCGAGCGTGGTGGCACATGCCTGTAATTCTAACACTTTGGGAGGCCAAGGCAGGGGGATTGCATGAGCCCAGGAGTGGGATTACAGCATGGGCGAGATGGTGAGACTGTATCTCTACAAAAAATTTAAAAATTAATTTAAAAATTAGCTAGACATGTTATTGCATGCCTGTAGTCCCATGGCTGAGGTTAGAGGATCATTTGAGGCTAGGAGTTTGAGGCTGCAGTGAGTATTGATCATGCCAATGCACATCAGCCTGGGTGACAGAAAGAGACCCTGTCTCTATTAAGAAGAAAAAAAAAATACTGCAGTATGAACCTCCAGTATCTCATAATGTGACCTGATATCAAAGTAGGGTAGTCATAGATGTAATTAGTTAAGATGAGGTCATATTGGAGTAGGGAGGGCCCCTAATCCTCTATGACTGATGTCCTCATAAGAAGAGAAGAGAGACACACCAGGGGGAATGCATAGTGATAAGGAAGACATCACTGGGAGTGATGCTGCTACAAGCCAAGGAACATCAAACATTGCCAGCAAACACCAGAAACTAAAAGCAGCAAAGATGCATTCTCTTCTACAGGTTTTGGTGGATGCATGACCCTGCTGGCACCTTGGTTTAAGATTTGTAGCCTCCAGAACTGTGAGCGAATACGTTTCTGTTGTTTTGAGTCACCCAGGTTGTGCTACTTGGTTACAGCAGCCCTAGCAAAGGAATGCAGACAGGGTTTGCCCCATCAGCCATGGTTCTAGTGGAGATTTATTGGAATATGATATGGTTTGGCTGTGTCCCCACCCGAATCTCATTTTGAATTGTAGCTCACATCATTCCCACGTGTTGTGGGAGGGACCTGCTGGGAGGTAATTTAATCATGGGGGCGGTTTCCCCCACACTGTTCTCATTGGTCATGACTAAGTTTCATGAAATCTGATGGTTTTATAAGGTACTTCCCTTTTCACTTGGTTCTTACTCTCTCTTGTCTGCTGCCATGTAAGATGTACCTGTTGCCTTCCACCATGATTGTGAGGCCTCCCCAGTCATGTGGAACTGTGAGTCAATCAAACCTCTCTTTCTTTATAAATTACCCAGTGTCAGGTATGTCTTTATCAGGAGTGTGAAAATACAAAGCAGATTCCTCAGATGACTAGTGTTGGACAGGTGTAGTGAATGAGAAATAAACCATAATTGTTTCAAGCTGTTGACATTTGGGATTGATTCTTTTTCGAGACAGGGTCTTACTCTGCTGTCCAGGCTGGACTACAGTGGTGGAATCATGCTGGGCTCAAGCAATACCCCTTCCTCAGCTTCGTGAGTTGAGGCCACAGGTACATGCCAGCATATCCAGATAATTTTTTAATTTTTTTTTTTGTAGAGACAGGGTCTGGAAATGTTGCCCAGGCTGATCTTGAACTCCCGAGCTCAAGCAATACTGCTGGGATTACAGGCGTGAGCCACTGAGCCCAGCCTAATTTTTTTCTTTTTTTTTTAACCACACATAACATAGCCTGTTCTGAAACAGAACAAGTAATGCATCCGATGCAAACACATTTCTAACAATTATATTGTGTACAGTCATTGGCTGACGAGGATTTTTTTCTTTTCTTTTGCCTGATGGACAGAATCCTGCTTCTTGAGTGCCATTGTCTAAATCATTCATAATATCTTCAATTCAGTATATTCAATTATAGCCAATAAATATTTTTGAGCACCCACTATTTTCCAGGGAAACAAAATATTTTAAAAAATCATAATGGTAGTCACTGTCTTATGAAGTTTATAGTTTGTTAGGGGACACTGACACTATCAAATAAACATATTGTTTGTGATATTGTTAGAAATGATGGCAAATGTGACAGGAGTGTTGTTTCCAAACAATAGTATTGATCAACATTGTTTTCAGGGTGGGATTTAGTGCCCAGGTGTTTTATAAAACAATATGTCGTTAGGGGGACTATCAGCTTCAGGTGGCAAACGTCCATGCTGTGGGCAGCTAAGATGTACATGCCATGTTATCCCCGATTGGGTTTTAGTTTTGATAATTGCTCCGTGTTGCAATCCCCTAGGATGTTTGGGTAAAATATGAGTTGGTAGATATGTGTTATGTAAGAATGGAAGCATAGGTTGAGATAGGCTGTAGCAGGGTTGCACGTTAACTCAATTTCACAGACCCTTCTTCAATAGCTCCTTCATACATTTCCTGCCTCCGACACGTATTAAATGTGTGGTCTTGTTCAGGTTACTTAACCTGTCCATGTCCTCTCTGTAAAAATAAGGATGAAAGTTGCATGTATTTCCCAGGGCTATTATGAGGATTCAATGAGATATATAAAGTACTCAGTCCAATACCTAAGATTAAATAAGTAAGCAATAAATGTGAGCTTTGATTAATGGTAGTAACAACGGTAGTGGCAATATTATCTTCATTTTGCAGTAGTAGAAGAAATTGAGTCAGAGACTGACAATCATTCTCACGTGAGTTCACACAGCTGTAAGGTGACTGAGCTGGGATTTAAACCTTGGCTGGCTCTGGAATCTCTGTGTGTGTGTGTGTGTGTGTGTGTGTGTTTAACCACTGCAGTATTATTGTCTCTGCATATATATTATGACAATAATATTAGTTGTCTCTGTCTTCAGTTGTGTGAAAGCAGGATCTTCATGAGGTGATGAAAGAAAGCTTATGCAACTTTATGTAAACAATTCACTCTTGTATTTTACAGCTGTTATTCATTGCATTATGTTTATCAAGGGTAAAGTAAGTGTGTGTATGTGTGTGTGCATTGACTCTTCAGCAAATAATTCACCCGTGATCCATTATTATAATCCCTAACTTGTCCCAAATATATGGATTTTGAACTCTTCATTGTTTAAATTCTTAGTGATTAATTACAAAATGAGGCTGAGAAAAGCCACTTCTGTCTAACCCAGTATATGATCACAGTGAAAGGAATAACTATAAAGTCACATTGCAAGTATCATGTAGACTTTTGTAATTAATTTAAAGAAATAGCATATTTTATAGAGAATATGCATCGACAATATGTCATTTTATAAATAAAATGGGCTGATTTCACCGTAAAATTTTCATGAGCAGAATATTTTAAAATAATTTCAAATTCTGAAGGGTGCTTGATTATTCCATTACACTTCTAATTACAGCTGTAAAACAAAACCTCTTTGTGAATTTGCATAGAAACTGATTTGTTTCTAAGTAAATTATTTCCACTACTATCTGAAATTCAGGGTCAAATCACTAAATTCTCATGAATCAAATGATGTTTATATATGCACATACTTTTTTTTCCCTTTCACTGCATATATTATTTGCATTTTAAATACCTAAAGGAAACAAATGAAACACTCTTCTATTTGATGCTTGAAATGAAATAGCTTCATTTACAGAGCAGTAATATATAGCTGTTTTTTCCCAATTGCTCCAAGAATTTACATAAAAAGTACAAGATGGCTTACATAATATTTTTCTTGCAAGTTTCTTTTATCTCTTTGATCCTAGAGAAAATGACAAGTTGTAGGGTAACATGGTCAGTAAGCATCAAAAAGGAATATAATTTGACAAAATAAGAAAAGATTAATGGTAATGTTTAACATTTACACCCCCACCCCAAATCACTGGGTGCCTGGTGATTTTCTAAATATGTTATATAATTTTAAATGACTCACCCCTACATTCAAATTATAATGATCACAAATAATGCCAACATATTAATTTACAAAGCCTGTTCACAATTTAAAACGTACTATTTCCCTACGATCAGTCTACTTTACAAGACAAGTTACAGTAAAAACTCTTGTGTTGACATATAGATTCAAACAGATTGAAATGGTATTACAATAATTTCTGAGGAATCAAGACATTTCACTGGTTTGGAAAATTCAACTGAAATACTTTAAATCTTTATTATTATTATTATTGTTATTATTATTATACCTTAAGTTCTGGGATACATGTGCAGAAAATGCAAGTTTGTTACACAGGTGTACATGTGACATGGTGGTTTGCTGCACCCATCAACCTGTCATTTACATTAGGGATTTCTCCTAATGCTATCCCTCCCCTTGTCCCCCATCCCCCGAAAGGCCCAGGTGTGTGATGTTCCCCTGCCTGTGTCCATGTGTTCTCATTGTTCAACTCCCACTTGTGACTGAGAATATGCAGTGTTCGGTTTTCTGTTGTTGTGTTAATTTGCTGAGAATGATGGTTTGCAGCTTCATCCATGTACCCGCAAATGACATGAACTTGTTCTTTTTTATGGCTGCATAGTATTCCATGGTGTATATGTGCCACATTTTCTTTATCCAGTCTATCATTGATGAGCATTTGGGTTGGTTCCAAGTCTTTGCTATTGTAAATAGTGCTGCAATAAGCACATGTGTGTGTGTGTGTCTTTATAGTAGCATGATTTATAATCCTTTGGGTATATACCCGGTAATGGGATTGCTGGGTCAAATGGTATTTCTCGTTTAGATCCTTGAGGAATCGCCACACTGTCTTCCACAATGATTTAACTAATTTACACTGTCACCAACAGTGTAAAAGCATTCCTATTTCTCCACATCCTCTCCAGCATCTGTTGTTTCCTGGCATTTTAATGATCACCATTTTAACTGGCATGAGATAGTATCTCACTGTGGTTTTGATTTGCATTTCTCTAATGACCAGTGATGATGAGCTTCTTTCATATGTTTGTTGGTCACATAAATGTCTTCTTTTGAGAAGTGTCTGTTCATATCCTTCACCCACTTTTCGATGGGGTTGTTTCATTAACCAAACTTTTCTCATTTCTGCTCTGTGTTTGGCATATGTGGAATAATGCCTTTCACTGGCCCCCACATTTGTAAAAGTTGTGCTGGCAATCTCAGTGTCTACTGGTTTTAAAGTTCATAAAGAAGATAACTTTGTCTTGATGCCAGTAAGAAAGTTAAGTGACTCCGTGGGCCACTATTTTACATTTGTCCAAGTTTTTCTTCTCTTTTACATTTTATTTATTTTGTAATTTAACACCTACAAGACTACTTATTTCCAAGATCTTAAAAACTATGGGATGTCATGCAATATCAAAGCCCCGAGTACTGGTAGCATGTTATAAATGTTTCTGAATTAACCTCCTAATACTCTTAAAGACTATACTTTACATCAGCCATGTTTTTAGCTTCTTGAGATCTAACAAAGTTCTCTAAATTTGCATTTTGGCTTCTAATTCAACATACCTTTATATCATTATGTATCTCGATTTCCATAATTCCATTAAAATATAAAATGAAATAAAAGCAAGAATAAATATTTGCTCTAGAAAGCCAGGAGAATGCCAGAAGTGGACTTATAGAGGAGAACATTTGGATCCATATAAAGCATAAAGAATCAGACTGGCATCATGTAGCAGAAAGGAAGTAGCTCACAATCCTACACGCAGTTCACCTTGGGATAATCGCAAAATCAGAGCCAGTAGGGAATAGATAGAATCATCCTAAAAAAAGTCAGGATAGCTACTTGTGAAAGGGCTAATAAAACAAGGCACCAATTGTTTTGTTCACCCCTAGAAAACTAATGGCTTCATAATTGAGCTGTTCCTGATAAGCCTTATAAGTGACTGGGAGCCTCAAGCTTCATTCCCCAACTCTCAGTAAAGATTGCTGTGGACTTTACAGGAAATCTTCATGCAAAGCCCAGTTATATGTCCATGGACCCTTTCAATCAAAACCTCATCAATAGAGAAAAGACAATAACTGTAAGAATTTGAAGGAATCCAGATGCACAAAGGAGAGGAATCTATTTTTTCAACTAAAATTACACCAGTGGAAATAGAGTTAATTTTTAGAAAAAGGAGAAAGTTTCTAAGTAAGTGTAGTAAGCACCTTTCAAAGCAGCTGAGAGAATATGACATTGGAGAAAACAATGTGTGTGGTGGAAAAACCCCTGCATTCTTACAAATTAGAAGCATGATTGATGATCACTGAAAAAAATATTCCATAGAATGGACTTGATAAGCACAACAAACACACCTACACTGAATGAGCTGAGGGAGTCTCTTAAAAATGTAGCGAAAAAGGACACATCTTATTTCTAAAAATGAAAGACAGTTTGATGATTGTGTAGATATGCAAACACTCCTTATACTATCACCACAATAAACCTGTTAAAAATAAAAGGTAATACTTGCTGATAATCATTAATAAAAGAGCAGAATAAATTTAGACAGGAGAGATCTGCGTTTCCCACATGCATAACAGATTTCTGAAAGAATCAAGGAAAGGAGATCAGGAAAGAAATGCATTCTCTGAGCAAAAGCAAGATGGACACCTAGATATATATATGTGTTAAAGGAAGAAAAAAAAATCGAAGTGAACATGCAGGTTGTTACTCGGAAATAAGAGTTAGCTAAATGTCACTGGTACTCTTAGTAATACAGGTTTCTAGATGAAAATAGTGGAATTCTGAGAGACAATGATGTATAATCTAACATTCTATGACCATCCAAGTAAGCATTTGATGATGAGGGAAAAAGAGTTATTCACATGTGTAAAGCCAAGTCGTTTTTCACCACGTACTATTTCTGGAGAAAAACAACAGTATTCCATTAACATGGAAAATTAAATCCAAGAAAGAGGAAGTTATAGGATGTAAAAAAAACTGGAAAAATATTTTATCAAATCCAAATTGTGGTTGAAAATCAGCATTTTAACTTAATGTAAACTTAAAAAAATAGAAGTTTTAAACAAGAAACAAGATATTATTCATAAAACATTTAAAATAATTGACCATTTACTAGAATACATAAAAAACCATGATGAAGTCTAAAGCTAAGAAGTCATACAGCTCTCACTCTTTGAATATTATAAGATTTATGAAAAATTAATAGTGCAAGCTGTCCTCTGATCTTTAAATCTTGCAGTTAAATAAAATCTTCTAAATATTTTAAGTTATATTTAAAAAAGTCAAATTAACTTCTATTAAAAGTAAATGAAATGAAAGTATTAAATATCATAATTATGAGGCCTAGAGGAGAATTGAAAACCTAAATATCATAATTAGGTGTTCTATTGCACAGTAGAGTGACTATGGTTAATAATATTGTGTATTTCAAAATATCTAGAAGAGAGGATTTTGCATATTCTCACCACAAAGAAATGATAAGTGTGTGAGGTGATGGATATACTGGACACCCTGACTTGATTTTTATACAATGTATACATGTATCAAAACATCATACTGTATTTCACACATATGTACAATCATGTGTCAATTAAAAGTAAAAACAAAAAACAAACTGAAGGTAACCAAAAACACTCACATTAAGGTATTAGAACAGTAACAAAATAATTTAAAAATACATAATAATGAAGAACTAATATAAAATAAAAGTTAAATAAAAATAAAATAACAGTCATGATAAAACTTTAGCATACAATTACAAAGTGTCCTGGGAAAAGACCGATTTTAGCAGGTATTAACTAGGGGGAAATTCAAGCAAAAAACATGAGCAAATCTGAGGAATAAAAAAGAGAAAAAAATTGCAGAAACAAATAAGACCAAAGATAACTCTATGGATCACTTCGAACAAATCTGTGTAAAATCAATTGAAATTATAGATGAAACTTAGTTTCTTATAACTAAGAAAAGTAAAGATTAGTAAACAGATTAAGGAGAAGCCAACTTATTGGAGCAATAGGAAAAAAATAAAGATAAATTTGAAAAGATAAGGAAAGTTCTATTCTCCAAAGAGCAGCAGATCAATAGTTTTAACAGGTTAAATTCTTACACATCTTCGAGAACATTATACTTATTTAAACAGTTGCAAAGCATAGAAAAAGAAATACTTCTACGGTATTCTGTGAAGCTGCTAACCTTGACAAGAATTGGATAGGTTATTCCTATCCACATATTTCCTGGATCCTTTTCCTTTTCTGTTTATCACTCTTAAGACTTCACGGTTCATGATTGTTAGTATTCCTTGTGGAAAACTGCAACTCCCTTGCCTTCTGTACTTCGATGGCAAATCTCTCTAACACCGTTAACTAAAATATCTGTATTCTTTGCAACAGAACTCAAATAGATGAATACTTCTAGAGAACACAAAACAAACCGAAATGACAATTTATAGTTTAAATGAATAAATAATACAAACACTGTTATTACTGCTAGTGCTTCTAAACATGGTTTCATAAACCTCAGTTATTTGTGAACTTCCTGTATTATTTTTCACCAAACAAGTACGTATTGTACTTACATTTATTAATATATTTCTTAAAAATCAAAACTCTATTTCCGTAAATCAAAAATAAACTTTTCATTTAAAAGAAAAATTTATTTTACACCATAAATTGAAAGTCATACTGACTTGCCAAAATTGTGCAGTGATCCTGAAGATAAATACAACCAAACAAAACAAATAAAGGGATGTTGTTTGATGAGATATACTTTTCTCATTCAAGGAATAAGAAATTGCTAGGAGAATCTTTAGAATATATAGTAAATTCTATGTGTTACAACTCCTTGGCTTTCACTACCATTTCCTGCAATTTTATCTGCCAGTCTTTCATCAGCCATCTAGTCTTTAATATCTATTCTTGGATGTATAACTATGACCATTATATCCTTCCTCTTACCCATTTTTAATGCTGTAAGAATTCATTCAAGAAACATTGATGATGCAGTGTTATATATGAAGCATTGTCCTACATCATGTGGAAGGCAGACAGCATACTAACAATAACAACCCCAAACAATTCCCCTCCTCCCAAAATGAACATAAAGGAAAAGAAATCCTTGACTCAGTGGGTGTGTCAGCTGTCTTGTAGGTTATTAAAAATTCTTCACTCTTTATACTTCACGCCACTGTAGTCCATCCTTGTACTCTGTATACATCACTCCCTACAAACAGGTCACACCCTTACTTCTAATGTTTTCCTCTCATTCACTAAAATAAAAGCTCCATGAAGACTGAGACTGATTCACGGCAAAGCATCCCCAGCAGCCCGATCAACAGTCTCTGATAGTTGATGTGAACTCAACAGATATATAGATTTTTTCTGAGAGAATGAATGATCCACTCATGGAAAAGTGGCTGGTATGACTAAGCTTGGTTAACATGTCACTTCAACTTTAAGTTTTTTAAGGTAATTATTAGATCTTTCTCTTAAATTCACTGCTACGGTAATTTAAGATAAAGGATGAATTTACCAATCGCCTATCTTGCCAACATAGTGTCCCACTAAATTGTCCCAATAAGACGGTAGTTAGTACAAAGTGAAAGAAAAAAAAAAATACTGCTTCATTAAAAGCCTCACCTTTGAAATGAGTCCCTCATTTCATTTATTGTTTCCCAAGACAGAAGTCTCAAAGGAAGATGCAAATTTATTTTTATTTATTTATTTTATTTCAGTAGTCCCTAGTGTTACTAGATACTGAGCTATATTTCTGGATTTTCTCAGCAACCAACTTAAAAACATATTATTTAGAGATGTTGCATCAGTGTATGAATCTTCAAGCTTCTGTTACTGAAATGGAAATGTTTTGGGGTACCTGAATAGCTGAGTGTGACATACTGTTATTTCTTCCTAGAACAGTAAAGCAAATGCATATAAAGTGCCTCATGTATTCAACATTATCGAAGACTCACTATGTCTCTGATTTTTCTTCCCTTATTTGATTTTCTTTCTGATAAAGGGGGACTATCTCCTTTCATACAGAAAACCAACAAAAAACAATACTATCAGTAATAGCTAATATTCATCGAGTACTTACTCTGTGCCAGGCATTGTGCTCGGCAAGTTGCACGTTGCATTTCACTTAATAATATAACTCTATGCCTAGAGTCCCTTTATTACCATGTGAAAGACAAGAAAACAGATATATATATCTAGGCTAAGTAAATTGCCCACACTTGCATAGTTAGTGAGGAAAAAAAAAGTTAAAGTAGTTGGCTTGGGATCCCTTTCTCCACTGATTACCAGGGCTTGGAGTGCTCCTGGGGAAGGAAAGACATCAGTTAACTCAATCTAATTTTTTTATGAATCCACTGGTAGTGAAATGTCCTTGAAAATCGGAAGGAAAGCCTGTGGTTTGGTAATGCTTCTAGCAAGTCTCTAGTTGGGTAATCCTTTATCAAGATGTCTCCAGTGTAGGTTTGATCATGATAAACAAAACTATAAATTATAGATTCATGAGGTACGGTTCCCTGGAAAATGTCACATCACTTAAACATCAATCTGTGTATAACAAATGTGCTTGATATCCCAAATGTGAAATGTGTCCTGGTGCAAGAAGTAACATCTCTCTTAAAGGTCTCATCTCCTAATCTGGGCAAAGATTCTTGTCAAATGAGAGAAAAAAAATGACCAGGAAAAATACCTTGATGTCCCAGAACCCTCCATTTCATGCATGTGTCTTGATTCTTTGTATCTTTGAATTTATTAGAGAAGCTTAATACTGGGTAAAATCTCTTGTATGTGTGAGTCTGATTGGGCAATTTGGGCTTTTGTGCTAACTTAGCTAGTAAGTGGTGGAATTAGATTCCATACTCCTAAAGGTAGTCTGAAAGGACCGTTCTTTCTCTGGCTTTTAGAATAAATTTTGTTTTCAGTCTGATTAATCCTTTTACTATGGGACAGTGAAGCTATCAGAAAGCACCATTCTACTAAGATTTTAAAGAGAATTCACACTTTTTATTTCTCTATATTTGTAAAAGTTTAGTCTACATTTTACAACATTCATTACAACAGAAATTCTACTTTCTAGTGCAGATATTCAATAAATTATAATTAAATATAATTTTAAAAATTACTATGTGGAATAGCACTATAGGAAACAAAAACCTCCTAAGTTTAGAGATGAAGGTGTGGGCACTACTTTCAGGAAAGATAATCTATATCCAGGATGCGTGTCTTTTCCAGGGGTATAATATTTTACCCTCCATAATAGAAGCCCCATGTAATCATTAACATTTTCCTCATCTTTAATAAAATACAGATGGTTTATAGAAGATTTGCAAAACTTATAAATAAGACCTTATAGGATCTGGCTCCACAGTATCCCAGTGACCTTGCTTCTAATCTTTTACCCTGTCCTTGGCCTAATCCAGTCACACTTTGGTCTTAATTTCCTTAAAAAAATGAAGCAGCATAATAATAGTTAAAGAAAATAGAAATTGAAAAATAGCATAATACTAGTAAAATATCTTAGAGAAGCTGGTTTGAAGCAGATACAATAACCCCCTAAGTGGCATGGTGCACTTGTGGCTGTTAAGCATCCCCACACCCTTCTACACACATGTGAACCCTGTATCTAAAGATCTCATATCTAAGACAAGAAAAACATTTTTGTGTTTGCATCAAACAATATAAAACAAACTTTTGTGCAAATTAAGATGTTCTCTTTCTCTTATTGAACTGAGTAGATGCAAAATAGCTATCATGATTTCATACATCTCTGAAACGAGTTGCACTATCTTTTCTGAGTTATCTTTATTACCTTAAAATTCACTTACAGTCCCAGCTTAATATTCTGTTAACTAAAAAAAGCCAGATTGTTTTAGGTCACATGCAACAAGACTAGCATAAGACAATGACAGGAAGGAAGAAAGAGAAGAAAATAGTTGACCCACACATACATACTGATGTAGGGAGAATAAGCATAGCTGCTGTAGCATTCATTTCTTTAACTTACGATGAGACTGTAATGGGTATTTTTTAACTTGTTTATTCCCACTACACTTCCACATTTTCTTTGCTTTAAGCCAAGACATTACTGGTAGAGCCACCCAAATCTTCATTCCTGAAGGGTTTCTGCCTTCAGCTATTGGTTGCAGTAGTTTTGGATTCACTTTCATAACAGACCTACTCTTTTCTCTCCCCATTAATTTCTACTTAGTAATTGGTATTAAGCCCCCCATCTAGTAGACTAACTCCTTTCTTTGCTTGTGCATTTGTTTGACATGAGGAATCTAAAATAGCCAGCAGAAACTCTTAGCTTTCAATTCAATCAAACCATTGCTATCTGGGTGAAAACATTTTTTCTTTGGGAACCAAGATCTCTGAATCAATGGAATTCGAAGTTAGAGAAAGTAGAAGAAAAAAAAAGTATTTGGGTGGATTATGCTCTACAATACTGAGATGATCTAGCTCCACATTTCCTCCTTGGTCCTCAGGCATGTATATTTTGATTTTGGGAAGAATACACCGTAACTCGCTTACTAATTCAAAACATATATTTTCCTTTTAAGATGTAATGTCATATTTCCCCTGACAACTGACTGTAACTCAGTCTTTAGTTGACCATTACTCCATTTTTATGGGTCTAATTCTATCTCTGTTATGGGGTATATGTAAGACCAGTGATATCCATTATAATTCTTCTTTTGCTATGAGACAAGTTTTTTCTTCAGAAGCAATGCAGTGTGGAATACCATTACGGTAAATAAAAACTCCTAAGTTTAGAGATGATGGCATGGGCATTACTTACAGAAAAGATAAATCCATATCCAGGGTACATGTCTTTTCCAGGGGTGTAATTTTTTACCTCTCCATCATAGGAGAAGTCCCATGTAATCGTTTTGGCACCAAATGGCTACTTTCCCTGCAGAGAGTAATGTTATAACAGCATTTCAGTGCTGGTCTCTGCCAGGTCAAGCGCACATCAGTAGCATTAGTAAGGCAAAACCTTCATTACTGCCATAATGGCCGTTTTACAGCTGATGTAAAGTGTAGGATGACTTTGTTATTAGGGGCATGTAAATTTAGATTTATTTTCCTGTTTGATTGGTTATTTTATTACTATGAACTTACTGCTGAATATGATTTATTCTGATGTTAGTATAGCTTCTCTAGCTTTCTTTTGTGAATGCTTGCATGATATTACATTTTATTCCTTTTACTTTCTACCTTTTGCATCATTATATTTAATGCCTGTCTTTTGTAAGCAATATGTAATGTGGTTTGATGATCTTAGTGTTTTAAATCAATTATTTT
This sequence comes from Mandrillus leucophaeus, assembly GCF_000951045.1. NCBI lineage: Eukaryota > Metazoa > Chordata > Mammalia > Primates > Cercopithecidae > Mandrillus > Mandrillus leucophaeus. The sequence continues at coordinate 6,082,243 of NW_012109141.1, forward strand.
GTCCTTTTACATTTAATATAATTTCTGATACGTGTGTTTTTAATTTATAATGGTTACATCTTCACCTTAGAGTGTATATCAGAAAAAAAGGAAATCTGTCGTTTCTTCAATTAGTGCTTTTTAATCATATATTTCACTTACAAGATAATAACATTATCATTTCTGTTCATTTTTGTTTGCAGTTGCTTTATATCCCCTTGCCCTTTTCTTCACTATCAACTCTTTTTACAACCTTAAGAGTGTTTGTTGTAAACTGTATATAACTGAGTGTTGTTTTCTTAATACATCTATTTTAATTGGAAAATTCAATCCATTCACATTCATGCAATGATTGACATACTGTCTACATTTCATTCATATTATTAAATGATTATTAGTATTTTAGGTTATAGTCCATTATTCAAATGTACTTTGCAGTATTTCTCCTGTTCTTGTGCCATTGTGTAAGCAGAATGCTGTATGCTGTCATTATCCATTTGTACGTAATAATTCATATGCATCACAATCTTTTCTTTATTTTTCTCCATTATTTTATTGATTTTTTATTATTTTTAATATTAAGGTTGACATTTTCCAAGATTGTCCTCATTTGAATTACACAAATGTAATAATATCTTAATTATTTATAACTCCAAATTATCTCTTTTCCTCCTGGAGAAATAATATCTTCTCTAAATGTAGAACTATTGAGTTTCATTTTTTCCTCTTCCTTCAGTAGCCTGTAGGTAGTATTCCATTATTTTCCAATTATCAGTGTCAGATGAGAGGGGTAATGCTATAGTGACTTCTTTTCTTTATGAGTGTAGGCTAGCCTGTGTCTTTTTCCATTTTCCCAGCCAGATTTGGGAAACCTTTTAATTTGCAGGCTTTGTTTATCTCAAAACAATTGTTTTTGTTTATTTACCTCCTGTCTTTCACCAATTTCCATTTTTTAATTATTTAACTTTTATTTTTTGGGATAATACATTTCCAAGGTTTATTCAACATGTATATTTTTCACCCCCACATTTTTACTCACATTATAGTTTTATTTGGTATATTCAGATGTTTCCTTCTATAATTTTGGGGTCAAAAAGGACATTTCTTGTATTCAGCATGGTACATGCTCAATTCTTGAATCAGTAAGTTATGTTTTACTTTCTAAAATTTATCTGTGTGTGTGTGTGCATATGTATGGATGTGTGTTAAACTAGTATTATATAATACTACAGATAATGTTCTATTTAACTCCTTTTTACAATCAACCAGTATGTCTATTTTGGGTGATATATGTTCTACTTCTTTCTGACTGACATTCCTTTCTATGACTACAGGTACCATTATTTTTCTTAGTTTGCTCCTGATAATTAGGTGTCATTATTTGAGTATACTGTTGTTACCATTATCAGATTTTTTAGAATAAGCAGCAGATTTCACCAACTGTGTAAATATAATCGAAACCACTGGATTATAGACTCTAAAGGGGTAAATTTTATTTTATGTGAATTATATTTTAATAAATCTGTTTTTTAAAATATAAAATGTGAAAGAACAAGTTGAGATATTTTAGAATATCAGGAACATGGACGAATATAGGAAAATAGTAAGAAAAGTGATACTATACAGACACAAAAGAGAAATCACATATAAGAATGATGGAAGCAATAACAGTTGAAAACAAGGATACAATTTGCATTGTAAGACACTTTACTAGGATTAAAAATATATAAAAATGTAGTTCAAAAGATTTTCTAATATCCAGAAAAAAATTAATGCTAAAAGAGTACAATTAGAAATATATAGCAATGCTATAATTAAATGTATAATCACTGTCCAAGAGTCACCTACACTGCACGTCTTTAATATTTACATAAATTAATGAGGAGAAAGATGTCTAACTTGATTAACTTAACCCAGCAGGATATCAGAGGGATACAGTCAATAAGCCTATAGTGTGATGACTCTCACTGAAATCCATGCATGAGCGGCAGTGTAGACTCACACTTGGGTACTAGGAGAGAGAAAGGCTGTAAATAAACATATATACATATATATATTCTGGTTGGCATGGTTAAATCATCCTGAAACATATGATAATTTCAAGCAAGCATCTTTACTTCCTGCATAAACAAATAGACATTGAAGGAAAAAGCAGAAAGCTGGCTCTAAGGTCATTACTCCAATTTGAGATGTACCTGAGGATTTGCTGAGGAATAGATTTGCATTCCAGCATTAACTCAAGGAGTCATTAAGGATTTACTATACAGATCCATGCTAAATCAGTATCTAGACCAGCAGGTGTTGTCAGTTAATGAGTAGCCAGTTTTGGTAGGATGCCCCTGCCTTGGAGAATGAGGGCTAGTCACAGACGCCTGAGCAGGCTGTGTGCACTTTACATGCTAGCTGAGTGTAAAAAGTGAGGGTATCCCAGAATGGGTGGCCTCACTGAGCTGAGGTTTTCTGCAAATATTAAGCCTAATTTCTTGTGACCACGAATTTTCATGGCAAGTCATATAAAAGAATGACTCATGAAACAACTGTTCAAGTAGCTGAGGATTTGACAGTGAAATAGAGACAGAGCCTTTGTTTTTAAGGAGCTTCCAGTTGTTGAGATAAAAATAAGCAAAGAAATAACAAATGCGCGATCTTTCAGACTGTGCTATATTGTAACGATGATCAGGTAAGGCCTTGCTAATGCAGGGATATCTTAGCAGACATCTGAGGGAAGGAAGGGAGTGCACCATGTTGTGCCTGGGAGAGGAATGTTACAAGCATAGGAAGTGTCAAGTACAAAGTCACTGAGGTGTGAGCCATCTAAGCGTGTTCAAGGAACTTCAGGAGGTCGGTGTTTCAAGAGCCAAGGTATCCCATGAATAAGTAGTAGGAGAGCAGGTAATGGAGGAAGCAGGTGATCGTATCAAGTACATCCTGTAGGACATGATGCCTGACTAGATCCCGGGATTATTCTGACTGAACTGGGAAGCTATGGGAAATCTGAACCTAAGAGAAAAAATATACAATGGCTGCTGTGTGCAGAATACCTTACTGGGGGGTGGGAAACAGAGGGAGATCAGGTAGAAAGCAACCTCAATGCTTCAAACTAGATAGTTCGAGAACTTACATTACATAGTGACTGAATTCTGGACTTTAAAATTTTTGTGCAAGCAGTGGATAAATGAAATGGGCATTTATTGAAATGGGAAAGACTCTAATAAGACCTATTCTCAAATCTAATATTCCTTTTAAATGTAAAACTGAGTGAGGCCATTAGATAGTTAAATGAATTAGGCAATTGATTCTGTAGTTCCATGAAGGTATTTGAGCTGAAAAATAATTTTGGGAATGATACACAAGCACCAAATTTTAAAGTCAGACTCAGAAAATTCATATAAATTGCCCAATATCAAACTTAACAATGTAAGTGTGTGTGTGTGTGTGTGTGTGTGTGTATGTGTGTGTTTATAGCCTTTCTCTCTCCTAGAAGCCAGTCCATTAACAGTAATGGCAAAAACTTCAATTACTTTTGCACCAACCTAATACTAAAAGGGTCACAGCAGAACACCGGGCAAAAGTTAAGCATTTTACTTGGAGAAGTCTGAAACCATCTGACACCAGTTCCAGTAAAATATTTTCTTTTCAACTATTGTTATTTTATTTTTGAAGTTTTATTTAGGTTCAGGGGTACATGTGCAGGTTTGTTACTAGGTAAACTTGTGTCATTGGAGTTTGGTATATAGATTATTTTGTCAGATGGGTACTAAGCCTAGTACCCAATAATTATCTTTTCTGATCCTCTCCTGCCTCCCATCCTCCACCCTCAGATAGGCCCCAGTGTCTGTTGTTCCCCTCTTTGTGTCCGTGTGTTCTCATCATTTAGCTCCTTCTCATAGGTGAGAAGATGCTCCATTTGGTTTTCTGTTCCTGAATTAGTTTGCCAATGATAATAGCCTCCAGATCCATCCACGTTCCTGCAAGGGACATGATCTCATTCTTTTTTATGGCTGCATAATATTCCATAGTGTATAAGTACTACGCTTTCTTTATTCAATCCGTCATTAGTAGGCATTTTGGTGGATTCCATGTGTTTGCATTGGGGAAGTTCTTATGGATGATATCCTGAAATATGTTTTCCAAGTTGCTTCCATTCTTCTCATCTCCTCAGAGATGTCAATGAGTCATACATTTGGTCTCTTTACATGATTCCGTATTTCTTGGTGGTTTCGTTCTTTCCTTTTCATTTTTCTTTTTTTATTCTTGTCCGACTGTCTTATTTCAGAAAGCCAGTCTTCAAGCTCTGGGATTATTTTCTCAGCTTAGTCTATTCTGTTGGTAATACTTGCGATTGCATTATGAAATTCTTATAGTGTTTTTTAAGCTATATCAAGTCAGTCATGTTTTCTATATGTTGGGCACAGGGGCGGGGTGCTGGAGGAGGCTGAGCAGGCGAGATTAGTGCCCACCAATGCTCCAAAGGCAATGATCCTGCGCTGCGGGTAGCGAGGAGGGGTGCACTCACGCCTGAAGCAGTGGCACGGCAGAGGGCATGCACACATGCATGTGGTGGGGAAGGGGAAGCAAGGTCCGCTCAGGCACACACGCGCTGGCAAAGTGATGTGGGGCATGGCCATGAGTAAGTGCCTGCAGGCAAAGTGGCATGCGGGAGGCTGCAGTGGGGGAATGCCAGGGGGCTGATGTGTGTCTCTAAGTGCCACTCTCCACTCCTCTGAGGGTCAGAAGCTGTCTGCCAGCACAGGAGCTATGATGTTAGCCCCCAGGAGTTACCTGGGGTGAGGGGCTGCACTGCAAGCAGGCTGGAGCGCTAGGAGAGGCCAGCAGACTGAGGAGTGCTCGCGTCCTACCTACCTCGTCTCATAGGGAAAACCGCCTTGCAAAGTTCGGATCCCACAGCTCCCACAGGGCTAAAGTCTCCTATGAGAACAACTCAAGCCTAGGGGTATGGATTTTATGGCTGTGCCCTGACAGTCTCACACCAAACACTCTGGGCTCCACTCTGGCTGGAATTCTGCCCCTACCACTTCCCTAAGCAGCTCTGGCTGCCAATTCAAGTGCCCGTGGTGGGAGTGGAGTCTCCTCCTGCTGGGATTCCAGAGGACCATGGCAAGAGTGAGTTGCTCCTTGCCTATTCAACTCATCCCCTTCCCCAGGAGCCCTTTGGGCCCAGGGATGAGTCCTGGTGCCCAGTAGCCCTGTGCACAGTTCCCAGCTTCCTCTCCCTTCAGCCCAGCATCTTCCCTCTGTCTGTTCTCAACGCCTTTTCTCTGAAGATCTGCTTGGAGTGCACCTGTCTTCCCTATGCCTAGTCCCTTAGTGACAGATGTTCCTCCGGGCTGCATCTAGTTGACCATCTTGCCACCTCCTAGGTACTTTAAAAAAAAAAAAATATATATATATATATATATCTCTATACACACACATATATAGGTCTTCTTGTTTTTAGCAAAATAGTAAGCATCAGTTTTATTACACTGACATGGTTGACTTCTGCTGGACGCTTCGTAAAACCATTTTCTAAGTTTTCTGTATTAGGATGCAATTTCATTTCAGGTTAATAGACAAGGTTTTTGAGCAATGGCCGTAAAGTTATTTTTCATATACAAAGCAATTATCATGGAATATTTTCATTTTAAATTCATCATTTCACACCTGTTAATTATATCCTTTACTTGCCGTTCTTCATCCAGGAATTTTTACTATAAATGCACATAGTCCAACTTTTTAATACAAGAAGCAACATTTTCAGACCAGCTATATCATGCAAAAATTTTCATACAGATAGGGACTTACCATTATTGCTCCTCTAGTAAATACCATTACTATATTTACTTGCCAAGAGCTCTTTCTTAGTAGATTTAGAAAGATTTTTTATTGAGATCTTATTGTTTCTCAGATTTCTAAGTAGTGAAGGAATAGGTTATAGCCTTGCTGAAAATGCTTTCATTCCCATGGAGTATTCAGTACATATTTCATTTATATCTGAAATTTAAGGTGATGGGTTATATGATATTATCTAGTAAGAGAGAACAGATAGAGAAAAGGACTAGTACAAAGACAGAGCTCTAAGGCACCCTAGCATTTAGAGGCCCACAAGATGAGAATTCATCAAAGAAGACTGAAAAGTAAAGGCCAGTGTGGTCAGAGGATAATCAAGAGATAGTGCTTCCGGGAGGCCAAATGAAGAAAGTGTTTTAATAAGGATAGCATGACCTGTGATCTTCATTGCTGATAGGTGGTGAGATAAAGTCTGACTTGGATTTGGTGATGTGGAAATCATTTGAGACCTTTACAAGAGCAATTTTAATCAATTGTCTGGGATAAAAGCTTGATTGGAGCGTGCAAAAGAGAAAAAGGGCAGCAGGAAGTGCATTCGGTGGTAAAGAATTGAGATTTGGAGTGGTAACTGAGAGGAGGTGGAAGGTCAGTGAACAGGGTTTTCCTTTTTTTTTAGATGGGAGCAATTTCAGTATGTCCAAGAGGTAACGGGAATAGTTTAATTAAAAAGGAAAACAAGGATTATGCAAGAGAGAGAGGGAAATTTATAGGTTAGGCAAGGTTGGAAAAGATCCAGTTGACAAGTAAATGAGTAGCCTTAGGGGAAAAAGCATCGATAATTCACCCAACTACAAGTGAGCTCCACAGACAGGGAATTTCTGTAAAAGACGGCTATAGTAATAAAATAGAGGCAGGTCCTTGACAGGTAGAACAAGTTTGATTGGTCCCATTTCAGTACCAGGACTGTTAGAGAAACTTCTAAAGGTTTCAGCTAGAGTATCTGGCATCCCCAGAAAGTAAGAGGAGGAATGCTCTTTGTTTTAAACTCTTCTTATATAAGGGTCTTACTGATAAAAAAGCTAAGCTATGTCTACATGTGGGTGGGCTCACAGTGTGTCCAAATTAATTACTTCATTGATTTAAAGAAAGTTATCCTTGGCATTTGGGTGCGTAAGTACATCAAAGCATGACTGTCATCTTTAAAGTATGTACTGTTATGCCATATCAGGGCATTTGAACATTTGGTTGTTCAGGAGTTTGTCTTTGCAGGCATTACTAAGCTGCTTCCTTAGCCATGGACATCTTATGACCATGTGACTGGCAAAGAATGTGCCTTGCTAGTTTCAAGATGGAGTTGATTTTTAAAATGGTGTCTCTCTGGCTCTATGCTCCTGTTTCCCTAACAAAGGTGCAGTAATCTTGGGGACCGTCTTAGAATTGTGCTATTACAAGTTCCAATTGCTATAGGAGGAAATAACCAGCATGAGGGTTACTGGGAACAGCCAACATAGTCATAAGCGGAGAGACTGCAGCTAAAAGAGTTTGGGTATTTGTTTAAGGTATACGTTTGCATGTTTCACTCTTTAATTCACCTGTAAGATAAACTCAATTGAATTTTTTTTCCTATATAACAACCAAATTACTTGTGTAACAATAATTAAATAACCTCTCTTTTCCAATTAATTTGGAATGACTTATTTTTAATATATTAAATTTTCCTGTGTAACAAATGCCATTTTTAACTTTGATGTATTATTGATGGATAAATTGGCTATTTTTGTTGTATAATATTTTATAATCCCTGCTTGCTTTAATTATTTATCTTCCTATTTGTTTTGGCTTTTTTTTTTCTTTGCCTCTTATTAGTATTTCAGACAACCTTTAAAATAATATGTTGTCAAGTTTCCTGAAAAAGTGACATTGGTTCTCTTACATAAAAAAGTTAACTAGAAAAACTCTGATACATTTGTAATGCAAATATACACCTTCTTATGTCTATTCCTAAGCCTTTGTAAGAAGATTTTTTGCATATTTTCCACAGATATTTTATTGCTGATTCTTGTTAGTATAATTTACAACAATCCTCATTCCAATCATCTCAGGAAGGTGGGAATATTCCCAATATTCCCAATATCCCACACAGTTGCAGAGTCAAACATTTGAACCAGATGTACTGAGAAGGAAAGATTGTTTAACAAAAATTTTATCCGTGCAGAATTGGTGACAATTATATTACTAGCATGTTGCTGTTGAGGGTTAAACCTGAAAAGAAGGTATCTTCCATAACAATGAATGGCAGCTAAGGGCAAGGACCTTATTCCTTCTTCTCCTCCTCAGTGTAGCCCAGCCATAAGGGTTAGCGTGGAATGGATTAGTAGGAAGAAAATAATTATTCCCCTGCCTATAGCAATGATACACAACTACTGTTGCCACTTCCCTGGCCATTACTGGGCTGAGGAAAGAGAACATAATCCAATTCTGTTCTGCATTCCATCTCCAGATGGCTAGTTAGACTTCTTGTCTTTATACTATTGATTATTTAAACCACAATGACAATTGGACTACTGGTAGTTATATATAGTACATTGAGGGGTCCTTAAAAGTATCTGCTGAAATTAAGTTCATATATAAAAATTCAAAACTTAATTTTTATAGTTAACTTTCTATAGGCTGAAAAATACTCCCTTTCTAATATATTGAGGCATTGGATATTTTAAAACGGTTTTGATGAATGCATATTTCCTAGCTTATTGTTACTTAGTACTAAATTTGGAACCTGGAGTTAAGGCCTAAGAAATACGCATTAAAATTAAATATTAATTTGGGATTATTTATCAGCAAATCTTGGTCATATCAGTGATTATATATCATAGTATATTGAGCCTAATAAAAGCTTGAAAAATAATTCATATTGTTTAAAACCCATGAAAGTAAAAAAACTCTTAATATATTTTATTACAACTGAAAAGTATTCTATATCATTAATAAAAGAGCACCATCATCAACCTACTCAATTGGCACTAACAAATTTACATTATGATTAATAATCACTAACGTTACAGCTTAAAAGTGAAATTTCAATGCTAGTGTAATTAAAATTGCTTTTATCAGTGATGTGAAAATTAATACTGTTGCCTTTGTATTCCAAAAAATGACTAAATATAACTAAATTATTTTAAGCTTGTAGAAATAATTATTAATTTTTAATAGTGACTCTATAGTTTAATCTGTAAGTTGATAATTAAAAGTTATTTCAATGTGATTTTTAATTGATATGCAGATTTAACAGCTTCAGATTAGATTGCTGTTATGTTCTACAGTTTGTAGTTTTATTTCCAATTTCAAGACTTAAATCTATATTAGAGAATAAGAATGTTTATTTAATAATAATACACTTTCTTTAAATTTCTTTAAGTTCTAGAGAAATATAGTAATAGTAATTTTACTGTTTTTGTTGCCCTGAAAATTCATTAAATTTATTAGAATATAAAAATATTCTAAAGTCTAATTCATAGTAGATTTACAACTAATATAAAAAGGGAGATTTCATTATATTTTCTCCTAATGAAGGTAAAATTTACATATGATAAATGAATAATTCATAAGCACACAATTCCGTGGGATTTTACAAACGTATACTGTCTTAGTCTGTTCTGTGCTGCTATCACAGAATGTTTGAGACTGGGTAATTTGTAAATAATAGAAATGTATTTCTCACAGTTCTGGTGGCTGGGAAGTCCAAGATTGGGGCACCGGTGTGTATCTTGTGAGGTTCTTCTTGCTGTGTTTTCACATGGAAGAAAGGCAAGAGAGCGCCCACCCAATCCTGAAAGCCCTTTTTATAGCAGCATTAATCCACTTATGAAGGCAGAGCCTTTATGACCTAAACATCTCCCAAAGACCCCACTTTCAAACACTATTGAATTGTGGATTAAGTTTTCAAAACATACATTTTAGTGGACACATTGAGACCATAGCATATATATTTGCATAACAACCACCTACTTAGGATATAGACTATTTCTATCTCCCCAGAAAGTTCCCTCATGGTCCCTTGCAGTTAATTCCCACATTTTCACAGGTATCCAGTGTTTTGATTTCTATCTCGATAGATTAGTTTTATCTGGCCTTGAATTAGAAAGAATAACAATAAAATTATATTGTATGTCTTTTATGTGTTTGTTCTTTCACTCAGCATAGCATGTCACAGTTTGTCAGTATTGTGTGTGCCAGTAGTTCATTCCTTTTATTTAAATTATTGTATAAATATACAAGCATTTGTTTATTTATGGCCATGTTAATGAACATTTTGGTCATTTACAGATTTGAGATATGATATACAAGTCTTTTTTGTGAGGTCACAGGAATATATGTTTAAATTTGTAAGTGATTAACCTTTTTATACTCCTATGAGGAATGTACAAAACTTTAAGATGCTTCATACCTAGCCAATGCCTGGGGTTGTCAGGCTTTTTAACTTTAGCCTTCTAGTGGTTGGAAAGTGGTATTCTAATGATGTTGAGCAGCATTCTGTGTGCCTTTAGGTTATTCATGTATCTTATTAAAATTATGTGTTTACGTATTTCCCCCTTTGTTGTTTTGTTTTTTAAATTTATTTGAAAAAATATTTACACATTCTAGATACAAGGTCTTCTGTCAGATATACATATTTATTGAGAGCTAGCACATATTTTGGGCCATTATATTTACTTCTATGAACAACAGAAATACAACTTTAAACATTATGTCATAATACCTCCAATTTTAATCTACTCTCAGAGCCAGATTTAGTGGAGCTGGACACAGCACTTTGGGAAGCCATGGCAGACAGATCACTTGAGTCCAGGAGTTTGAGTGCAGTCTTGGCAAGGTGTCAAAACCCCATCTCGGAGGGGCGGGGGGGGGGGGAAACCTGGGGGTGATGACATGTGCCTGTAGTCCCAGATATTTGGTGAAGGAAAGACTGCTTCAGCCCAGGAGGTAGAGGCTGTAGTGAGTCATGATTGTGCCACTGCACTCCAGCCTGCGTAAAAGAGCAAGACCTCATCTAAAGAAAAAGAAAAAAAGATCCTAAAAAAAGCACGAGAAAAGACACAAATAGCATACGGAGGGGTTCCATATATCTGGCAGCAACCTTCACAGTGGAAACCTCTCACAGGTCAGTAGAGATTGGCATGAGATATTTAAAGTATTTAAAGTGATGAAGAGAAAAAAAAAAACCAAAAAAACTTTTATCCTAGAATAGTATATCTGGCAAAAATATCCTTTTAACATGAAGGAGAAATAAAGACTTTCCCAGACAAACAAAAGCTGAAGGATTTAATCAGTATCTGACCTGTCCTACAAGAAATGCTAAAGGGAGTTCTTCAGTCTGAAAGCAAAAGATATTAATGAGCAACAAGAAATCATGTGAAGGTACAATACTTACTGGTAATTCTAAGTCCACAGAGAAACACAGAATATTGTAACACTAGCTGTGGCATGTAAACTACTCATATATTGAATAGAAAGACTAAAAGATAAATATATCAAAAATACTAACTACAACAACTTTTCAAGACGTAGTATAATAAGGTATAAATAGACAAAACAGAAAGTTTAAAAATGGGTGGAATAAAGCTGAAGTGCAGAGTTATTATTAGTTTTCTCTTGACTTTTTTATTTGTTTTTTAAGCCAGTATTAACCTGTCATCACTTTAAAATAATGAGTTATAAGATGTAATTTACACCTCATGGTCACATCAAATAATAAAAATAATCTACAAGAGATACAGAAAAGATAATAAATAAGAAATCAAAGCATACCACCAGAGAAAATCACCTTCCCTGAAAGGAATATAGGAAGGAAGGAAAGAAAAAGAAACCACTAGACAATCAGAAAACAAATAACAAAATAGTTGGAGTAAGTCCTTATCAATAATAACATGGAATGTAAATTGACTAAACTCTCGAAACAAAAGATATTGAAGGACTGAATGTATTTCTTAAAAGATTCCAAAGATGCACACATCTGTTATAAAGACACATGTAAATGGATGAAGAAATATATTGCATGCCCATAAAACCAAAAAAGAGCAGGAGTCACTATACTTACATCTGACAAAATAGATTTCAAGACAAAAACTATAGGAAGAGATAAAGTAGGTCACTATATAATGATAAAGGAGTCAATTCAGCAAGAGAATATAATAATTATAAATATATATGCACCTAACCCTGGGGCACCTAGATATATATAAGGCAGATACTGTTAGAACTAAAGGGAGAGATAGGCCCCAATATATAATAATAGCTGGAAACATCAACACACCACTTTCAGTACTGGATAGATGTTCCAGACAGAAAATTAACAAAGAAACATTGGACTTAATCTACACTATAGATCAAATAGATCTAACAGATATATACAAAACATTTCATGCAAAGGCCTCAGAACACACATTCTTCTTTTCAGCACTTGGATTATTACCAAGAATATACCATGTGTTAGTTCAGAAAACAAGTCTTTAAAGTTTTTTTTTTTTTTTTTTTTTTAAAAAGAAATCATATTGAGTACCTTCTCTGAACAAAATGGAATAAAACTAGAAATCAATAACAAGAGGAAATTTGGAAGCTACACAAACAAACACAAATTAAACAATATATAAGAAATTAAGAAAGAAAATTTAAACGTTCTTGAAACACATGAAAATCAAAATACAACATAACAAAACATATGGGATACAGCAAAAGGAGTACCCAGAGGAAAGTTTGTATCAATAGTGCTTACATAAAAAAATACACAAGAAAACATCAAAGAAACAACCTATTCATGTGTTTTAAAGGACTAGAAAAGCGACAGCAAACCAAATCCAAATTGGTAGAAAAATAGAGAGATCAGAGCAGAAATACAAGAAATTAAAATAAAAAAATAAAAGATCAATGAAACAAAATGTTGGCATTTGAAAAGATAAAATTGTTACGAGCCTTCAGCCAGACCAAGAAAAAAAGAGTGAAGACCCAAATAAACGAAATCTGAGAAGAAAAAGGACAAATATTACCATGGATACTGAAGAAATTCAAAGGATCATTAGAGACTACTATGAAAAACTATGTGACAATAAATTGGGAAACCTAGAAGAAATGGATAAGTTCCTAGACACATGCAACCTACCAATATTGAACCATAAAGAAATCCAAACCTGAACAGACCAATAACAAGTAATGGGCTATAAGCTGCAATAAATCTTTCCCACCAAAGAAAAGCTCAGGCCCATTGGCTCCACTGACTAATTTTACCAAACATTTAAAAAGAACTAATACCAATCCTACTCAAACTATTCCAAAAAATAGAGGAGGAGAGAATATTTTCAAAATCATTCCACAAGGCCAGTATTACTAGACAAAGACACATTAAAAAGAGAAAGAAAGAAAGAGAAAGAGAGAGAGAAAGAGAGAAAGAGAAAGAGAAAGAAAACTACAGGCACACATCCCTGATGAACACTGATGCAAAAATCCTCAACAAAATACTTGCAAACCAAATGTACCAAAATATCAAAAAAATGGTTTATCATAACCAAGTGGGATTTATCCCAGCTATGCAAGGATGGTTCAACATATGCAAATAAACCATGTGATACATGATATCAACAGAACAAAGGACAAAAATTGTATGATAATTTTAATTGATGCTGAAAAAGCAGTTGATAAAATTCAACATTCCTTTCAAAGAAAAACCCTAAAAAAACTGGATATAGAAGGTATATACCTCAATACAACAAAAGCCATATAAGTTAGACCCACATCTAGTATCATACCGAATGGGGAAAATCTGAAAGCCTTTCCTATAAGATCTTGACCATGACAAGGATGCCAACTTTCACCACTGTTATTCAACATATTACTGGCAGTCCTAGCTAGAACAATCAGACTATAGAAAGATATAAAGCCATCCAAATTGAAAAAGAAGAAGTCAAATTATCCTTATTTGCAGATGATATGATCTTATATTTGAAAAAAACCTAAGGACTCCACCAGAAAACTATTAGAATGAATAATCAAATTCAGCAAAGTTGCAGGATACAAATTCAACACACAAAATCACTAGCATTTCTATATGCCAACAGTGCACAATCTGAAACAGAAAACAAGAAACAATCACATTTACAATAACAGCACATAAATTTAAATATCTACAAATTAACTTAATCAAAGAGGTGAAAGAGCTCTATAGTAAAAGTTGTAAATCACTGATAAAAGAAATTGAAGAGGATACCAACGAATGAAAAGATATTCCATGTTCATGGATTGGAAGAATCAATATTGTGAAAATGTCTGTATACCCAAAGCAATCTACAGTTTCAATGCAATCTCTATCAAAATACCAATTTCATTCTTTATAGAAATAAAACAAACAATCCTAAAATTTATATGGAAGTACAAAAGACCCAGAATAGCCAAACCTATCCTGAACAAAAAGAACAAAACTGGTGAATCACATTACCTTAATTCAGATTATATTATAGAGCTATACTAACCAAAACAGCATAGTACTGGTATAAAAACAGACCCATAGATTAATGGAACAGAACAGAGAACACAGAAACCAATGTACACACCCACAGTGAACTCATTTTTTACAAATGTGCCAAGAACATATACTGGGGAAAAGACAGTCTCCTCAATAAATGGTGCTGGGAAAACTGGATATCCATGTACAAAAGAACAAAACTAGACCTCTGTCTATCGCTATATAACAAAATGAAATCAAATGGGTTAAAGACTTAAATCTAAAATCTCAGTCTATGAAACTACTTCAAGAAAACATTGGGGAAGCTCTCTGGGGCATTGGCAAAATTTTTCTGAGTAATACCCCATAAGCGCAGACAACGAAAGGTAAAATGGAGAAACAGGATCACATCAAGTTAAAAAGTTTCTGCCCAGCAAAGGAAGCTAGCAATGAAGTGAAGAGACAACCCACAGAATGGGAGAAAATATGTGCAAACTATCGATCTAACAAGAGATTAATACAGAATATATAAGGAGCACAAACAACTCTATAGGAAAAATCCTATAGGGTGACAGGGTGATTACACTCAACAGTAATTTATTGTGCATTTTTAAGTAACTGAAAGATTATAAGTAGACTATTTGTATTGTTGCCATTCTCAAAGTGTCTTACTGTGCCCCATATATACATACACCTAATATATACCTATTGACATTTTTAATTGATAAAAAATAATTATTTTTGTTTTTAGAGAGTTATTCAATTATTATTTTCCATAATATGCATGTAAAGTTTGCATTTTTATTTCATTATATCCTCATGTTGAGTATTTTGGTGTCCAGAAATATTTATCTTAAAGGATTCTAAAGCGAGTAGGGAATCAAGAAGAGGTTATTGAAATTAGTTCAAAGTAAATTTGCTGCCGGGAATTATGGCTAATGCCTGTAATCCCTGCACTTTGGCAGGCCAAAGTGGGTGGATCATTTTAGGTCAGGAGTTTGGGACCAGCCTTTCCAACACAGTGAAATCCCATCTCTACTAAAAATACAAAAAGTTAGCCAGGTGTGGTGGCAGACAACTATAATCCCAGCTACTCAGGAGGCTGAGACAGGAGAAATCCTTGAAACTGGGAGGCGGAGGTTGCAGTGAGCAGAGATCATGCCACTGCACACTCTTCATTGGGTGATAGAGTAAGACTCTATCTCAAAAAAATAAAAATTAAAAAAAATAAAGAAGAAAAGTAAAAAGAAAGGTTATATTTGCCTTTAATACAAATTTATTGAGAGATACTCTGATGGAACATATTAATAAAAATTCTCAATAAAAACATATTAGATGATTTAGTTTAATGAAACCTAGGAAAAGCTAAATTATTTAACAACAATAGGGAAAATTGTATGTAACTACAGAGTATGGAATTTAAAAATAAAGATCTCCAGTGTGCTTGCCATGAAGATTTATGGCCAAAAAGTAACAGCAAAGTTTTCCAACATTTCTTTGCAACTTACTCTGTTTTCAGCATCAGGTTATGGAAAATATGTACAGAAAAACAGTTATGGGTTCTGTTTTCAAAAAGAATTCAGATTGTAAAACGGTGTAAGTTGTAAAGTAATAACGTTCACGAAAGGAATATTAAGAAAGTACTATAAAACTGGAAAAGTAGGTAAGGTCCAATGATGAGTAAGTAAGGAAGACGTTAGGGAGATGTTTCCATTTCTTCACAATGGTAATGAGGCAGTATGCTAGACTGTAGAAATGTAATCCAAGAACTGTCAAAATGGGAAAGGTAAAAAATAAGCCAATAAATATGTAGATACAGACAATGGATTATTTAATACCTGTCCCCAAAATGCATTAAAAGGAATAAAGACTATAGCTTTGGAAATCTATGCAGGAGCCAGATTGTGGAAATACTTGATTGTATAGGTTTCCTAGAGACTTGAACTTGATTCAAGAAGGAACAGAGTATCAGCTGGATTTTGAGCTGGAAAGTGATATAATATAAGTGTGCTTTAGAAAATAGTAAAACCATTGTAGAGGATACAGTCTAAAAGATGGCAACGCCTGCATGGACTAATGTCACATACATTCATGTTACTCCACAACTTATTTTGTACAGGGTGTGTGTGTGTGTATGTACCTTACTTTGTTTTAACTCCATTAGAATACAAGTTAATAGTTAATTAAACTACTGGTTTTTTCTAGATTACTTATTTTATAAAGGAAAACCCATGCAATTTATAGTCACACCATTGTTTTATTTTTCTAACAGGAGAATAAATCATATGCAAGATACCAAAAAAGTTCCAAAAGATTTCACTTTACCACCACACCTGACCATGGAACACAGTAGAACCCCACATTAACAGCAAGCAGTTCCTTAAAAACATCAAGGTATGGGAGGCACTGGATGAAAATATGAGCCCTGTAATCACAGCAGACAAATTTCAAGTCACCTCAGTCACTTGGAATACATGTCCCTGTTGCCGCTGGCCATAGGACTACTCTTGCTGTCAAGATAACAAATGATCCTCGACGTTTCACGTATCTATCCTATCCAGACTCCACTATTATAATGGCCTTTATCTGAACATGAACATAGCATGCAAATAAAACTGAAGTAAGCACAAAATAGATTGGCTCTTCCACTGGCAGAAGCAAATCCCTCATAAACATCAAGGCACATGTTCACTACCACCACCACTGTAATCACCACACAACCGTAACATAGGAGAGTTTCATATGTACAAGGGCTCCTGATAATTTTTTCATGAGTGAATAGTGCCCTCAAGTTTTTAACCTTTCTTCTCATAAAGAATCAAATTTGATTAAGTGCAGACTCATGTACCCCATCCAATTCTTAATTAGACTATTATGTGAAATTGTGATAATCTTGGAAAAGAAAAACCCATCTTAACCTTAAAACAATTATTACATGGCAAGAGTTAAATAAACATCTGAAGAAGATTCCCATTTAAGGAAATCAGTCTAAATTATTCTCTGTTATGTATGCCATTAAAAAGATTCTTTTAAAAGTGAGCAATATTTCTTCCCCATTATAAATCATGCACATAAAATTTAGAAGCCAATTTTTTTTTTTTTATTTTTGAGACAGAGTCTTGCTCTGTCGCCCAGCCTGGAGTGCAGTGGCATGATCTCGGCTCACTGCAATCTCCCCCTCTCGGGTTCAAGTGATTCTTCTGCCTCAGCCTCCCAAGTAGCTATGACTACAGGCATGTATCACCACGTGTGGCTAATTTTTATATTTTTAGTAGAGATTTTATATTTCACCATATTGGCCACACTGGTCTCGAACTCCTGACCTCGTGATCCTCCCACCTCGGCCTCCCAAAATGCTGGGATTACAAGTGTGAGCCACTGCACCCAGTTAGAAGTCCAATTTCTTCTGTGAATAATGACATTAGCCAACCTATAAATTTAAAAAGACATTTTTTGTTGTTGTTGCTGTTTGTTTCTCGGCAAAGTGATGCTGAACTTCAGATTAGAAATTTAAGTTCACCAAAATCTTCAATGGGCATACTCCTAAATATTTTTTAAACTATAAGTTTTAAAATATTTAACCTCATTCTTTGAGTGATGACAGAACAGGTTATCAGACACCTCATGGTTTTGTGGTGCATGTTCCTATACATCAGGAGGCCGGGTGGGAATGCATTTAGTATACAAGAGTCTATGATGAGGGAAAAGCCGTGTTTGGTTTTCTAGGAAATATACTAGTACCTCCTCACACCAAAAATTACCTGGTAGATATGAGGAAAGTTCTAAATTTTATACTGTCGTATTGTAGATCTCTGAGATGTATGAGCTGAGACCTAGTGAAAACTAGATTAAATAATGTTTTATCCGCAGGTGTTCCCTAATACAGACAAGTTGGTACCTGAAACTAACCATCACATTCATGGCCCTGTATTTATTACAGTAATTGCATAAGCAAAAGCCTTTCCACAGGGAAACCTCCAGACCCACATTCCATAACAGAGATAGGAAGATTAAAATGGGATATTCTGAGTTAATGGAAATAATCTTTAACTTGATTGAGGTAATAGTTTCATGGGTGTATACATTTATTAAAACATCATATTGTTCAGTTTAAGTGGGTACATGTGTGTAAATTCTACCTTATAATGTTGATAGGAAGATTAAATATTATAAACTAGTTAGTTTTGTCAACTGATTTAATCACCTGGCTTTATATAATGACCAGAAAATTATAAATTACCCACTGATATTACTGGATTACATACATATTAAAGTGAAATTCTATTACATAAAATTAATAATTATGAATTGCTTCAGAATTTAGTAATATAACTAATACATAATGTTAAGTTAAATAATAAAATGACTATTAGTTTCTGATAGTAAGTATCAGAAAACTCATATACCAGAAAACTATATGGAACTATAAATCTGTGGAATCAATGTGGAACATGTTATTAATGTGGCAAGCAAATTTACCTATTTTCCAAAGATATATTGTCTGCCGTTTAAAGGTATGTATCATTTGTAAGACTGTTTATGAAAGTGAAAATGAATTTCCACAAAACAGCTTCTTCCATTTCTCTCATCGCCACCAAAATGACATTTCATAGAACATACTAATGCCATACCAAAAACACAATTTTTAGACAATTTTTTCAGATTGTAGTTTTTTGTTGTTTTACCCTTTATTATTGTTTTGTCTTTGTTTTTCTTCCTTTGTGTAATCTTCTGAGAATCAACTTTCACCTGCCATTGTTTATAGATTTCATTAACAGTAAGATCTGATATTTTCTTTTTTTTTAGAGATAAGGTCTCTCTTTGTCATCCAGACTGGAGTGCAGTGGCACAATCATAGCTCACTGTAACCTCAAACTCCTAGGCTCAAGCAATCTTTCTGTCTCAGCCTCCTAAGTAGCTGGGAATATAGACACTTGCCACCATGCTGGTTAATTTTTTTTTTTTTTTTTTTTTTTTAACTGATGGGATCTCATTGTGTTGTCTTGGCTTGTCATAAACTCCAGGCCTCAAGAACTCCTCCTGCCTCAGTCTCCCAAAGTGTTGAGATTACAAGAGTGAGCCACGGTGCCTGGCCATGGCGAGACATGTTTTTATCTGATCTCAACCCTTGGGCGAGGTTAATAGGTACATGGATGTCACTTGACTCAAGTAGTAGCAACGTGGCCTTCATTGACATTTATGAACTTGAAATACAGAGATGCAGAACTGATTTGCGTAATACTGGCAAACCAGATTACATGAAGAAGAATGCCCATGAGAACGTCTTTCCTTATATCTTTATCTTCCTGTATAACATTAGATATGGACTAGATTCTAAATTTCCCCCTTATCAAACAGGTATTATTTTTTATTACATTCTCTCTTTACTCTAATTATTTTATTGACACAAGGGATATGTAAATATATTATTTGATCTACTATATTTGTATCTAGCAGACCTGAGTTAAAGGAATAATAGAGGCTGGGTGTGGCCCGGTTTCCACAAAAAAATTTAAAAATTAACTGGTAGTCATAGCTGTGGACCCAGGGAGGCTGAGGCAGGAGGATCGCATAAGCCCAGGAATTGGAAGCTGCAGTCAGCTAGGATCATGCCACTGCATTCCAGTCTGGGTGACAGAGCAAGACTCCGTCTCTTAAAAAATTAAAAAAATAAATAAATAAAGGAAGATTAGGTATTATCTACTCAGAAAGTCTAAAAATTGAGCACAATAACCATTATTACACCTCTTGTGGCAGTAGCTGGACATAATTTTGAATTTTACTTAATTAGAAATGGGATGAGTACATTTTTGTGTCAAAGTGATCACCTGTGTAAACCTTGTTTGTAATATTAGTTAACAACAAAATATTATGTTTTTTTTTCCTGTCTTGCATTGGCTTAAATATATTTTTCTAGTTGCTTCTCATTTGTTTCCATCTACAGTCTAATTACCTCTTCCAAGATGCATTAATCTCCTTAATCCTATTTCACATTACTTACACTATTTTTTAAAAACTTTTACATTCCTAGAGCTTACAGAGGTAAGGTAGTCATTCAATAAGAAAACCCTACCTAAATAATCTTTCTTTAATCAGTTACTTCAACACACACATATTTAAATTTATATTTACTAAAATTTACATTGTTTCATTTATATTACAGCAAAAATCTTTTTAAAGATATTTAAAAAAAAATCATCTCACATGAAACCATGGTATATATTAAAATTTAGAAATAGAATTGAATTTACTGAAGAGAACAAGAGGCCCATTTCTCTTCTCACATGCTCTATGGCAGCTGGAACCAGAACTCTAGAAAATGAAGTTGGAAAATTGTAACAAGATAAATTTCTCCTTATTTTTAGCCAAACTGTAAAATTTTGGTGGCATGCATTATTTATATATTCTTTCTGTAGAATATTCCAAGTCATGTGAAATTTAATTGTGTAATGTTGACTTGAAATACACACATATATGGTTTAGACTATGTCCATGTTATTACCATGAGGATTTGAACCAGGCTTAACACTTGGTCACTATGAATCCGGTCTGTATTGTCCTACAAATGCAGTCTACTTTGTTATTTATTTTTCGTCTGAGTTCTTATGATAAATTATGATTACTTGGGCATTCTGATTTAAGTAAATGAGTAAAAAATCTATTTGAAATGATTGATTGAGGTGCTCTATAATGATAATATTTTATCATCATGATTTATCTCATCTTTACATTAACATACTTTACCTAAAAATATATAACTTTTGGACAAAAAGCATACATTGTCATCATTTTCAAAGGAGGAAAGAATCATTTTAAAATTAAGTACACATTGTGGGTTATGAAAAAATGACAATGTTGTTCCTTCAGTGGAATTATTATGCATTAAACCATACCATTTTTCTTCTCTTTCACAGAGCTCTAACAGGCATACTTACCTTTAAATCTCAGTAAGAAATAAACAACGTGTTTATTAACTAGTTTTCAGTATACATACAGGAATTCTTACTGTAAAATTATTGGTGTACTCCTTTTTATTTTACATAAAATGTCTTTTAAAATTAGAATAGAGATCCTACACTTACCTTTTTTTTTTTCTTTTTTCTTTTTTTTCAGTGACAGGGTCTCATTCTGTCTCCCATGCTAGAGTGCAGTGGCCCCATCACAGGTCACTGCAACCTCTGCCTCCCTAGTTCAAGCAATTCTCCTGTCTCAGGCTCCCAAGTAGCTGGGATTACAGGCATTTGCCAACACGCCCAGCTCATTTTTGTACTTTTAGTAGAGGTGGGGTTTCACCATGTTGGCCAGGCTATTCTTGAACTCCTGAACTGATCCACCCACCTCAGCCTCCCAAAGTAGTGGGATTACAGGCGTGAGCCACCATGCCCAGCTGAGATCCTACACTTATTCTAATAGGTGAGTTACCTCATGATTTAACATTTTGAAGATAATTTTTAACTTACATGAACTATGTCTGATGTTCTTTTTCAGTGTTTTTGATAGGATAAAGGAAAAAAAATTAAAAATGGTGTGAGCTGCATTTGCTCCACTATCTATACCTCTTTTAAATTTTAATTATCTCTATTGGGAAACATTTCACATTTTCTTGGGCTATTGGGGCACTATGTATTATTGATGTGTATCCCAAAGTACCTGACTTCCCTTAAAAAATCATGCTGAAACAGTAATTCACTGAACATGATCTCAATACCCTGGGTATATTAATGTTTGTTCTTATACAGCTACCATTTATGGAGGTCAACTCAAGGATGAGAGAAAAATGGTATCATCAGAAATGTCTTGATGACTTTAGGTTCCAGCCATGGTGAAGTAACTAATACCACATGAACTTTCCCATAATTGACAATTTAATAATTAGATAAAATATGTGGGAGAATACTTTCGGATAATGAACAATAGATAATACAGGGCTGTTATTCCCGGAGGAAGGAAAACATACAGAGTGAGCCCTCATCGTTCCAAATACTGCCGAATGGGCACTTTCTCCACACTTGCCTGCAAAGGCAGAGCACAAGTAAGCACAAAATCCTCACTGAAATTAGGATGTGGAGTCTACGTTAAGAGATGATAACTTAACAGTTGGAATTTGCAGGAAAGAATAACAGAGAGAAAGGAAATACACACACAATTTTTAAGGAACTTTCACTGAGTCCCCAATGATCTGTTTGCACAGAACCCG
>NW_012109141.1:6105366-6107105 GCF_000951045.1 Mandrillus leucophaeus
ACAGTTATAGCTTTAAAACTTTAAAACCAATGGAAAATTTCAGTATCTCAAATGCAAATTATGTCAGTTGCCTAATCCAGAAAATGAAAGGCCTGGTGAATTTAAAAATAGATCACTAGATAACTACCTAATCTGAAGAACGAAGACTAACAGCTGAACAGAGATTTGGTAACTAAGTTACAGAATGACAAGCTGTCTGAGGCATGTCAAGGCCTATGAGAACATGGGAGAGAAAAATAATGAAGTAGAAAATATGGATGTGAAGAAATGTTGTCTGAAAATATTATGAATTTGGTGAAAAGCATACATTTACAGATCGAAGACCCTCAGTAATTGCAAAGGTGGATGATTTATAAAGATAACCACACCTAAGCACAGCATGAGTGCTGAAAATCACAGATTTAAAAACAGTCAGAGGGGAGAAACATATCATATATATGGAAGCAATGATACAAATAATTGCTGACTTACCATCTTATACAAGGCCAAAGACAATGAATCAACTTTAAAGTGCTGAAACTAAAAACAGTCAACCCAGAATTCTTTACTCAGCAAAACTATTGTACAAAATAGAACATGAGGTGTTTAGACAGATAAACGAGATTTGCACCAGGTGGGAAAGTAATAATCTAAAAATGAGATTTTTAGACAAAGATATTTTAAGACAAATAATTGAAAGAATTCATCACTAGCAGAACTGAAATACAAGAAACACTGAAGAAATTTTTTTTTTACTGGAGCGATAGACACCAAAAGAAAATTCAGATTTACAAAAATGAATGAAAAGTACCTAAAACAAACATAGCTCTGTGTGCATGTATGTGTACACATTCATGTGCTGTTTTTGTACATACATAACTGTTCATAAATAATACATATAAATAGTACATATATGTTTCTCCTCTCTTAACTTTCTTAATAAGGTATTATTATTTAAAGCTAAAATTATAATAACATTGTGCATTTATAATACATGCAAATGTAAAATTTTATGAAGTATAGTGACTTCTCTACAAGAACATCATACTTGGTAGGAATTTAATTATTATCCTCTAATTGTGTCTTTGTGTGTTTTTCTTTCTTGTGCTTTTTTGCAACCAGGTGCAAATTTGCAAAATTACCATAATTTGGTATAAATTTATAATTTTCAATACACTTTAAAAATATAAATTGAGAAGATAAAGTAAGGCAAGTAAGGGTTTAGTTTTCAGTTACATACAACATTTTGAAAATATTAGGTAGTATTGAAACCATTAAAAATAAATGGAAACAAGGCAGTTAGATGTGAATTATTTTCCCACCTGGTGCAAATCTGGGTGAGAGGGGTGTGATGTAGTCTATCATTGACAGAATACAAAACCCCAGATTTAGGCTCAAAACTCTCACTGAAAACTACTCAATGAAATCTATCTCCATAAAAAGGATAAATTTGAAAATGTTTCCTATCGCTGCAACAGAAGTATTTATTAAGGTCTTCCATCACATTATCTAACTAATAATAAGACATATATTAGTAGTTTTAATAAATATGTTACATATATAAGATTTATTTTATTTCACCATAAGAATATGCGTGTGTGTATGTATATATATATATATACACACACACACACACATTTTTTTTTTTTGTTTTTGAGGCTTGAGCCTCGCACTGTTGCACAGGCTGGAGTGCAGTGGAAAGATCTCAGCTTACTGCAACCTCCGCCTCCCGGGTTCAAGCAATTCTCCTGCCTCAACCT
>NW_012109141.1:6109305-6113193 GCF_000951045.1 Mandrillus leucophaeus
ACAACATGGTCAGTACTTTCAAGTCCCCTTCCTAACCGTGTGTCTCTTTCTAGTCACATTACGTTCCCTCCACCCCACAGGTAACCATTTTCTTGTCTTTTTGGTAATCATTTTCTTTCTTTTCTTCATATGTTTTCTTTTATTTTTATTGCTTGGCAATGTAATAAGCATGTAACTTAAGAATTATGTGTATTAATCAACATTTATCGAGCCTGTAATTATAGAAACGTAATTATAATCTCTCTTTGATATATATATATATTTTATCATCTATATATATATTTATCATATATATATATTTTTTTTACTCTACATAATCCTTATAAGATTCTTTGATTCTGGCTGGGTGCAGTGGCTCACGTCTGTAGTCTCAGCACTTTGGGAGGCCAAGGCCAGTGGATCACTTGACATCAGGAGTTCGAGACCATCCTGGCCAACATGGTGAAACCCTGTCTCTAGAAAAAAAAATACAAAAATTAGCCCAGTGTTGTGGCGCACACCTGTAGTTCCACCTACTTGTAAAGCCGAGGCAGGAGAATCACTTGAACCTGAGAGGCAGAGGTTGCAGTGAGCTGAGATTGCAATACTGCATTCCAGCCTGGGTGATAGAATGAGACTCCATCTCAAAAAAAAAAAAAAGATTCTTTGATACTGAATGTAGCTGTAGTTTATTCATTTTAATTGATGTAGAGTAAGCCATTTTTTAATTCTTCCAGAAATTATCAAATCTATTATTGATGGATATTTGCCTTGTTTCCTGTCTGCTTGTTGTTTTGAGCACTGCTGTTATTTACATCCTGTTATCTACATGTCTCTTGTTGCACTTGCATAAGGATGTTTCTAATAAGCTTTTATTCCACCTAATTTTGTTATGCCGTTCCTTGTCTTTAACATTCAGTTCAAAGTATTCCTGGTCTGCCAAAAAGGAGCTGCACCTTTGACCAAGTCTTTTATCTTTTCCGGCTCCTGTTGTCTTGACTGTAAACTGAGGAGGGAACAGTTCTTCCCTCTTTGGGGTCCTATGAGGGTTAAATATAAAGGGCTTAGGATAAAATCCTTAAAAAAAAAAAGCCTTATAAAGCAGGAAGTTTTGATTTTTTGGTTCATCATCCTCCTTGCTAATTATAGTGCCCAGCATAAAGTAAGGATACATTGGTATTTGCATGGCCATTATTTTTTCTTTCATGTATTCGTAATTCAGAATTGTGTTTTCTTGCATTGAATCTCAAACTTAAATGTTTTTTCCCCAGTTTTGTTGGTTCATGTGTGATTTTTCCTACTCACTGCCAACTTAATTGAATTGTAATTATATTTATACTCTCTGTACTTTAAATACTTCCAAATTTGTTGATTATTTTTGGCCCATTTTACCATCTCCAATTTTGATTTTAGAAAATATTTCTTGTAGTTGTTCATTCTTTATAGGTTCTAATTGATGCCCATATTTTAAGGCTGGCATTTTATTTATCTTATATATTAAATACAGTGTATAGTTATCATATAATCTGTCTGGTAATGCCAACATATGGAAATATTTATGATTTTACTCATACTATCACATATGAAAATACAAACAAATAAATGTTTGAGGGCTTTTGTTTCACTTTAGCTTTAAAAGTAGATTCATATGAACTGGTTTATATTTGCCTTATTCATTGACTAATTATCCACAAAATCCCTTTTAAGTCCGTTAGTGAAGCTATATAAACCATTAATTAACTGGTTGTATAACATTCCACCAAATTGGAGCAATAACTATCCAATAATTTTCAGATTTTCCCACTACATACAATGTTGCACTAAATATAATTTTATGTGTAAGATAAATATATGATATACATATATTTTATATATCATATACATATATGTGATATATTACATGATACATAAATATAGCATGTACATACTTCTATATATCCTTATGTCATTTAGATTCATATATGATATATTTATGTGTATTTACATATACATAGCATACAATCCAATTTTTTTCTCTATGGAACATATTATAAATAGTAAAATTTCTGTGTTAAAGTATGAGATATATACATATATATTTAAATTAACAAAAGCCTTTTATGAATTGCTTATTTATATGCTTTGTCCATGGATTTATTAAGGTACTGATATTTTTGCATTAATTTGATCAAGTAGTATGTAAATAATAACCATATTTTTTGATCATGTGAGTTGAAAATTTTCTCAAATTACTTTTGTAGACAGTATTAGATATATGTGAGCTATATATATGTGTCTTCTTTCTTATAATTTATAAGTTTTAGTATTAGTAAAAATGATCTTCTCTACGCCTAATTAAATCATTAAACCATCTGGAATTTATTTTTTAATAATGTGTTGGAGAGTTCAAATTATACTTATCCAGATGGATATTTAATTGTGCCAACATATTTTATTAAATGCCTCATGCTTTTCACACTTGCAATACCACATTTTTCATACAAAAATTTTCATATATAATGAGTGTCGTTTTTGGACTCTATATTATGATTCATCAGCCTATTTGTCTACTGGCATGCTGGTGTAACGTTTATTTTACAATATTGATATTTCAATAGGTTCTGATATCTAAGTTGGCAAAAAAAAGTCCCCACAACATCTTTGAATTCATTTTTCTCCCGGATATTCCTTGATTTTCACACCTTTCAATACAACGTACGATGATCGAGTTGCTCAGCTTATAAAAACCAAACAACACAAGACATAGTCATCTCTGACTTCTCCCTTTTGCTTACAGTCAACTTACTTTCCATAAACTGCACCTGTTGGCTTTACCCTGAAAATATTTTCTTAAACTACTGTCACTCTTCTATTACCAAAACTCTAAGCCACAATCATCTCTTGCTTGAATTGCTCAAGGACCTTCCCGTTGCTTCTCTGCTTTCACTGTTGCCCTTCAGCCATTCATTCCACACCCTAAAACATAATACGGCTTAATACATATAACACACCAAGCCAGTCTCTTGCCCCTGCCCTCACCATCAAATTCCTTCCTATCACATGTGGAATAAAAGTCAAAGCCCACATCAGTTTACACAAGGCCTTGCACAGTGTGGCATCTGGCTGTATTTTGAACCTCTGCTCCTGACATTCTCCTCATTTTGCTTTGTGTTTTTCAAACACACTACATTTTTACCTCGGGCATTGGTACTTACTGTGGATAATTCCTTTCCTCCATGTATTTACAGAGGTTAATAGCTTAACACACTGTATTCACATCTCAATTTAAATGTACTTCTTAGGAAAGTTGTTTCCTGACCACCATATCTGAAACAAAATCTCTTTAATTCGTTTGGCAAATGTTCTTGCTTTTTCCTCGTAGCTCTTTTCCCGACCTGACATTATGCTATGCAATTTTGAAATGAATTTCTCCCTGGTAGACTATAAATAGCATGAGGGAAGAATCATGCCTATTTTGTTTGTCTTTGCATTCTTAATGACATAAATAATGCCAGGCATGGTGTTGACTTTCATCAAATACTTATGGAAAAAAATGGATATTATTTTACATTGAAAAAAAAGCTATCAGAATTGTAACTAAAATTACATTGGATTTAATTATAGAGTTTCGGGATAATTTACATTACATGATTTTAGGTTTCTGCATTCATGGGATGTTTTTCATTTGTTTATATCTTTTTTGTTAATAGTAGTTGTAACTTTTATACTGGTACAGGACTCTGTTAATGGTATTGTTAAGTATGTCATAATTGACATTGTCACTGTGCCGAAGTACATTTTTCTATTTTCTATCTTAAAACCAGTCATTTGACAAAATATTTAAATCCAATAAATATTTATCTTTTGAATTTTAAATAGAAATCATATTAGATAAACTAATATATCTACAGTTGTTATTTTATTTTCTTA
>NW_012109141.1:6115783-6126872 GCF_000951045.1 Mandrillus leucophaeus
ATTATAAATAGTAAAATTTCTGTGTTAAAGTATGAGATATATACATATATATTTAAATTAACAAAAGCCTTTTATGAATTGCTTATTTATATGCTTTGTCCATGGATTTATTAAGGTACTGGTATTTTTACGTTAATTTGATCAAGTAGTACGTAAATAATAACCACATTTTTTGATCATGTGAGTTGAAAATTTTCTCAAATTACTTTTGTAGACAGTATTAGATATATGTGATATATATATATCTTCTTTCTTATAATTTATAAGTTTTAGTATTAGTAAAAATGATCTTCTCTACACCTAATTAAATCATTAAACCATCTGGAATTTATTTTTTAATAATGTGTTTGAGAGTTCAAATTATACTGATCCAGATGGATATTTAATTGTGCCAACATATTTTATTAAATGCCTCATGCTTTTCACACTTGCAATACCACATTTTTCATACAAAAAATTTTCATATATAATGAGTGTCGTTTTTGGACTCTATATTATGATTCATCAGCCTATTTGTCTACCGGCATGCTGGTGTAACGTTTATTTTACAATATTGATATTTCAATAGGTTCTGATATCTAGGTTGGCAAAAAATGTCCCCACAACATCTTTGAATTCATTTTTCTCCTGGATATTCCTTGATTTTCACACCTTTCAATACAACGTACGATGATCGAGTTGCTCAGTTTATAAAAACCAAACAACACAAGACATAGTCATCTCTGACTCCTCCCTTTTGCTTACAATCAACTTACTTTCCATAAACTGCACCTGCTGGCTTTACCCTGAAAATATTTCTTAAACTACTGTCACTCTTCTATTACCAAAACTCTAAGCCACAATCATCTCTTGCTTGAATTGCTCAAGGACCTTCCCATTGCTTCTCTGCTTTCACTGTTGCCCTTCAGCCATTCATTCCACACCCTAAAACATAATACGGCTTAATACATATAACACACCAAGCCAGTCTCTTGCCCCTGCCCTCACCATCAAATTCCTTCCTATCACATATGGAATAAAAGTCAAAGCCCTCATCAGTTTACACAAGGCCTTGCAAAGTGTGGTATCTGGCTGTATTTTGAACCTCTGCTCCTGACATTCTCCTCAATTTGCTTTGCTGTTTTTCAAACACACTACTTTTTTACCTTGGGCGTTGGTACTTACTGTGGATAATTCCTTTCCTCCATGTATTTACAGAGATTAATAGCTTAATACACTGTATTCACATCTCAATTTAAATGTACTTCTTAGGAAAGTTGTTTCCTGACCACCATATCTGAAACAAAATCTCTTTAATTTATTTAGCAAATGTTCTTGCTTTTTCCTCGTAGCTCTTTTCCCGACCTCACATTATGCTATGCAATTTTGAAATGAATTTCTCCCTGGTAGACTATAAATAGCATGAGGGAAGAATCATGCCTATTTTGTTTGTCTTTGCATCCTTAATGACATAAATAATGCCGGGCATGGTGTTGACTTTCAACAAATACTTATGGAAAAAATTGGATATTATTTTACATTGAAAAAAAAGCTACCAGAATTGTAACTAAAATTACATTGGATTTAATTATAGAGTTTCGGGATAATTTACATTATATGATTTTAGGTTTCTGCATTCATGGGATGTTTTTCATTTGTTTATATCTTTTTTGTTAATAGTAGTTGTAACTTTTATACTGGTACAAGACTCTGCTAATGGTATTGTTAAGTATGTCATAATTGACATTGTCACTGTGCCGAAGTACATTTTTCTATTTTCTATCTTAAAACCAGTCATTTGACAAAATATTTAAATCCAATAAATATTCATCTTTTGAATTTTAAGTAGAAATCATATTAGATAAACTAATGTATCTATAGTTGTTATTTTATTTTCTTATCTTATTATTTTTTACAATCTCCCAAATATTTTGAAAGTAATGCTAATCAGGTCATGCCTGTCTTATTTTTCGGTATTTTTATTTCCTCTTCTACTTTACCTTTACATTTTTCCTATGATTTGAGGCAATTCCCCACTTACTATTCTAAGCTTTGTTTTAGCTTAGTCACCATCCTGTACTCCAAAATACCTAATGGAGTTTCAAAATTTTGTGATGTTTGAAAATTCTAAAGGTCAAAATATTTTATTGTAGTTGCTGCTTTGCTCCTCTTTTATCTCTGCCTTGTAAAAGACTTGATGTAAGTAGTCACCTTGTATTCTCTTAGGATAGGCCCATAAATGGGTTATTTTCCTCTGTATGCTCCTTGGGGTTGTGGTCCAGGTGCAAGAATACCTTGCATAGAGTCAGATCTACACATAGGACTAGGATGTGGTCTTCCCTGTGTGCTTCCCTGAGCTACCCAAGGTTGCAACACCATGAGGAAGTTTTTCTGCTGCTCAAGAACAGGTGAGAGGCAGGTCTTGACTCCCACCAGCAGACAGAAGCTAAGAAGACCAGGCAATGTCAGACTCCTCCCAGGGTTGAGGTGGTCATGGTGTCTATGGATCCCTGGGGACCAATCTCACCAAGCTTCACAGTTCATTTCTTTCCACAAATGCCACTTCCTAGATTCTCAGATGATCTAAAGATCTGCAACTATCCTCTCGGAGGTAGCTGGGGTGTAAGTCATCTTGCCCTGTTTGCTTAGTAGCTTCAATAGCCTGGCTTGAGAATAATTATAAATTCCAGGTTCTCTTGAAGGGCAGTCTTGGCCAGACTTGTGGCTCGCACATGTAATCCAGCACTTTGGGAGGTCGAGGTAGGAGGACTGCTTGAGCTCAGGAGTTTGAGACCAGCCTGAGCAAAATAGTGAGACTTCTTATCTCACTATTAGCTGGGCATGGTGGTGCACGACTGTAATCCCAGCTACTCCTAGGTAGGCTGAGGTGGAAGGATCGCTTGAGCCTAGGAGTCTGAGGCTATAGTAAACCATGACTGTGCCACTGCACTCCAGCCTGGGCAACAGAACAAGACCTTGTCTCTTAAAAAAGAAAGAAATGCAGTCTTTCTTTCCTCTGTGGTTATTTTAAGGCGTGTTAGACTGTATAAAATTTTTAAGCTTGTATGAAACTAAAAATAAGACATTTACATTTAAGTTTATTTACAATTACATTACTTGATAGAAGATGATACTGTAGTATTCCAAATGCCCTTATTTGCACACTTTAGATACATGATTTCCTTATGTTTAACCTAATGGTGATTTAATAAATGTTATGTGCAGTACTAACAGTAGTACTTGATAGTAAGCGAAACAGCCAAATTATTATTTTTATACAAGAACAACTAATTTATACCTTTTTAAGGATTAAAAAACTATAATTCTTATTTCCAAAATGTTGAATTATCAAAATACCATAAAAAAATTCAAAAATCAGCCAATCTCCAATAAGTTTTAAGATGCAGCTGTAACCAAGCTACCAGATGGCACGATTACAAGAAGTAATCAAAATTTTATGAGCATGTAGTTGGGACTTTAGGAGCTCTTGTATTGCTATAATGGTGCTGGAGATTTTAGTGAACTGTTAATTATAGTTTTGAAAATAAATTAATTTTAGAGAATTATGGAATTTATCCCTTAGGGTTAGAGCCTAATCTCATAGTAGAGGACAACTTTAAAATATCATTCTGCATGATATCAGTAATGTCTTTATTTACGAAAAAGGAGTAATATAAAGAAATTAATGTCTCCATAAGAACTAAGAAATCATCTCTCTTTATAATAGTGCTCTGGTCCCTGGATGCTTGTTGTATCATGATATATGATAGTCTTGCTGTTAATTACTAAGTCATTTAAAAGATATGGGACTGGAGAAATGAGTCATGTCTTATGCGAGGACTCACTGTCCCCAGGCTGTCCTTCGTCTTCAGGAGCCCTATTATTTTACCCAGTTATATGCATGGCTTCCGGCAGTTCAGCAGGGTGCTTTGAGCTTATAGACAAGGTTAAGCATCTCCACTTTTTCCTGCAACTGGCATCAGCTGGCATGGTCAACCAATTAGTTAATTTTATACTTACTTATTGCCTCATTTTGGAATAAAATCCTCATATATGATTTAATTATAGCAAAAGCCTTTTAGTCTTTATCAGAGACAAGATTTAGCAAACGCAGCAAGCCAGAGGAAAGGCCTTGCATCAACTCACAGCTCTTTGGCCCGGTGCACTTTTTGTATGAGTATATTCACTAGAACTTTTCTGTTTCATAATTTCTATGCCTATCCCATTGCAAAATCCTCTCATTAAGGTTAACTGAGGGGATTGTTGAAAATCAAATTCTAAAGACCATTCCTCAAGCATTATAGATATTAATAGCTCAATTTAGAGAATATTGAAAAGTTCACTAAAACTTACTTTCCCCCTAGAGACTGTGAAAACAATGAAACAAAGGAAGGAAGGAAGGAAAAATATCACATCACATCTAACTAAAAAGCTTCTGCACAGCAAAGAAAACCATCAACAGAGTGAATAGACACCCAACAGAATGGGAGAAAATATTTGCAAACTGTACATCTGGTAAGGAGTTAATATCCAGAATATACAAGAAATTTAAAAAAAACTCAATAGAAAAACAAAACAACAACAACAAAAAACAAAACAAAAACAAATAATCTGATGTAAGAATGGGTCAAGAACTTGGTTAGACACCTCTCAAAATAAGACATACAGATGGTCAACAGGTATATGAAAATGCTCAACATCACTAACCATCAGGAAAAGACAAGTCATAGCCATAATGGTATTACTTCACTCCAGTTAGAATAGCGATATCGAAATGTCAAAAGTTAACAAGTGTTGGTAAGGATGTGGAGAAAAGGGAACCCTTTCACACTGTTGGTGGCGACATAGATTAGTACAGTCATTATGGAAAGCATTATAGAGTTTCCTCAAAATATTAAAATGTTAACAAAACTACCATATGATCCAGCAATCCCACTACTGGGTATATATTCAAATGCAATGAAATCAGTATGTCAAAGCAATATCTGCACTTCTGTTACAGGGCAGATGAGCCCCCAAATTGGGGCTTAACCAGGAAAAATTTTTGCCTTACTCAGGAAAGATTCAAGAGTCAGCAGTTGTAGAAGAAAGCAGGTTTATTGAAGTGATAGTGTTACAGCCCCAAGACTGCTCCTGCAGAGCAGGGCTACCCCATAGGCAGTGTGCCCAGAGTAGCAGCTCAGGGGCACTTCTGTAGTGCTTTTAATTACATGCAAATATCCGCTTTTGATTACATGCAAATTAATGGATGGGTTATTTAGAAATTTCTGGAAAAGGGGTGGTAACTTCTAGGTCTTTGCCATGGAAACGGGAGTAATTTCCAGGCGTTGTCATGACAATGATGTCATGATGTTGGTGGGTGAGTCTTATGAAGAGGTGCTTTTTCCTTTTTTTTTTTCCTTGAGACCCAGTCTACTTCTGTCACCCAGGCTGGAGTGCTGTGGCATGATTTCTGCTCACTGCAATCTCTGCCTCCTGGGTTCAAGTGATTCTCCTGCCTTAGTCTCCTGAGTAGCTGGGATTACAGGTGCCCACCACCATGCCTAACTAATTTTTGTGTTTTTCGTAGAGATGGGGTTTCACCATGTTGGTCAGGCTGATCTCGAACTCCTTCCCTCAAGCAATCCTCCTGCCTCAGCCTCTCAAAATGCTGGGATTATAAGTGTGAGCCCCTGTGCCACCATGCCAGGCTGAGAAGTGCTTTTGATACCTCTTCCCTATTTCTGCCAGGCTTAAATATATTCCAGAGTCCAATCCTGCCTCCTACCCTGCTTCCACGTTTATTGCAGCACTATTCACAATGGCAAAGATATGGAGTCAACCTAGAGTCCATCAATGGGTGAATAGATAAAGAAAATATGGTATATATACACAATGGAATCTTATTCCTACATAAAAAAGAATGAAATCCTGTCATTTGCAACAAATGCTTGGACTGGAGGTCACTATGTTAAGCGAGATGAGCCAGACTCAGAATGACAAATGCCAAGTGATCTTACTCATATGTGAAATCTAAAGAAGTTGATCTCATAGAAGTAGTGAATAAAATAGTAGTTTCTAGAGATGGGGAAGGGGAGAGATGGAGAAGGGCAGAGGAAAAGGAAGAATGGGGGAGGTTGGTCAAAGGATATAAAGTTACAATAGGAAAGGAAGAATAAGTTCTGGAGTTCTGCTGCACAGTAAGCTCCACAATAGATATTATATTTCAAAATAGCTAGAAGAGAGGATTTTGAATATACCCACCACAAAGATATGATAAGTGCTTGAGGCGATAGATGTGGTAATTACCCCAATTTAGTCATTAGAAATGTATACATGCATCACATCCCATTGTACCCCATAAATATGTATAATTGGTATTTGTCAAAAATAAAAAAGTAATGAAGGAAAAGAAAGAGAAGGAAGGGGAGGGAAGGGAAGGGAAGGGAAAGAAAGGAAGGGAAAGGAAAGGAAGAAAGAAAGAACAAAAGAACGAATGAAAGGAAGACACATGCATGTTCTTACAGACACACAGATGTGGGGAATGGCAGCTTCTTGTTTTTTTTTTTTTTACTTTTGAACTTCTGACCATATTTCCTCTACCCAGATTTCAGACTTACTCCCAAGGTCATGTCTTTTACTTGGGGCTTCCCTCTTTATCCTCGATGTATAATTATAAAAATGAATATTGACCAACACAGATAGATTTATGTGTGGCTATAGATATGTCATGTTGTATATCATACTGTAATATAACTGTGGAGACCTCATTACCCCCACTAACTGCCATCTCTTCTCTCTTGTTGCCTTTCCAACATAACTCAAAATAGTTTTGTATACTTGACACATTAATTTCACGTTTTGTTTTTGAACTACTCTCTCACTTTTTCATTGAACAGGAATGTGTAAAAACCTTCAGAACTTCCACATAGAGCCACAATCTTTTCTCAATCCTCACCTTTCTGGATTTCTCAGCAGTGTTTAGTATATTTGCGATCCTTTTCATTCTGCGGCTGGGGACAACACATTCCTACCTCACTAAATGTTTCTTCTTCATCTGTTTTCCTTGCTTTTTCTCTTCTTTCTGATTTGAAAGATAGACAGAACCAGGGACCAATTCTTGTAACTTCTCTATACATATTTTCTAAATACATTCAATGTCACAGCTTTGAACGTAGCCTCTTTGCTGATGATTGCCAAGTAGATATCCAAGGCCCTACCTTGTCCGTGAGTTTCAGACCAATGTGTTCAATTCCATCTAGTATCCCTATTAGGGTGCTTTTAGAAACTTCTATATTAAGAAGTTGCTAATGTTCTGAATCTTTGTGTTGTCTTAAAATTCGTATGTTGAAATTCTTACTCCAAAGGTGACAGTATTAAGTCTTATGACCTTTTGGGAGGTGAGTGGGTCAAGAAGAAAGACCCCTCAGGAATGGGGTCAGTGCCTTTATAAATTAGGCCCAGGGGGCTCGTTCACCCCTTCTAATACGTGAGGACACAGTGAAAAAATGCCGTCTATGAGCCAGAAACACGACCTTCAGTGGACTCCAATTTTGCTGGCATACCGATCTTGGACCTTCCAGCTCCTTGTCTGTGGTGTTTTGTTCTAACAGCCTGAGTGGACTAAGTCCAATATGGAACTCCTTACTCTCCCCTTGTCTGAATCCTGCTCCTTACCACGGTTCCCATTTTAGCAAGTAGCACTATCATTTATCAAACTCCTGAGATCAAAAACCTTGTCATCCTTAGCTGCTTTGTTTTCTTTACACTGAGCATACACATGTAAGTGAGGTCCTATGAGTTTTGCTTTCAAAATGTATCCTAATTCACACTGCTTCCAAATTCTATCATACTTCTGCTACCACCCTAATCCAAACCACCACGCTGATGTGTCTTGGCTTTGTAGTAGCCTCTTACGTACTGTCCAGGCTGTGCTCTTGCATTTCTGCGGTTGACTCTATACTGACCAGCCAGTAAGTACTTCTTGTATTGCTGATACAAAATCTATGAGGGAAGCCACTTCTCCAGCATGGTTTATGTTTACATCTTTGATCATGCTACTTCTCTATGGAAACTTTCCTAAAATTAAGCATTTCTTCTTATTTCTATCATGACAGGGGAGGGTTAAAAGGAACATTTTTCAAGGATTTCTACTTGGCCCTTCCCACCATAATGGCATTCAACGTCAAGAAACCAATGTGGAAGTTCTTCTATCTGCTAATAGATTTGTAGTGATTATGTATTTGGAGAGATAGATGAGTAAACACATGATCCTATGGACTTACTGGACCCACTTGAGGGCTGTTCTCCATTTATCCTCTGGTCTCCATGAGCCTCGATGCTAACCTTGTGGCATTTCATGCCTCTGAAAGTGAGAGTTGCTGTATCATTTGCCCATGCTAGCCTAGGCTGGATCTCACATATCCATTACCCAGCTCCCTAGGTATACACCACCAGGGCTTCCAAGGTAGGCAAAGGGAGCAGAGTGCCAGTCCCTCTTATGTGAGGAAAGGAACCGCACAAGGAGGAAGAGCACAACCAGGCCCGGCTTTGCTTCTCCTTCACAATATCCTCCCTTGGAAAATCTCCTTCACAGCATCCTCCCTCGAAAAACCTAGACTCAGCCTCTCAACGGGCCGACAGAAATCAAGAAAAATAATTTTATTCAGATAATTTCAGTTTTTGGCCCTGTAACTGAAATAACCCTCTTGTAAGGAACTGCCAAAGACTAGATACTGACTCAATGGGGGAGATAAATACTTAATTAGAATAACAGACAGATTAACATCTCAAAAAATTGTCCTAACAAAATAATTTGACAAGGATTATA
This sequence comes from Mandrillus leucophaeus, assembly GCF_000951045.1. NCBI lineage: Eukaryota > Metazoa > Chordata > Mammalia > Primates > Cercopithecidae > Mandrillus > Mandrillus leucophaeus. Next base: position 6,124,572 of record NW_012109141.1, read on the forward strand.
GAATTAGGAACTTAAGTCTATTCTATTTTTCAATATGATACAATTAGTTTGTAATTTTATACAATAAAAACAATGTAAATGTTGTAGTTTTAATTAATAACATTATTTTGATTCCTACAATAGAAAGTTTTTTTGTTTTGTTTTGTTTTGTTTTACAAAATAAGGATTTAAATATATTTTGAGAAAAGACTCAAACTGGAGAAAGAGTTTAAAACTAAAAGACTGTATCAGGACAAATAAAAGTAAGAGATTTTGATTCTCCTTTTTGAAATTAAGAGAAGATACTTCCCCTCCTTTTTTCCTAGGACATTTACTTTAGAAAAGTTGTAATTGTAGGTGCTTCTTTCTCTGTCTGAAGTGTATATAACAATGCTTTTGAAAACTAGAGAGGCTTTTTGTCAACTTTATGGCCCGAGAATATCTTTCTCAAGGACCTGGTAGCCATCTTTTTCAATGTAAACAGCAGAAAGATAGTGTCCCTATATCCTAGTTTCTATAAGTTAGCACTCTAACTTCAGCGAACCCCTTTATCCAAACTGCAAAATCGCTTCATGGAATAAGGATATGATAAGTTTTTTTCTCCTTTGGATAAAGCCAATTAGCTAACACAGATGGACTCTGGTAAGTTTAGGATGAACTATATTTGGCTAGTGGTGCTGTCAAGTTCTCTTATTTGAGGACTAGTTATTGTGTACCTTGAAAATATCTAGGTAATGGGTCATATTTGCTTGGCTGTATAAAAGGATGAGATTTCCTTGTTTTCCCCACCTCTTAGTGGATTGTCTGTGATACGCATCAAATTCTAATTTAATGCTCATTCAATAATACAAACGTTTTCTTCCTCTACTTACCTTTGTGGAGAGGATTTCTGGGTTGGGAGATTTCATTTTAATTATGTTTCTCCAACAATTGATAATGTGTTTACATTTATAACATGAGCCTATTGTAGGTGGGGTTAAGAACATAAAGAGGGGGTTAGTTTTAGAATAATAAGGAATACGGTGATAGGTGTTTTGATTACATAACTATGACAGTTATTTAACTTATATGTGGTCCGTGTTTCATATTTTAATGCCAAGAGTATATCGATGGGAACCCAGCCTTAGAACATGTGTGTATCCTTAGTTCAATCAGAAAACTAAAAAAAGCCCAGTGTATATATGCATCCTCCTGGATGAGTACCTTCATCTTTATTTATAATTGTTGACTCATTGAGTACTAATATATTAAATTTTTGTTACTTAATATTTATTTCTATAATAATTATATCTGAAACATATGACTCAAATTCCAAATAAGGGCATTTTCTGAAAATTCAACATAGAATTTCAACATATCTTTTTTGGGAGTATATATTCCATCTATAACACTTTCTAAGTACACAGTTTTCTCAGAAACATAGCCTATAATGTAGGCTGTAAGATACAAGATAATTTTTCCACCAAATTGAAAGTACAGTTGACCCTTGAACAGCATGGTTTTGAACTGTGTGGGTTCACTTATACGTGAATTGTTTTCAAAAAATACACAAACACAGACCATACACAACACCATACACATTCGCAGAACAATGTACACAAGCATAAAGCTGTAGGATTAAATTATAACTGCATGAAATTAACTGTAGTGTATACTGTACTACTGTAATAATTTCATAGCCACCTCTTATTGCTCTGGGGTGAACTCAAATGTTGCTAGTATCTGCTTAAAACGCTACGTGACACTAATCATCTCTTTGTGATCATTTCATCTGACTAGCAAATTGTATCACAGCAAAAGTTATCTCTCATGGTCAGTACAAAGTGATTGTTTATGGTTCTCAGCTATTTTTAATTGTGTTTAGGGCAATACTGTAAACTTTGAATAACACCATGGTGCTCATAGGAAGTGCCACCAGTGAGGTTGGAAGTACTCCTGAGAAGCAAAGAAAAGTCATGACATTACAAGAAAAAGGTGAATTGCTTGATATGTATGGCAGATTGAGTATGCAATTGTGGCTGCTCACCATTTCAGACAGATGATTTATCTTGGAAACAGATGGTGTAAACTTTCCATATCAATAAATACAGCACAATACTGTAAATATGTTTCTATTCCTTATGATTTAGTAATAAAGATTTTGGGAATCAAAAATTGTATGGGGGATTTTTGACTCTGCCAGGGATCAGTGACCCTAACCTCTACATTGTTTAAGTGCCAACTGTATAATAATTGTATAATCCTAAATGTTAACTCTGGTGCACAACATTTATTGACTATAACCCTCTGCTTAATATTGTATTAGTTGCTAAAAAAAAAAAA
>NW_012109141.1:6132762-6133679 GCF_000951045.1 Mandrillus leucophaeus
TAATGCATTTATGTGTTAAGTCTCTACCTTAACATGAACATGGGACATATGTAACATGCATGTTTGCAAATTTACTCCACCCTCTTCTGCAGCCGCTGGGGCACCCTCCCTTCTCCTCCCAAATACCCAGATCCCTCTCAACTGCTCCTTTAACCTCTGACTCTGCAGGTCTGTCCCCTCAATCCCCTTCAGGATTATGCGAGGTGATGGTAATCGTACTAGGTTATAGTTTGTTCTCTGGGAAACACCTGAGCTCCTCGCTCTCCCAAAGGACTCTCCCAATCCTTGATTAAACTTTTTAGACTTTGCTAGCCAATCTAACCTGCCAAATACTACCTACTGGCCGGGATGTCCAGATCGCTATTATTCAGGATTACATAGAGCCATTGATGTCCAATTGAGGATCAACAAAATTTAAACAACAAATTTAAAATTCATTCTTTATGACATTCTATCTATAATTGTCAGAACCAAAACATGAACTAAATGTGGCTTTTGGAGTTACAAACAGCTAATTTTTCTTAAGGCCAATAAATCAAATATTCTTTATAATTCTCCATTTTTACATTTCAGTTTAGAGCTTATTTTACTATTTCATTTTTTAACATAAAGGGATGAGACATCACAAAAAATTTATGTACACTGGTGACTTACAGAAAGTCTTGCAAAATTTAATTATACTCACTGAAAAATGCTAGCAATTTCTTAGATTTCTTTATAAGTAATAAGAAGCCTAATATTTATTTTTAGCCATTCTTCTTTTTGATAAATATTTATTTAAAGGTATTTTCTCCAAAATGTTGTTTTAACCACACAATGTGAGTTGTGATATACTATGTTTTCATTATTGACCTGTTAAGAGTATTTCTCATTGTTACTTTTGTTTACCCATGTGTTATTAGAAATGTGGTCCTTAT
>NW_012109141.1:6136349-6138312 GCF_000951045.1 Mandrillus leucophaeus
ATGCCCTAAGACCATGAGTTCAGTAGGGTAACAGGCTATCAAATATGAATGTGAAATTATAAAGATATAAAAAAGGTATTATGCGAGCATAGCTCATGAACCCCTACCCTGTCTTGGGGCTAAGGTGAGGCAGTCATAACACTTAAAAGATTCATTCTTAGTAACTGAATAAAACATGAGCAAAGACAGAGACGCATGAACTAGTGGTACTATCAGCACTTTCTATCAGTGAGGAATTGGGGGTTATAAGTGACAGAATTTGATGAATAGACAGAGGGGTGATCACACAGCAACTTACAAGGTGGCTGGATTTGCTTCTACTGGCCAACCAGTGAGGTGTTTTTGTTAAATGATCAGCTTGATAATATTTCAGAGAGTTGACTTGTCCTAGGTAGGAATTTGGTGTCTGGTGGCTTCGGGAGCAACCAGGAGTCATTTCAATGTTGTAAAGATTATGAGAACCAGAAGAACTATAGAGGTATTAAGGGTGAAGAAGAAGAGACAGAGCTAAATAGCTCTTCATATCTCATAAAAATCATTATATAGTATTTGACTCTAACAGAAGCACTGAGGTATACACAGAACATAGTATCACCGTCAAGTTTTAGGTGAAAAGAGAATGAGAGATGGAAGTCACAGGCATAGGTCACACAGTTAATAAGTGAAAGGGACCAATCCAAATCCTCACCCTTGTGAATGCTGGTTGATTAAATTACACAGTCTCTTTTTTTCCATTGTTCACATTTTGGTCCTGTTTCAACACATTTTTAAAAGTTTTATAGCTACCACTGAATATTATATATGGAATTAGATCATGCGAAATTGACAAATGTAGATGACTATTTTTTCTTTCTGTATTTCGCAAAATTCACATAATGAAGATGCCATTTGTAAAAGTAAGCAAAATTTCTAATGTGTTTTAAGAAATCAAGACATCCAGTTTCAAGAAATCATTTGTGTTCTCATGTTGTACTTTTTACTAGCACACTTTTAAAATTTATAACCATGGCACTAGAATCAGTCACAGATGTTACTGGGTAGAATATTAAGATAACCTTTGCTAAAGTGTCACAGACAAGGCGATCACTATTTACTTCTTCTGACTTCTCTCCATTTATTCAGGTTACCTTACTAGAATGCAGTTGCTACCTTCTGTTTTTGATATATGTCTGTACTCAGAGTTGGTCTCACAACTTGCTGGAAAACACGAGGCAATTACTCAAACATTGTCGGGAAGCCAATGAGCAATGCGTTTTCCATGACAACTGCAGATGTGATTCTGAAAATATACCTATTGATAAAAGCAATAGGAAGATGAAGAAATAATAGGGAAGGCTACTTTTGTCTGCTCTTCAAAAGCTATGAAATGCAAGGTATTTCAGATAAGTTTTTAAAGAAATGTTAGTCAAGGAGACATTTCAGAGCATTATTCCCTCATAAATGTCAAAGAATAAAACATGTCTTAAAAAACACATTTCTCTCTAGAGAAAATATTGCCACTCCAATCAAAAGTGCTAAATGTATTTAAGCATACTTAAAATTTATTTCAGAGTAAATTTAGATTTATAAAGTTTCAAAAATAGTACAGAGAGTCCCAGTATACCCCATAACCCAAGTGTTTCTTACTGGTAATACATTCTATTACAGATGCTACATTTATCAAAATTAAAGAGCCAACATTGGTACATTATTGTTAACCATATTTGATACTGTATTCAGATTTCCTCAAGTTTGTACCTAAAGTCTATTTTCTGTTCAGAATCCCTTTCATTTAGTTGTCATGTCTCCTTACTCTCCTCCAGCCTGTGAGAGTTTCTCAGATTTTTCTTGCTTTTGATAGCCTTAGCGATTTTGACAAGTAGTGGTCAGGAATTTTGTACAATGACTCTCAACTTGGGTTTGTTTAATGTTTTTCTCATGGTCAAATAAAAGGTTATGTGTTTTTGGAAAAAAAAAAAAAAAA
>NW_012109141.1:6139762-6159901 GCF_000951045.1 Mandrillus leucophaeus
ATAAGAAGCCTAATATTTATTTTTAGCCATTCTTCTTTTTGATAAATATTTATTTAAAGGTATTTTCTCCAAAATGTTGTTTTAACCACACAATGTGAGTTGTGATATACTATGTTTTCATTATTGACCTGTTAAGAGTATTTCTCATTGTTACTTTTGTTTACCCATGTGTTATTAGAAATGTGGTCCTTATATTTCAAATATTTGAGGATATTGTCATTGCCTGTCTTTTGGTAACTCTTTAGGGTATATTGAAAGTAAGAGAGTATTCTATAGTTGTTGCTGCAATATTCTATATATGCCAATTAGATCAAGTTTTTAAATGTGATATTCAGATCTTCTATATACTTGTTAATTACATTGTCTTCTTGTTTTGTTATGTTTAACGAGCTATGTTAAAATGTCCAACTATTATTGTGGATTTTTCTACTTCTTAGTTCTCTACTTAATACACACACAAAAACAGACACACACACACACACATGTTTTAAATGCACACAAATTTAAGATTGCAATATACCCTATCTGAATTAAGCATCTTATTATCATAAAACATCCCTCTTTACCTCTTGTAAAAATTCTTGTCTTAGATTTTATTTTGTCTGATATTAATATAACAATGTCAATTTTCTTTTAGTGCTTGCATAGTATATCATTTTCATCTTTTAACCTTCAACTTACTTCTTTCCATTTATTTAATGTGTGTTTCTTGTAAACAACATATAATTGACACTAAAAACTCAGAATAAAAATATTTGCATTGTGGTTGGAGATTTTAGCACATTTACATCTAATATAATTATTGATAGAGTTGGGTTATATCTTGCTATTTGCTTTCTTTTAAGATTTGTTCTCTGTGCTTCCTTTTTGCCTTTATTTCAACTTTCCTACCTGATTTTGTATTTATCATCTTTTTATTATTCCATTTTATCATCCTTAGTTGCCTTTCATTTTACTTATACACTGTTAAATGATTTTCTCAAGAATTTAGCATAAGGATTCAAATAAACATTGCTGTGGTTTGCTTTGTTCTGGCCAAAACTTGTGTTAAAATTTCATCTGCAATATGGCAGTGTTGGGAGGGGGAGGCTCTTGGGAAGTATTCGGGTCATAGGGGTGGATCCATCATTAATAAGTTAATGTCCTCTATAGGGTTGAATGAGCTCTCCTTCTCATAGGAATGGATTAGTTCCTGCCAGAGTGGGTTCTTCAAAAGAATCCAGCTTCTCTGGTTTCTCTTCTTCCTTCTTTATAGGCCTGTGATATCTTTGCACATGCTGGCTACCCTTCTGCTTTCCATAATGGGTGAAGCAGCCTTAGGCCCTCACCAGATGGGTATGGCCAATATTACACTTTTCAACTACCAGAATTGGAAGCCAAATACCTATCTTTTCTTTATAAATTACACAGCCTTATCTGTTACAGCAACACAAAATGGACTAAGACAATTATATTATATATTTGAACTCTAATCCTCTTTTTGCTACTGTTATAAAATAATTTACATATGTTTTAAAGTCCAGTAGATATTTATCATTATTTTTATGATTACTATTTTTACCTCAAATAGACACTGTTCTTGTCATACGCTTCTGGTGATCTTCCTTTCTCTCTTCAACTTTGTTCTTACATCTAGTATCATTTTTCTGTAGCCTAACCATCTTACTTTTAGTGTTAGCTATTTATTTTTTCCTGTTGGTTTTCAAATGGAGAATTATCTCAGCTTCTACTTGACTTTAAATCACTTTTATTTTTCTTTCATATTTTAATGTGTTCAACACATTTCAAAATATAGGTTTTTTTTCCTTAGACGTTTTAAAGATGTCTTGTTGTTGAATTTGACTTTCCAGGATTTCTGTTGAAGAGTTAGCTACCGATTTCTATGTATCTGTTTTTCTCCTATTGGAATCCCTTTGCAAAATCAGTTTTCTCAGCTCCAGTGCTGCTTTCTTTCCCTCTTCTTTCTTTCTTCTTTTTTGAATGGTCAGAAAATAAGCCCTTATTCTATTTTTTTTCTTAAACTAACTTATATGAAACTGTTGAGGAGAAAATGTGTTTTATGTATAAAGAAGTCTTTTGTGGGGAATAAAAAAAATGGTGATTTAATTATTTAAACATTGAGAAATTTAAAATGTGGAAAACATAACTGATTCAGGGAGCTTGAATCAATAAAACCTACTACATTTTTGAAAAATTACTTGACACTACCCAATTCGTACATATTTTAATTTAGTGCAGGTTCTCTACACTACTCATGACTGAAATAAAAGGCAAAAAGCAAGAATCACAGAACTGACCAAGCATAGTTGAGGACACCGTACATAAATATTTTAATTAAACTAAGAAAAGTGACATACGTGACTGTAACTTGAAAATATTATGAAAAGAAATATATATATTCTAAATTACTATTTTAAAAATAAGGACCGTGAAATAAAATTTCTTGAAAATTATTTGAATTATTTTATCTTTTAGTAATTATTTTAGTCTTCTGTATTTTAGAGAGTATTCTCTATGTATATTAGAATAAATGAAATATATGTTCTTGTATTTAAAAGTAGTAAAAATAAAAACATACATTTTCTTTGATAAACATACATAAATGGTGAAAGACTAAAGATATATTTACAAAATATAATTTTAAAAATAATTGTATCAGTTTATAAATTGTTTTGTATAAAATAGACATAAATATAAAAAAAGACTTGCTTTGTCAATAATTTCGTAGCTGCAGAAAACATTTAAAAATAATTTTGAATAAACTTTCTGCCCTGTTACAAAGGATAACTATAAAAATGGAAAATGTTACTGCTTTTATTGAGAAAATAAAAAATATTAATCAAATCTATTAAATATTTTATACAAAACTGCTTCTTTCTAAGATTTAGAATCACATGAATCTTAAAAAGATTAGTTAATACTATTTTGGTATCTAGCATATTCACATTCATTCTAACTAAAATATGACTGAAACCTGTATTTCATTAAAAATTCTGCCCTAAAATGCAATTATTTGATTATCTATTCTTACAAAGAGCTCAGTAGCTTATTTCTTTGTTTTATAATTCTGTGTCCCGTAGGATCCTAAAAACTTTCACTTACAGCTACTATATACATTTTTTATCGTAATTTAGCTGGAATAACTTTTGCCAAAATTTTATTTCCTGGTTTCTTAACAGCAGTAGCAGTGATATATGATTTATAAGAATAAAATAGACAGATGGGGTTTTATTTCCTATATCATGATTTTGACTGGAAGAAAAGTAGAGTTTTACTAATCAAGAAAAAACTCACACGTGTGAATGTGCACACACACATACATTCAATATCACCGCTGGTTCTTGATCGATGAATTTGTTCTGAATATATAAATATGATAAAATTCTATTTTTCTTTTCTCTTCAGCCTCTATGTTCCAAAGTAAATATTCACAATACTCTGGCTTCATGTGGTATAAATGTGCTATTCATATTTGTACTCCATCGATTTTGGCTTTAATTCAGCCTTCAAATTTTCTGTCAATTAAATATAGAACAAATGTTTATTAACTCATTTCATTTCACCAGAGTGTTTCAGCTCAGAGATTACAGTTTATTATATTTCAAATTTTGAAAGGTTAACCTAATGGATTATAAAGACTGATTTTAGATATTTTCTCATTCCTTACTCAAATAAAACTGTTGATTTTGAATGCGTTTCTGAAACATGATGTTTAAATATCTTAACTTTAGCTGTTGCTGAAAAGTCAGTTCCATAAACATAAGAAAGATTATTAGCAGGTGTTATGTTAACTTGCAAAGCAGTTTGGGGGAAGTGGGAAAATAAAGACACTGTTTCAGAGTATAGGATTTCCCTTCTTTTGCCTCAGGGGTAATTCAAGGTTATTTTTTTTTCAGGGACAACTGGCAGAGAATAAATTCAAGTCATTTCTCAGGATTAAGGCCATATTAATAATTTGATGAGGAAAATGAGGACATGACATAATTGCTGAAATGTGCATTTATGAGTAGATATTTTCACTCTATCACTTGCAGGGATCACCATAAAACATAAATCTAGTTGAAACTAAATCTCTCAAATTCTGTTAAATATATTCATATTTTAGTATCCTCTCCTCCAAACATACCAGACTTCTAATACTGTCAGTAGTTTAGCTACCAACAGCATAGCTATTCATGGCCACTATCATTAATTTTCACTAAATTCATGTTTATCAATTACCATTTCAATGATCAATTATCAATATTTATCATCTCCCCTTTACAGATGATAAAAACTGAGTTTCAGAAAGTCCAAATGACCAAATTAAAATAATGCTCAACATCTTTGCAAAGACAGCTGATGTTCTCTTCTTTATGCCACCAGATCATGACATACTGTCAAACCTTCATGTCTTTGTGCATGACTTTTACACCAGATGACATCTTTTCTTTTTTCTTTTTTATGTACTGAATTCATATAATTTCTTTAAGATTCATTATGAACATCCATGCAGCTCAAGTACTTTTTCCTTTGTGAAGTCCTAATCAAGTAAATGCTGCACTCGTTCCTCTTATCTATTAGGATATATTATATTTCATAGTAGTTTTGACATAATTGAATCTTATATAAATAAAGATGATGAAATCCTTATAATCAGTGTTTTGTGTTGTTTGTCTTCATTTCCATAACATCTAACATGAACTTTACACATACATAATAGCTGCACAACAGGAAAGTTTTAATTCCTAAATATTGAAATGATAATCTATGATGTCCGAGTAGTTTATGCAGGTGAAAATCAGAATAAAAATTATACATGTATATTATAAAATATTTTCAATGTTATGTGAGTGGGATGCTGCATCCAAACAAAAGTTAAGATACAGGAAGTGATTATTGCCCCCCAAAGCATAAGCAGTGGGCAGTATATGTCCAGTGCTTTAAAAACTATAAAGAGAAAATGAGTTCTCACCTTTTGCTCAGGTGATAAAAAATATCATCATCCCAGGGGCTCTTTCTTAAATAAATAAATATCAATTTTCAAGGTGAGGCTGCCACAATGCATGAATGTCAACTTTACAAGAGCCAAGCCTATGAACTACTAATGTAAGATACAGCCCCTGCTATTATGGGAGCAGATTCCTGCACAAATGGATTGCCTTTCATTGGGAGCTCTTAGCACAATCACTAGCTCTAGAGACATCTTGGTTGCATCTACAGATAAGAATGGGTGTGGTCTGCGGCCTCAAAAGGAATAGTATTCACTTGGTAGAGTTTGCGGCCGCTTGGATTAAAGATCCCGCTAAGATCAAGGCGATGGTCCTCCAAGGATCTGGCTGACCCTGCTGGGATAAGGAAGCTGTTGGGGGAGGCTCTGAGATTCCTGATATACACATGCCCTGTTCATCTGAGGACACAGCTAAAGTGTACCAGAATATACTCTCATTCTTTAATTGCCATATCTGGCTCAAAACAAGAGTTTTTATTAACTCAAAATTATCTTTTTCTAGATGGGTTTTGGAGCTGAATTTCATTACTCTGTAGTAATCTCTGATAAGTATGAGAGCTCATGCACATAAAGGCCCCTTGAATTAAGGCAAATATTTTATTTCACATCTCTTCAAAATAATGAGGATTTCATGAGACCAAATGATTTATAGTCCCCTTAAAATCACTGTCACATTTTGAATCAGGGTAGTATATTAGATTTTCAGCTTTTCTCCCCACTTGGATTGGTTCTTCAACAAAGAATGCATCTTACAATGCATAGCTTAAAAATGTTTTAAGTGACAGGAAACCCCAAATGCTTAGGTACTAATGTGAATTTCATTTCACCAGAATGATGAAGCTTTTAATGCTATTTTGGAAATGCATTCACTAGGCAAGTTCATCATATTTTGTGCCATATGCAAATGTATGTTTAATGTTTCTCCTTTAAATACCTCAAAAATCGATTAATTTTTATCTATAAACAAATTTCATGTTTTCCAAAGAAGTGTCAGTAATGAACTCATAATGTTCTTAAAACATTATAGACAATGTTTTAATGAGGAAAATATTGATGAGCAATGACAGGACGGCATAGCAGGGAGGGACATATTATTAGGAGAGCAGGAAGCTGCACAGCAAGGTGACAGCTTATACATTTAGAATAACATATAGAAGTCAGACAAGGGCAGGAAAGAATTGGTAGGACAGAAAAGGGTAGAGAATAATATGTAGAAAAGGCTGTCACATCATAGAAACAGCAAATTGTTTGGTGTGTCTAGAACAGCAGAAAGGGTGAGCACTATATCTACAAAGGTCTTCTTGTCATGCTAAGAAGTTTGAGATTAGTCACTAAAGAAAATAAATAGCAGAAAATAATCTTATAAAAGCACCCTAACACAAAGTGCAAGGAGAGACATACAGGCAGCTGTGTAATAATTTAGTTAGTAAAGAATGACTGCTGGCTGGGCACAGTGGCTTATGCCTGTAATCCCAGAACTTTGGGAGGCAGAGTTGAGAGAATTGCTTGAAGCCAGGTGTTTGAGACCAGCCTGAGCAACATAGTAAAACTTTGTCTCTACAAAAACAAAAATAAAAATAAATAAAATAATACAAAAGGATGAAAGCTTTAATTAAATGTGGTTGGCAATAGAGCAAAGGAAGATACTGCCTGGTTGTAAATATCTATGTATATGTACATTTTTAAATACATCTATATACACACACTTCTTTTGTGTAGAACACTGGTAGATAAACTTAAATTAGGATATTTCTCTTCCTCAATTAAAATCCACATTCACCTAATCATAGTAACAAAAAACCATAAAGTAACTATCTGTTTTTCACAAAATTATATGTTGTCATCTCTACATCTGGCTATAGAATTCAGTTCACAAATACTTTAGATTATTTCAGTACTTATCAGTAGCCTTTCTAAAGTATATAGATATTGGTCTTTTATTTCCTTTATAAAAGTTACATTAAAATTTTACATACAATCTTATTTAGCTTTTCAATTTGATTCAGACTTCCTGGGTATGAAATATGTTTAATATAATTACGGGGCTGAGGAGCCTTGGGCAAACTGGCGCTCTACTACTAGAACCTCTTTGGTCCATCTCTAGGCATCTGAGGTGATGCCTCTACAGCAGGGTCCACCAAGTAGAGGCAGAATTAGGTGTCAATACCTGCCTTGTCTGGCAGGTCACAGGCAGCCAGCTGTGAGGGACTGGATGACAGGTCACACACCCTCTGGGCCAGCAGTAGTAATGGATGAAAACTGTCAGATTTGATGCTGATGACAGCATCCACCAGCAGCAAATGGGTTTCTAACCACCAACAGGGATCCCACGAATATGGTGAAAGTGTGTATGTGTTAGTGGGGATGCAAGGATGGGAACTGGTGAAGGGGTACAACACCACAGAAACTGTAATTTTGAGCGAATGACACCTTATATACCAGGAACTGATTAGCTTGGAGAAATGATTACTTCTATAATAAGAAAAGCATTCTCTCTGTTTTTTTTGGTTCTTAGCCTTATAATTGTTTTGAAAGATTATATTGTATCTACTGTTTGCTTTCAGATTGTTCAGTGATCTTTGCCCCAAACCAATAAAATTCTTACTTGCCTGAGAATTGTTAAACACTGGAATAGGTCATTGAGAAACAGTGAGAAATCTCTTTGAAGGGGACACTTCAATATTCTCCATGTCTTTTGAAAAGATTAACTGAGGCCATAAGCATTCCTAATTGAAAGTAATGAGATAAACTAAATGTTGTATTTGATTTGCTCTTTAACTTGTTCAATGTAAAAATTTATACCACTGAGCTAGCCTTAAATTTCATGGAAATGCTTTCTTTTAATTAATCTTATCACCTATTAGATTTGGGCCTTGACTCAGTGTGTTAAAAATATCAAGATTTTTGCCCACATGATGTACATTTTTGTATTTCCAGTGGCTTTTTCATCCAACTCATTTCCATTGCTCTGGTTGACCTTTGCAGAGGGGCAGGCAGCAAGCACATATGTGCCATTTCATCAAATTGCTGTTAGATTTTCACAATATGGGTTGTCAGACCTCAATTTGCTTCTGTTTTGAATAAACCATTCCTGAAAATTCTATTTTACTTGTACAAAGATGTGATATAAAAATTAATTTAACATTACTCTCTTAAATGTTAAGTTTGCAATTGTGGAAAGGATATGAAGAGTACAGAAATCAAGCCACTTTCATATTCTTGGAGGTCACATAAGGCCAATATCTTGGTTTGTTCTCTACTGCTATAACTGAATGCCAAAGACTGGGTAATTTATATAGAATAGAGATTGATTTATCTCATAGTAATGGAGGCTGGGAAATCCAAGATCATGGTACTGGCATTTGGTGAGGGTCTTCTTGCTGCATAATAACATGGCTGAGGGCATCACGTGATGAGACAAAGCAAGCCAGATAGCTAAACTCTCTGTCTCTTCTCATAAAGTCACTAATGCCATCATGGGAGAGGGCCCACCCATATAACCTCATTTAATCGTAATTATCTTTCAAAGGCCCCACCTCCAAATACCATTAACATATGAGTTTGGAGACTAAGTTTCCAACACAATAACTTCTGAGAGACTTGCTTGGTCAAACCATAGCAGCCAGGGCTCCCATTCTGTGAATTTGAAGGTGAACGTTAAATCTGTTGAATTGTTAGCAAAAAATGTCTGTCATGCCAAAGGCTTGCTTGCAGAATTTCTTTGCAGTTTAATGTTGGAGAAAAGGCCTGAAATCAACTAACAGATGGAAACTAGCTAAAGTAATTAAGCATTGAGAATTTAATCCCTCTTTACACAGCTGTACTGAATGTTAAATCATACATTTGACCAATGAGATAAGGCAAAGAGAGAAATGCATTTCTGCTAACAATAACCCATATATTTATATACTCAAACTATTCCTGAACAAGGGCATAGACCCTGGATATCACCGTGGTAAGAATAATTTCATTTTATTTCATTCAAATCCTTCAAAATATGCCTACAGAGAATTTTGAGTTCTAAAAGCAATTATTCTGTTATTATTTGTTCAATATTCTGTGTTTTAGTTTAAATATAAGAATACTTCTTTAGTTACATCAATTTAGTTGTCAAATTATAAGGGATATAGAAACTGATATGTTATTACTCACATAGGTGACCTTGAATAAATATTCTATCTTTGCCATTGTTTGGGAAGTGCGTTTTTCTATGACTTTAAAATAGTACATTTGTAATTATAAATAATGTAACTAAAGATGGGCTTATACCTTCAGAATATCTAATCTAATTTATCTAATTGAAATAATTTTATGTAACACCTGACTCTCTCAGATGTAGCTTTGTATCACATCATTACTGATAATTAAATTAAAATATGTTAAATAATATTATCCTCTTCTCATAAAAGTTATTTGAACAGTTGGAGTGACAAAATAAAATATTAGTAGCTTATACCATGAAATACAAAATAGGTATCCATAAGCCATATTAATATAAATAAATGGTTGAATACATAAATTAAAAAAGGAGGAGGTTATTAATTTCCCATTTAGAAGAATTTCAAATACTTTGTGTAGATACTGTAATCCCTTAAGAAGGAGCATAACTTCTCTTTTCTTAAGTACGTGCTGAGAATAGTGATTTCCTTCCAAAGAGTTCAGCAAGGCAGGGCCAGGGGAACAATAACTTTACAGTGGAGAAATCTGACAAACACTGTGTTGACCATGTGGTCAAGGTCAACACCAACAATGACCAATCGTGTGAATAGTATGTACCCTTGATATGATGTGATGAAAATGGCATTTTACCCATGTGGTCTTCCTCCCAAAATAGGTAACCCTAGTCTAATCCTGAGCAAAATCTCAGACAAGTTCCAATAGAAGGGCAGCCTACAAAACACCTGACCAGTACTCCACATAGCTGTCAAAATGATCACAACCAAGAAAGCTTGAGAAACTGTCACAGCCAAGAGGAGCCTAAGGAGCCATGAGGACTAAATGTAATGCATACTGGATGAAATACTGGAACAGAAGAAGATCACTGGGTAAAAACGAAGGACATCTGAATAAAATATGGACTTTAGTTAATAATAATGCATCAGTATTACTTGGTTAATTGTAACAAATGTACCATACTAACCAAGAAGATGTTAATAATGGGAAACTGAATGCAATATCCATTTGATTTCTCTGCAAATCTAAAACTGATATACAAATGAAGACTATTTAAAATATATATATTTTAAAAATTTCATACGCATTAAATTTTCAAAAAATAATTTGAACACTTGATTTGGTACAAATTAAGATATTAATGAACTAAGTAAACGCTTTCAAAACTCTCATGAAGAAACTAATGAATTCATGAAACTACTAATCAAATCAATTAAAACAAAACTTATGTGAGATTTCATATCTGATAAAGATACTGTTTATATAACTTTTACGGTATAACATTATTGGTTCTTTAATTAAATGTTTTGTTTTTCAGATTTATAAAATAAATTTTATCTTAAGCTATAAGTTCAATAAGAATTTGTTCTCTTTATAGTAGGATACAATTGGAAACATTAGTTGTATTACCAAGGCTTTGAATGGGAGGCCATATTTTAAATTATTTATAGATACTGCCGACAAAGTCTGAAGTCTACTTTGATTTGAATTTCTAGCCCTGCATATTTTTAAAAGTTCAATCTGAGATTCTTATGTGGTCAGTTACTAGTCTCCTTGCACTTACGTAAATGATCAGGTCAAATCTAAAAAACTCTATTTACTTTACAAAAAATCTGTCTTTCTTTTATTACCTCTGGTAGAAATCAGGATGACTATGGAGAAAAAAATGATGTTTCTAAGGAAAAGCTATAAAACAGCTGTTATTAGATTGTAACCTTGTGTATTGTTGCAGGTTTTTACTATCTGCCTGTAGACTGGACTAGATCATGAATTCCCATAGTTTCCTCCAGTGTCTGGCTGCAACTCTCCAACTAAGAAAAATAACTGCTCTCTTCCTGAGACCTCGTAAGCAGAAACGGCATGAATTTTAAGGAACACATCTTGTGCCTCATGTAGGGGTCACACAGAAAGTTCAACAGATCACCTGATACCACATCCAGAGACTTTTCGACTGCAAACCAGAACAAGACGTTCAGAACTTCATGCTGTGGGCAACGTTCTCCAAGATGTTGGAACAAGACTGCATATCATGAATAGGCCAATCATGACACAGTGGATAAAGAAAATGTGGTGTATATACATCATGGAATACTATGTAGCCATAGAAAAGAATGAGATCATGTCTTTTGCGGGAACATGGATGGAGCTGGAGGCTATTATTCTTAACAAACTAATGCAGAAACAGAAAACCAAATACCAGATATTCTTACTTATAAGTGGGAGCTAAATGATAAGAACATATGAACACAAAGAAGGAAACAACAGACACTGGGGTCTACTTGAGGGTGGAGGGTGGGAGGAGAGAGAGAAGCAGAAAAGAGAACTGTTGGGTACTGAACTTAATACCTAGATGATGAAATAATTTGTAAACAAACACCCTTGACACATATTTATCTATGTAACAAACCTTCACATGTACCCCTGAACCTAAAATGAGTTAAAAAAGAAAAACATAAAAACAGACTCCATATTATAATAAAACTATTACCTTTCTTAATGCTTACATTTTCACTTGACATAAGGTGGTAGTAAAATTTCACAGGTGTAGTTGTAGGTATAGTAAAATTTCACAGGCAGCAGCTACTGTGGATAATTTGACAACACCTGATTTAATAAATCCTTTAGTACAACTTGTGGGTAACTTTGGCAACACCCCCAATGCAACTTTAAGTTCAAATTGTACTAATGCTCTCTTTGTATAACACTATCTGCTTTAGTTTAACCCAGTTATGGAATACTAAATTATAAGATTGTTAATGCAGCTGCATTACAGAACAGGCTCAATGACCACAACTCTCAATCAGTTCCCCATGGCCTAATTTGTTTAGTTCATTGCCTTTAGGCTTGGGCTCTTGATGCAGAACCATTGTGCAAATTGGATTTGTTATGATCCTGTTGGTTTTCTTTTACATTATCCTCTTTAAACTTTGTACCAGTTGCCTGTACGATCTCTGCTGAAACAATGCTCCTCACAGAATAGTGTTAGCTCAGGACTTTGAGATGCTAGTCAACACCTACAGTACAAACAAAATTGAACTTAATGGACTCCAGACAGACTTAGCCCGAAAGCCACTCCTTCCAAACCTCCTTGTTGCTCCAATGTGGCTAAAGGGATTTTGACACTGACTCCTAGTCTCCAAGCACTTCCCTCTAGCCAACAGCTGGGACAGGTCCATCTTGGCACAGAGGAACAATTACAACCTAACTGCAGGATGACCAGCGATGCTTTTGGAAAAAGACCCTGATGAAAAGAATGGGAAATGTGAAAGCTGTCAGAAGCAAAACAGAATCACTTGTGTTAGACCCCAAAATAATAAATAAATAAATAAATAAATAAATCCAGAAGGTTAAGAAGGGAGGGCTCTCACACACATGCCTATGGTAGCCTCTCTGAAGAGCTCTTATGCCTATGTGCCTGTGACAACAACTTTTGCCAAGGACTTTTCAAACTGTAGCTTGCTACAGGAGTCACAAGGACAGCTAGCCGGATGCTTAAGAGCCACTGCTTGACACTGTCTCTACTAACGAACTGGCATCAACTCCTGTGATAAACCCTTGTAACCCATGTTCTTTTTGTCACAAAACAACTTATGTGCACTTCTCCTTTGGCCTTCTTTATTTTTATTTGATTTTATTTTCAGAAGCAGTCTTGCTGTGTCACCCAGGCTGGAGTGGAGGGGTGAGATCATCTCTTCCCTTTCTGCAACCTCTTTGAATATGTGTGTGGTCCCTACAGCCTACATACCCCAGATTTGCTAATCCCCTGTGACTCCCAAATAAATTCAATATCTTTGGAAAATTTCTCCCTGTTATTGAGGTTGATACCATTAAAATATCTAAAGAAAAATCATGTAATTCATAAAATCAAACTTTTAGTGTCATGTATTTGTGTTTTTGTTTTCAATTGATAACAGTTTTGAGCTTCTTGATTTCTCAGGGATGAAACACTAATTCAAACATCTATGAATTACAAAATAAAGAGAAAACTTTATTTGCTGACAGATTGCTAAAAAACATCCCACAAGGTTTCAAATTTGTTATGTGCTTCTTGTTGACAATTTAAATATGTTTTTTAAACGCAGAGGAATTTGTCTTCAAATTATTTTTTAGCTTTCTCTTCGGTAAGTAATAAAGATTTTCTGCCTGGCATAGCCTGGAGACTTGAAAGAATGTGTGTAGATTTACTTTCAGGGAGGGCATGTCCATTGCAATATATTGCTGTTTCATCACATCAACATGTTAATATGCTGGATAATCTCTTCCTCTTCAAAATGCCCACAGAACTTTGTTCCTAATCATATTTCAGGAATAATCAATGTGAACCTTTTTATAAGCACTTCTTCTGTCTCTACTTTCTCCTTTGCAATTGGGGTAGGTAAGCAGTTAGCCATCTGTTTGTGACAACCACTTGCCCAAATAGTCTGGGAATTGCTGACAGTAGAGATCAGTTTAACTCATTCATTTTCATCTCTTCTGCAGCATGTATCATATAGAGATTTACTTATTTATTACTCAAAATATAGCTATATATTGAAATTAGTTGAATGTAGTAAAAATGGGTTTAGACAAAGAAGAGGTAACCAAGGAGAGAACATAGGGTCATTGTTATCCTAAATGTCACTTTAAAAATTCTCATTTCTGAGATTACTCTAAGAATATTGTTCATTTTTTGTCCTTAGTGTCCCTAATGCCATTCATGGCACCTCCTAAAAGATGGATAAATGCTGTATAATAACACTGATGATGATAAGGACATAATTCTATGAATTGTCTAACTTCTACAAGTAAGAATATATGTTTGCGCTTCATTTACCATATCCACAACTGCCATTAATAGTCTCTGTGGTCTAATGTCCCATCTCCATATCATGCTTTTAGCCATTCTTCAATCACTTATGACAACAGAAAGGAAAGTTCCACTACAAATATGCAAAATATCCCAGATCAGTACCCCAGAGTCTCTTTCTGAATTATTTTACTTTACCATGAAAACTCGATTTTCCATCAAAGTGTTCAGGATGCTCATGCTCTCACTAGCTTCCTCCTGTGCTGAAATCTGAACCAAAGAAAAAATGCAATATCACTTCTTTAAACTACCATAGTTACCTGCAGTTTAAGATTTTCAATTAACTCTGGGATGAAAGGATTTAGCTATGTTGGAAAGAATTTCAGCGATCATTGAGCAAGTCAGGAAGGCATATTTTAGAAGCATGGATCTAATTTTCTGAAATCCCATCACCTAGGCAGCAGCATATTCTGTGCCCTTCTGAGTCCAGCTCTGTTGTTCCTATTACTCAGCACATCATTTTCAGGACTTGAAACATCCTTGACCCTGGGAAAACAAGCAGTTTCAAAGTATCATATCTTTGCAAAAATATGAAGTTTATAATGAAATTCCTTGTTGTAGTACTTCAATATCAATGTTATTGTGAGATTTAATCAGAGCATGTTGAGATATTTTTAAAATGGCACTCAACCAATAAAAAATGTTTTCCGTTACTTGTCACCGTCTATAGTATTATAAACTAGAACAATATACCTTTTGATATTTGCAGGGAAAAGTACATGGGGGGAGAATGCTAAGTGCTTTATGATAGAATAATGCAAATATTCAAAATTAATTCATGAAAGCAAGTAGTTTTACAATGCAAGTCATAAAAACTGTACTTGATGAACAGTACTTGTTCAGAATTAATGTTCACATTTTTGCAAAGTTGTGTCTGTCATTTAGATTGAGGTGATTTCACTTTAGATTTGCCAGTTCACTTAACCTCATGATTCTCTTCTATAATGTTTTGCCATTTTTCACATTTTCAATTTCTATAGTGCTCGTTGGCGGCAATGATTCACTGCCTAGAAAAAGTGCCGGAATATGTGATATTATATCCCTAAATCCTCATATTACTTAGTATTTTTCTTTGTTGTTTTCCATTGCCTACAAACTTTAATATAAACTAACTTTTGGGGTCTTTAATAAATTTACTGTTACATTAGAAGTTATTTCTATTTAATATTAATTGCAGTTTTCACTATGCAAAAAAAAAAAAAAAATCTATGCACTCTCTGAAGTAAAGTTGTAAAAACTGACTCTAAAAGGCAAAAGAGTCATTTGTAGCCTTGAGACGGGAAAGAGAGAAGGAAAAAGTTGTTTACAATTTAGTTATGTCCAAGTGCTTCATTAATTATAGTTGGCTAGTATGAGTCATAATGATCAAACAAATCATCATCCTTTTAAGACAGAAATAGAAAACTTTACAATTTTGACGTTTTTAGCTACCATATTTTCTTACAGAGTTTCGATGATAGGTCAGTTTTTGCCTGATCACTTACCTTTACAAATTCTACAACACAGGATATAGTCTCTTTCTTCAATTTCTTAGTTTCAGGGTACTCAAGTGCTCAACAAACACT
This sequence comes from Mandrillus leucophaeus, assembly GCF_000951045.1. Taxonomy (NCBI): domain Eukaryota; kingdom Metazoa; phylum Chordata; class Mammalia; order Primates; family Cercopithecidae; genus Mandrillus; species Mandrillus leucophaeus. Next base: position 6,155,337 of record NW_012109141.1, read on the forward strand.
GCCAGAGGAGGAAAAAAAAAAAAAACTTCTTAATATATAACTTAAATAAATACATTTTCATCTGGAAAGCAATTAAAATGAAGTTATTTTAGTCTTCATTTTCAAATGAGACCCAGAATATAGATTCTATATTTCAAAGGGAGATTCAAGACCTCTTGTTAAGTCTTAGTAAAACTTACAAATGTGTCGACTTACCAAAGAGGATGGAAAGGCTAATCATGGAAAGAGCTTCAATGGGACAACCTACATAGTTTGATACTTGTTTCCTAGAGTTGTTTCCAAAACGTAATCAACCAATATTCAACTCACACCTGAGAAACAGACACATATGTTGGCTGACTAGTGTGATCACGGGAAAAGGAGAGACGTTACAGGTGTGCAGTTTCTGACTATGTCAAGTCAAAGGTCCCGTGAGTGCCTCCCATGGGCATTGAGGAGGGGGGAAGCCAGCGTGGAGTTGCCATAGATCCGGTCTAGGATGGCATCTGAGAGAGCAATGAGAAGTGCAATAGACATGAGAAAGAGAAACAGAAGGGGAAGCAGCAGCACCTGAACATGTACTGCCAGAATCTTCCATCCTCCACCACAAAGGAGTGATAGAGGGAAGAAGTGTGCAGATTTCCAGCCCCCCAGCAAACCGGCTCAGCCGAGAAAGGGGCAGCTGTAAAGAACTGCCAAGCACAAGAAGGGGATAAGCAAGAGTGCTGCTCTCATTCCTTACAACCTGAAATCCAGAGGGTTCAGAAACCACAGTCAGCGAGGCAGAATGGCAGCATCAGGTGGGGAAAGAGAGAAGAGAACAGCCTCAGGCCTTTATCATGATTGGCTCATAGCAAAACAGGACTGGAGTGTGGTTAACTTCGAATGGAGTTGGAAGATTTATGAATAACTGGAATCGGAAATATTCACCTGAGTCAGTTTTTGTGACTAGAAACAATGAAGATCTTCTTATGTGAAAGTGTTACTGGGAGGGAGTCCAAGTTCTTGGCGTTTTGAAGAACAAATAAGACAAAACACACAAACAAAGCAACAAAAAGAAAGCACAGATTTATTGAAACGAAAGTACACTCCACAGAGCGGGAGCTAGCTTGAGCAATAGGCTCAAGAGTGCTGGTTACAGAATTTTCTGGAGTTTAAATACACCCCTAGAGGTTTCCCATTGCTTACTTTGTGTATACCCTGTGTAAATGAAGTAGTGGCCTGCAATCAGTCTGATTAGTTGTGGAAAGTGACCAATCAGAGGTTGAAGTGAAGTTACAAAGTTATACTCCTATGCCAGTGAAGACTTGGCTTATGACCAGGCTGATTGGTTGTGGGAGGGGACCAATTAGAGGATCTTTCAATTTTTCTTCTGCCACAGCAAAAAAAATCAGGGGGGATTGCAAATGGAGTAGCCTCCGGTCCTTTTGTTACTTGGGCGTGGGAAGTTGAGGTTTTCCTTTTGATTTAGTTCTAGGAAGTTAGCCTGAATTGGTCTTAGGTTCCCTGTCTCCAGGGCCTATTCTCCTGCCTCAAAAGGAGCTTGAAAATCACAGAGAACTATTTTACTCTATGAGGACTTTTTCTTTAACCTAATGGAGAACATTCAGAGGTGAACAAAATGAAAGAATTAGCACATTAAGAAAAAATGAATGTCAATAAAATAAACAAAAAGCACTTTTTCTGCATCTAGGACACCAATAGACACATTAGTTGTATAGTTCCCTTTCTCCTAGACTCTCTACATCTTCATAGTGACCTCTCAATTATAACCCATACTTTCAAAATTATTACTTTACATGTTATTCTACTGAAAATGTCTTGAGTCTGGGGACTGTTTCTTATTTTAGTAAAAAAAATGCATCTAAATACTATCAAATTCTGTGTTTAGAAGAAACTTATGAAGATTAAAATGTCTATAGTTCCATATGGCTTTTCATCCATTCAGTTGCCCATCCTTGATATAAAGTTGTCATGACCGTCATTTATGCCTCTAAAGTTTCTTTATTATGAGACATATAAACTATTTATAATTATAGATAAAATGTACGTGACACAAAATTCTGTGAGAAATCACATGTTGAAAATTGTTTTATTAAAAATCACTTGAATTTTATCTGATTATATTACTCAAATTTATATTTACTTAGATATGACAATGAAGTTTTAAAGTACACACACACACACACACACACACACACACATATATATAGAGCTAAATTAAGAGTGTCACCTCCATACAGGTAAACAAAATATGGGTGAAGTAAATAAAATTTCTCACAACAGTAGACAGATAATTGTGCGAAGTCAGTCATATGCCGTACACATTTTCCATCGGGATCACCAGTTTCCTTTTATTTCCTGTCTGGAAATTTTTCTCTTTATACATTTATGTATTTTTAATTTTGTTTTAAATACAAATTAAAATTGTATGTATTTATTGTGTACAACATGATATTTTGAAATATGTATACTTCAGGGAATGGCTAAATTAACCTAATTAACAGACGCATCACCTCACATACTTCTCATTTTTTGTGGTGAAAAGACTTAAAATCTATTCACTTAGCAACTTAGCGATGTTCAAGAATACAATACATTTCTCTTGAATTACTCCTCTTACAGAATTAAAATTTTGTATAATTTGACCAATATCTTCCTCCTCACACCTTCCAGATCCTGGTACCATTATATTATCTACATCTATGATTTCATCTTTTTTAGATTGCACATGTAAGTGAGATCAAATGGTATTTGTCTTTCTGTGCGGGGCTTATTTCACATAATGTCCTCCAGATTCATACATGTTGCCACAAATAACAGGATTTCCTTCTTTTTTCACAGTTTTATAAAAATTATTTTTAAAAATTGTGTGGGTACCTGGTAGGTGTATATATTTATGATGTGCATGAGATGTTTTGATACAGGCATGCAATGTAAAATAAGCACGTCATGGGGAACGGGGTATCTATCCTCTCAGGCATTTATCCTTTGAGTTACAAACAGTTACATTATTTATTTTAAAATACGTGATTATGTTATTATTCTTGTACAGGTTGAATAGTATTCTGTTGTTTATATATACTACATTTTTAAAAAATTCATTTTCTGTTGGCAGACATTTAGGTTTATCCTATATTTTGGCTATTGTAAATAATGCAGCAGTGAAGATGGAAGTGCAGATATTAGTATCTCTTTGACATACTAATTTCCTTTTCCTTTAATATATACCCAGTAGTGGGGTTGCTGGATCACACAGCAGTCCAATTTTTAACTTTTTTAGTAATCTCAATACTGTTTTCCATAATGTCTGTACATTCCCAGCAACTGTGAGCAAGGGGGATGCCTCTTCTCCACGTCTCTCCAACACTTGCTGTTTTGTCTTTTGGATAGTAAACATTCTAATAGGTTTGAGGTGATATCTCATTGTGGTTTTTATTTGCATTTCTCTGATAATTAATGTATATTAAGCATTTTTTCTCCTGTTGCTTATTTGTATCACTTTTTGTGAAAAATGTCTATTCAGTTCATTTGCCTGTTTTTAATTAGGTTATTTGTATTTTTACTATTGAGTTGTTTAAATTTCTAATATATTTCAGATACTAATTTCAGATATACAATTTGTAAGTATTGTCTCCTATTCCATAGGTTGCCTCTACACCTTGTTGGTTATTTTCTTGGCTGTGCATAAGCTTTTTAGGTTGATAAAATTCCATTTATATATATATTTTTTCTGCCTGTGCTTTTGTGGTTTTTTTCAAAAAATTTATCACCCAGACCAATGCTGTAGAGTTTTGTTTCCTATATTCTTAGAGTAGTTTTTACAGTTTCAGGTCATACATTTAAGTCTTTAATCCATTATGAGTTGATTTTTTTATATGGTGTGAAATAAGGTATAATTATATTTTTCTTTATGTGGATATTCGGTTGTGTCAACACTGTTTATTAGAGATACTGTCCTTTCCCCACTGTATGTTCTTGGCACCTTTGTCAAAAATCAATTAACTGTAAATGTGTGGCTTTATCTCTGGGCTCTCTATTCTGTTCCATTGATCTATATGTCTGGTTTTATGCTAGTACCATACTGTTTTGATTACTGTAGATTTGTAGTATATTTAGACGTCAGATTGTCTGATACATCCAGCTTAGTTCTTTTTGCTTAAGTTTGTTTTGGATATTCAGGGTCTTTTCTGGTTCTATGCAAATTTTAGGATTTCTTTTTTCTATTTCTGTGAAAAATGTCATTGATATTTTGATAGGGATTATATTGAATCTGTAGATTGCACTGGGAAGTCTGAACATTTAAATAATTTTTTTTTTCAATTCATGATCATGGAATATTTTGCATATTCAACTTCTTTCATCAATATTTTATTGTTTCAGAGTTCATGTCTTTCACCTCCTTATTTATATTTATTCCTATGTATTTTGTGTAGCTGTTGTAAATGTTATTATTTTCTTGATTTTTTTGGGGGGGGCACATACTTTGTTGTTATTTTATAAAAATGCTACTAATTGTTTTTATGTTGATTTTGTATCCTACAACTTTGCTGAATTTGTTTATTAGTTCTAAAAGTATTTTGTTG
>NW_012109141.1:6161616-6192807 GCF_000951045.1 Mandrillus leucophaeus
TCGGCCTCCCAAAGTGCTGGGATTACAGGCATGAGCCACCGTGGCTGACCTAGTTCTTCTTTAATGTTTGGTATAGTGTCACAGTGAAGGGATCAGGTCCCAGGCTTTTCTTTTTTGGGAGACTTTTTATTATATACTCATTCTCCTTACTTGTTATTAGTGTGTTCAGATTCTCTATTTCCTCATAATTCAATTTGATAGGTTGTATGTTTCTAGAAATTTTTCTATTTCTTCTAGAGTATCCAATTTGTTGTTGCATAATTGTTCACAGTAGTCCCTAACGATCCTTTGTATTTCTGCGGTGTCATTTGCGATGTCTCCTCTTTCATTTCTGATTCTATTTATTTGAGTCTTCTATGTTTTTTTCTTAGTCTAACTTAAGGTTTGTCAATCTTGATTATCTTTTCAGAAACCCTATTCTAATTCTGCTGATCTTTTCTATTTTTGTTCTAGTCTCTAGTTAATTTATTTCTGCTCTGATCTTTATTTACTTTTTTTCTATGATATTCGGGTTTACTTTTTTTTTGCTAGTTTCTAGAGGTATCATACTAGGTTATTTGAGATTTTTTTGCTTTTTTGCTGTAGCTATTTATTGCTGTAAAATTCCCTTTCATAATTGCTTTTGCTGCACCCCAAAGGTTTTTTGTATGTTGTGTGTCCATTTTCATTTGTCTCAATATATTTTTAAACTTCCCTTTGAATTTCTTATTTTGAACCATTGGTTGCTAAGGAAAAGGCAGTTAAATTGCCATGTATTTTTGAATTCTCAAAAATCCTAGTTTATTGATTTCTAATTTCATACCACTGTCAGAAAAGTTACTTGAGCTAAAGATCAGTGCCTGTCCTAGACATCCATCAATTTACTACCCAGGTGTTACTGCTTCTAGGCATTTCAGTAGAGTAAGCAAGGAAATATGTGAGTGTGAGCTAATTTACATATGTGTGTATTATATATCTATCAATCTATCCATTCTATTAATCTCTCTTTCTCTCTCTATCATCTATCACTATGAATTCATATTGATGCATCTTATTTCAATGTAATACCACAGGTATCTTTCTGGTTTTCCTCTTTGCTTATTTGTAACTTGTTTCTCCCACGATTAAATTATATTTTGAATTCTTATATACACATAAAATATATTTACTAATTAGCTTTCAGCATTTTTGCAAAGCTTCTGTTGTCTTTAGCCTTACACTATCTATCAAGGTCCTGTTTCAAAACATTACATAGGTCATTTCTTTCCTTATCTATCCCTTTCAGCTTTTTTATTTAACACATTTTCCATAGAGTTAAGTTTACTTCTTAGAGATTGTATTCTTTTTTGGAGGTGGTCTCTGGCAAATCCTGCTTGGTTTGTGTATGTGTGTACATATATAATTTTATTATGTATTCTTATATATAAATATAATTTTTAAAAATTATGTGGTCTTTCACACTGAGGCTCATATTGTGTCACACACAATGTCTATGTTGTTGGTGTGAAAAGACTGCAGTCAGGTTTTTAATCAACTTGGCCATCTAAGCAGAGTTAATTTGGGTGTTGTAATGGCCAAAATGATGTCTACAGTTGTCTGATTTACCTGCCACATAGACACTGAAGAAACACCATGCTTGAAAATGACTGCTTAAAATAGGGTGGCTGAAAGTAGTTATCTCCTGTTATCAGAAAGTAACTAAGAAAACCTTAGTAAATATACAAAGCAATATTTTATCTTGGCTTATAAATCCTTTTTATTGTAAACACTTGGCTTTTGTGCAACATCCTTTATTTTCAGATGTTACTTTCTCTAGTTTCATCATTGCAGATTGTCATTGGAAAATCCAGCCATGCAGCCATGCCCTGAAGAATTGCAAGAGATGAGAAACACATAAAATTGAGGACTTAGAGTCTAGCCAAACTGCTTTGGAAAACATAAGTGATAGTTTAAAATTATATTGTCGGGGAATTATAGAGTGCAAAGACATTTGGCATGACATAGGGAGATCAAATCTGTCAGTCAATAATGAAAGAGTAAAGAAAAGAGTGAGAAAACAACTTTAAAGACATTTTGATAAGGGCCAACTGCAGAACTTCAGGCTGCATAGAGGTGAAGCTTACCTAGCCTTATGAAAGAATTTGAAGATATTAATGTCATAATGAATAAGGAAAATTCAAGTGATGAAGCTGCACTTCGATTTTCTAAAATGAATTTAGTTGTGTTCCACATCAGAGAGTTTAATTGTTAAGGTGAGGTGTCACAAGATAGGCACAGACAAGAAATAGATAGAAAAATGGGCTTCTAACCTAGTGACAAGAAGTTCAAACATGGGATGGTGAGTTATTTTCTCTCAGAAATGATTAGAAGAATTTTACTGGCAAAGAGTAGCTCTAGACGATTTTGTATTACTATTTTTATGTAAGTCATGATGGGAAATGTTGCCCCAGTGTCATAAGATTAGAGAGTGGTTTAGTGATGTGTTTCAGTTTCAACACGGGTTGGAGGTTTTCTTTTGTATAGAATGGTTCATTGCAAGTATGTGCAAGTTGATAGCCCTCCATTCATTTTATTTTCCAGGAAAATATTAAAGGAAGAGATCACAATATATATTTATGTGAAATTGTATCACCATTTAGGAAAATATAAGCAAAATATCCAATTGCATATAGAAAATTAAAGATGTATGTATCATATACAATTGTAGAAAATTATTGACTAAATCTCACTAGAGTGCAAATGTTATGAGAGTGGTACCTTTCCCTGCACCTATCACTGCATCAAGCCCCTAGCAGGAACACACATAGAAATCTTGTTGAAAATAAATGCATAAATTATACAAATTACTTTTGAAAATAATTACTTTTCTTTTTTTATTTCCCACATGTTCCTCTACTTCTCTCTATTCTCCAAAAGATTGCCATGGTTAGTGTTAGCCACTAAAAGTTGCAATTGGAAAACAAATTATACACCTTCTTAAAGTCAGAAGAAGAACACACTACATAAATTTAAAAAGCAAATGCTTCCTCTTCTCACAGGGAAAGAGAGAAAGAAGGCTTTATTTAGTCAGCCAAATGTTACACTGTCCATCCCTAGATAGGAACAGAGTACCTCTTGATCAGGGCAAGGCTTCTGCAGGAGAAATGCAGGAGTCAGCAGTGCATCTGTCATGTCGTTCCAATGGCTACTCACATTGGCAGAATCAGTATTTTGAGATCAATACGATTCCTGCCGAGACACTTCTAGACCCTCCTGTTTCCTTCACCGCCAATCTTTCAGTTACACCTCTCTAATGTATGTTGCTACACATGAATTGTCTCTTTTCTTTGGAGAAGTTCTTGAGAATGAGAATAATTAATTGCTTAATTACAGGTTTACATATAAAACTTTAAAATGGAATTCTTTAGGAATTAAATTCTGAGCTAAAGTCCTTTTAAAAATGATGGGTTTTGATTATTTGTCTCATTCTGTAGTCTGTGTACTTAGAAAAAGATCATCTTAAATGGGGCAAGATTGATTAGGTTATGACTACTTGTATTTACATGAAACTAATCTGAAGGTAAGACCATTTTTCTATGTAGGTTGCAAATTCTGTAACTGAACTTGGGAGTAGGCAAGGTATAGTATGGATCAAGAATTGTATGAATATGATATAAAATGAAATATTATTGTATTTTAAAATGTTAATGTCACAAAAGGCACCAAATGAGTGGCAAAGTGTTAGTATTTAAATTATTACATTTAATTCTTTAGTTTGTCTGGAATTTATTTTGGTCTCTTAAGTGAATTAAGTCTAACTTGATTATGTTTTTCTGGAATAATAAGCAATTTAACTTGACCATTTTGGACTAATTTATGTTTTTCCCATTGGTTTCTGTGATTCATTTACTTACATCGTGTCATGTTTAACTTGAGAAAAAGAAATGTACCAACGTATTTATGGAGGAACTCCTGATAGTATTATAGATAGTTCTCTCATCATGTAATTCCACTACAACCCATCATCATAAATAACCCATCTCACCAAAATAGTGACTTCTATTCCAAGTAGATACATTTGGGGGTGTGTGTATTCATGGGTGATTCTTTTTTTTTTCTTTAAATATCTTTGAAAATTTATCTTTTCAGAAAACTCTGGTTCCATATAATTTTTTTTTTTTTTTTTTTGAGATGAAGTCTTGCTGTTGTTACCCAGGCTGGAGTGCAATAGCACAATCTTGGCTCACTGTAAACTCTGCCTACTGGGATCAAAGGATTCTCCTGCCTCAGCCTCTGGAGTAGCTGGGACTACAGGTGTACACAACCATACCTGGCTAATTTTATGTATTTTTTATTGTTTTTTAGTAGAGATGGAATTTCTATTAAATTCCAGGCTGGCCTTGAACTTCTGACCTCAGGTGATACCCTGCTCAGCCTCTCAAAGTGCTGGGATTACAGGCATGAGCCACTGTGCCAGGCCCCATGTAATTTTAAGAGAGGAAAAACAAACAAACAACCACTCCAAACGAAAAAATCATCTGGCACTCAAGCTGACTTAACTCACTAAGGAAAGTCTTTCTTAAATTCGCCTCTGTAAACACACAACGAAAGATGTGCAAATATGGTAATTTCTCTAAGCTTTTGTCTAGTTTCCCAGCTTGGCCTTTGAAGGATATCTGTGTATGTCAAAACCTAGCAGAGAGCAGCTCTGCTTACAGATACTACATTGAATGTAATATTATTGCAACATATCTTCACTGACACTTGGCACAGGGCTATTGTTACAGTGAAGCTATTTCTTATCATTTTTTCACATAAACAACCAAACTGTTTCATTTTTACCCAAAATAGCAGCAATGTAGTTTAGGATTCTGCCCTAAGGTTATATAAAGTTCCTAGTCTTGTACTCCAAAGTTGTCCACTGTCAACTTGATAGATTTTCTCTCTCCTAGGACACTGTCCTTGTCTGCCACATTTATAATATCAGGTAGGAAGTGACAAGTCCTTTATGCATGGAAGAAGATGGAATCTAAACCTTATGAAGACCCATTACATTTCTAAAATTTCTGGGCCTCCAGTGATGTAAGGCACACAGGGACATATCCTCATTAATGTGAAGAACATAGTCCTGTCACTTAACCATCGTACCACTTGGAAGGTGGTAGAAGGGTCAGTGTAACTTTTTGGATCTTAACAAATTATAAACGCCACGTGAATGACCTTCTGCAACTCATTGATCATATAGCTAGAAAAGTTGCTTACTCCAATAAAGAGAAATCTTTATAGTTTCAATAGTGCTTGAAGTGTCTGAAGCAGAGGTGGGTATAATTTGAGGCCTGTAACAAAATTAGCAGGAGAATTTCAAGAAAGATCTCTTGGAGGATTTAGAGCAAAACCACGTTTTCTTTAGTATATAAATAATTCTCATTTTGAAACAAAGAATTTCCTTGCTATAGGAATCTAGTGGAGTCTAAATACTTGACCACTGATTTCCAGGAGATTTTGCAATCTAGGCCACATATTAAACTGGCAAATAAATTATGTCTTGCAACAAAGTTGATTTGGCCCCATAAAGTAACTTATGTCTTTCAAAGCATCTTCTTATTAAATGGAAACAGTATAACAACATTACATGCCTGGGATCATTGAAAACACAAGTTCCTTAAATTAGCACATATTTATTTATATGGTTCCTTAAACACCCCATATAACATACCTATGGTTCTGAGAACCTTTCCATCAACCAGGTATATATTCTATAGTTTCAAAGAAAGTTTCCTATTTGTATCTGACATAAAATAATAAGACTTTACTCTTTTTTAGATGTTTTACAAAGAAAGGTTTTAGTATACCTCATATTCACAGGGTTCACAGGTGTGACCAGGGAAAAGACATCCTGAACATAGGGTCAAGCAGATTGTTGATGGTCCATTCTGCCTGGAAGGTAAGTTAGTATGCAGTCAAAAATTATAACGACAACCAGAAAGATCATAAAGGGTGGGTGGTGTGGAAGAGAGTTAGAAAGAGTAGAGAGAGGCACAGAGCCTGGCAAACAGTAGACACCTGCCTCTAAGGGGTGGTACAATCACTGGGTCCCATGGCTATTGAAGAGTTAAGGGATAACTCAGTCCTGAAAGATTTACAGTCAGTTCATAACAAAAGGCATTTTTTTCCCCTAAACACTTGGGGAAAAGGTAACTTCCTAATGACTACAAGTGGTCATTCCAGCCAGCCCTTGTTGGTTGGCCTGTGAATTTTATAGATCATAAGATGGTATCTTATCTTACTATTTCATACTTTTACAGTATCCTTATAATAAATACGTAGCAGTGAAGATAAAATGAATATGTTACTTCCTTTCAACACAAAAAGTCTAACTTGTACAGATAAAGTAGAAAAAAGATTTTTAGATATTATCACATATGTTGCTTTCTTAGACCCTGCAAACACAGCTGTTACATTTGCAAAAGAGGGGACAGTCATTGCCCTGGGAGAGTTGTCAGATATATCAGCAATTATGGTAACACATTCTTAGCAACTAAATGTCCAATAAATATATATTTTCAAAGATGTAAGTTTTCATTTTTTCTATTTCCAGACTAGTGCTTGGAAATTAGGGGGAAGGGGGATTGTACGTTCACCCAGGAGATGTTTGTGTAAAGTTTGTGCTCAACCCCTTGAGATGAGTGAATGAATGAATGAGGAGATACAGTGTTGTGAACCTTGAAGGTGGAGGAATCTAAGAGTGGCACAACCAGTGCTGTATGTTCCAGAGCATATATAGGTGGGGGGAGGTAGGTCTTGCAGAGAAATCTCCTACCCCCTCGGGATGAAGCAGCATAGAGTAGAAATGTCAGTGTGATGTCTTTAACACATTATTCCAGCTGCAATAGGAGTAAAATATCTGATGGCTGTAGAAGTGACAGATATGTTAGGGACTAAAGAAAGTCACACGGTGTTGGCCGTTTCTAACTGAGAGCTCTGGAACTCAGGGCCTTAGGGAGAGGCTGGAGCATTCAGGTCAATGCAAAGTAGACATGCAATACAGTATTTAGCCAAAACAAAACAAAACAAAACAAAACAAAACAAAACAAAACCCAAAAAGAATGGCATCAAATAAGACTTAAAAGTAGATTCTGGGAAGAGGGAAGCTTCCCATCAGAGACGAAACTGGTGTTAACCCTACCAACTCCGTGTACTAAAAGTATTCTCATTTTAAACTTAGAATCTGTTGAGATATTATTCAAACAAAATGAAAAGAACCAAAAGTGAAGTAATTCCTTATTAGCCGATTGAACCAGGTTTTATATTTTGATTGGATCTCTTAACTGTAGAATGTAAATTATTCACAGTGATCTGTCTTAGCAACTATTGCTTCATTCTTTCAATTTAATAGCACAATAATTAAAAATGCAACTTTTCTAAGTTATATTAAAAACATAAATAAACAGTTCTATCTCTTAGGGCCAGGCCTAAGAGAAACAGAAAAGATGAGGCAGACACTGAAGAAATGCGAGAAGAACTAGATTATGTCCTTGCAGTAATGACCCACTATTTGTTAACCATCCTTTCATAGAATATCATCCACTGGGAATTAAAAATCACACAATTAGAGCCTCTTCCTTGTGATGCCATATCCTACAAAATCAACCTTGGAAAAGACTGTGAAGTAGAGTATGTGTGTTTACATTGTTTATTTTACACCTGTCCCCAAATGGTCCCTTTTCATAATAGTTTTTCAGTGTTAATTTCTTACTGCAAAGTGCTAATTTAGTCCTGAGAAATATTAGCAATATATAATTACACAATATTCGCCCTTGCCATATATATAGAGAGAAATATATATCTATATATCATATATATATGACTTATCTTCAGGAATCTATCAAAAAGAAGGTAACAATTCCAACTAATGTACACATTTCAGCATACATTTTCCGAAAGGCAGAAACTTAATGTTGGAAACTTAATGGATTAATGTATCAGGAAGACTTCGGGTAGTAAAACATTTGAGTGTTGCAGATATTTTTGTATTTCCATTTACAAATGTATTTTTCCACTAAACACGTATTGAATGACTACTATCAACTACTATTATTGTAACAGAAGAATTAGAAGGTTCTAACCAGATGAAAATCCATGAAAGAATAGTCTATGTAGTAGGAATAGAAAGTGGAGTGTACAATAACCCTGAAAAATATCATTCTTTAAGTTGTATAGAGAAGAGATATGTAGAATTTGAGTGAAAAGATCAGTTAGGAAGCTAACCCAGTAATCTTGGACAGAGATATGGAGTTTTGAATTATGGTTGTGGTGCTTATACGTTGAAGATCAAATGGACAAGATTTAGTGGTGGACTGATGTTAAAGATGGGAGGGGGCATTAATGAAGGAGAGATACATCAGTTAGGAATGCTTTCAGCTGCAAGTAATAAAATGCCTAACTTTAGTGGCTTAACAAATGGTGGTTATCTTCCCCACTTAAGAAGTCTGGCAGCAAGCACTTGCTGGTAATGGTTCTGTTGTTTACTAGTGCCATCAAAGATCCAAGCTATTTTTCTGTTCTTGAATCTTTCATTGGAGGACATTTTACTGATATATTTCTTGCCTCTTTGTCATATGAAAGCAATCACAACTCTAGACATCATGTTCACCTATTAAAAGAAGGAAAAGGTGAGATTTGATGGTATGAGTCACATCTATCCCTTTAAAAAAATTTTGGTATTTATTTATTTATTTATATAGATAGGGTTTTGCCATGTTGCTTGGGCTGGTCTCGAACTCCTGAGCTCAAGTGTTCCTCCCACCTTGGCCTTCCAAAGTGCTGGGATTACAGCCATGAACCACCCACTGCACCTGGCCCACAACTATCCCTTTGATCTGGACCAAAAAAGCCACAGTGGAAGACTTTTAAAAATCTCTAGTTCTGTTTTTCGTTGTCTGGAAGTTGGTCACAAGGCAACCTCTGACTGCATGCGGGAATGGGAATGTGGGTATCTTGTTTCCTAGACAATGAAGTGAAGAAGGAGCAAAGGAAAGGACATTGGTCAAAGGCTATGGTTGCCAGTACACAGGGTCATCCATAGGAGAGTTAGTGATGATGCCAGGTTTTTTGTTTTGAGCAATTACAGGGATACTATTTAGAAAACAGTAAGGAGACAGTAGGTGGGAAGAGTTGTAAAGGAAATGTTTTGTTTTAGATATGGTGTGAACATGTTAATTTAAGACATCTCTTAAATATCCACATGGAAATAAGACAGGTGAATATGTCTGTGATGACCAAAGGATGGGTAGAACCAGGGACTTCTGAGTTTTCTCACAACATGAATTACATGCATAAGTTTCAAAAGACTGATAACTTCTAAGATCTACTTCCTTCATTTAGACTAAGTCTTTTTTCTGTGGCATTAGGAAAGAAGGAAGAAAGAAAGAGAGAGGGAAGGAGGGAGGGAGGAAGGAAGGAAGGAAGGAAGGAAGGAAGGACTAAGAAAATACAATTTTTTAAAATTAAGAAAATAATAAAAATTATATATGAACAAACACTCAGATTACAGTTTTTAGTTTTGTATGAAAATTATTTTGAGCTTTTCATTTTTCTTTTCAATAATGAAAGGCTTAGAAAAGTTCTAATTATAGCTAGGTAAAAGATATTTTGTATTTTTAAACATGTGTTTTGAAATTACTTAAAAACAGAAAATACATTCTTTATTATCTGTTTATATATTTTCATATATCTTGTATGAAGTGCATTCTAATAGCAGATAAGGTAAATAGCATTTAGAATAGTTAAAGGCAAATTAAATTTAAAAGGGGCTATTATATGAATCATGCATATTTCTTCAACTGGCACACAATGGCAGTTTTTCTGGTGAATAAAAACTTTTTTATTGGTACAGGTGATATTACATGGAACCATATAAATGGGAAAGTTGTGTTTGTCCTACTTCTCCTAAACCTGACTCAAAACAATATAAACGAAACTTCACAAAACCCTCAGCTAGTGACTTTTTTATTTTACAAAGCATTTTGGGTATTATTGTTTTTCACTTTCATAGAATATGTGCATTTTGAAGCTCCTTGTTCTTTTATGTTTTTCCATTGAAAATATGTTCTACAATAAATCCTTTTGATGTCGAACTTTTCTATTTTCTCATTTCTTCTCATCCCAGTTCATGGTTATTTGAAAAGAACGGGTAAAATGGCAATGGAAGAAAAATAATAACTAAATTCATTTTTGAAACCTATTTTGTATTTAAGCTATGCATATTTAGTAAAAATTATAACAAAATATTTATCAAACAGGACAATTCAGATTTCGTATATTTGCAGATTCTACATGGAAAAGTGTAAAAAATCACCACTCTGTGAGCTATTTGGTAGATTCTCTGAAGCTTCTTACTGGTGGTCTAATTGCTTGCTGCTTTATGGATGCCCTGTTTTAGGGTCAGGAATATTTCAATGTGCTCAAAGTCAATGGTGAATATACCATTACATTTGATCATTAGCTATCTTCATTCATTTATTCATGTGGTAACAGTAATTAAACACCTACTATTTTCAAAGTGTCATTATTAGGGGTACTGAGGTCTAGGCCTTGGGTTGACATCAAGAAATTGAAAGAATAGTAGAGTAGGCAACTATAGTAGACCACATTAAATTAAAACAAATTGAAAGCAACAGAGATACCAAGAGTCGTAAAGGCGTTCTAAAGAGAAAAAAATAGTTCTAATATGGAATATGGAAATTATAGAAGGGGGAATTTCATTTTAATGCTGTAAATTTTGGATAATTAAAGACAAGGTAATATGTATTCTAGACATTTAAATGTGAGGGAATAGTTTAAACCAAGTCATTACAAAAGGAAAAGTATGTGGTGCATTCAGAATATAATGTAATTGGACAAGTGTAGAATATAAAGTATATTGATAGGATGAAGAGTGAGGTGAAACGTCTTCAGTCATAGTTTGGGAACCGCGTACAGAATTGGAATTGTATTGTATTTGTACAACGGTGAATCAATATTTTCTTAACAATGTTCCAACACTATCACTGTTGGCAGCACACTCAGTGAAAAGAGCCTCCCTACAGTGTGCCACACACTTTCAGAGTGTGTTCCAGATGCCGTTTTCTGAATTATGATAGTGGCAAACCACTTACTTGGTAACTTCGCAGAACATAGTGGCCTTATTGAACTGTAGGCATGAGGTCAAATGGAGCCTATGAATAAGGACATGTAATCTAGGAGTGCAAAATTTTCCAATGATAAGACTCAATGGTTTTGAAGAAGCCTTTGGGACTAGATAAGAATTCAGGGAAAGATTAGCTTAGTTCCTCTCAACACAATTTATGTGGTGGATAGTTAAATATGTAGGTTTCCTGTAGTGGTACATTAGAAATATTTAATTATATGATAAATATCTGAGTAGGAAAGAAGCTAGGATCACAGTGAGCCACATCTAGACCAGCTAGAGAGGATGACAATGAAAAATATCTGTAGTCAATGGGTGTCTAAAAATCAAATTTAAGAGAGAATTGTTTCTGTGCAAAGAATGATGCCTGCAATTAGAACAGATTTCTTCTTCCCCACATCCTGCTCCCCTTCATGCAACTTTGGCATAACCGCGTTCCTCAAGATTATGATATTTAGGGAAGAATAAAAGAGACTGTGTGACAGAGATATCTTCAACCTCAGTCTGAACCTGTCGTAACCACAACCCATTTCACTACAAAATGTAGAATTTTTACCATATTCTTTGGGAAAGTACAGACTGAATGAATGTGTCCAAGTGTGTGAGTATTGCTTCTAATCTTTCTCTTCTCTGCAATCTTTTATCAGCAGCAACCACAAAATGAAACCTACCTCTATTAGCCCAAATACTTTATTGTGTTTGGATTTATTTTTCATTTTCATTTTAGTTTTTGCAACTTTACCATGGAGGGATTTTAGAATAGATAACACATTTGGACTGTAGCTTATGTATATACTTTAATATCTAATACTATGTAACATTAATATAATAGAATATTATTTATTCCTTGGTTTCAAGGCAACCTCTAAGAAATAGACTATTTTACTTCCTTCTCTGTATTTTTAATCACAAAGCAAAGACCACAAAATAGTGTGGTTAGAATATCCAGTATTCCAGATAAAACTGAAACATTAAAGTAGAAGAATGAGAAGAAATCAGCACCATCTGTTAGATTCTAGGACAGCCAGGCTCAAATGAACCACGCTTCCTGGTATGCATATTCTTGCATAATCCTTTTCCGTATTGAATCTCAGCCAGCATTGTGTAACCTATGACATATGGCAGAAGTGATAATGTTTAGCGTATATGGCCTGGCATTTCTGGAACATTCTCCCTTTGAGGAGGCAAGGACTGAGTAAGAAATCTGACAATTTTGACGAAGCCCAAGCTATCCACGTGGAAAGGAATCACGGAAAGGGAGCATATTGGCTGCTGCAGACATCCAGCCAGGCTACACACTGTGTGTGGAGCTGCCCCAGTAAATGCTAGTGGAGAAGACTCAGGTGTCAGGCATATTCCTCCTACACAGTCACTCTAGCCTTTCCAGCTTTGTGTACAACCCGGACCAGACACTATGCAGCAGAAATAATCAGCTCCCGCTGTGCCCTGTCCAAACTTCTAACCGACAAAATTATGAGTTTAATAAAAAAGTTTGCTTTTTATGCCACCCAGTTTTAGAGTCATTGATTTCACAGAAATGAATGACTGGAGGAGTTCCTAAATCAGTTATTTAGATTAATTTTGGAAGTATTTGGAGAAGAGTATAATGAGAATTTTAATGAGCAATGGGAATTGAGAAAATAGAGAATCTAATGTTAACTTTTCTGAATAGGTTCAGATCATATTTTGCTGGAATAAAGTTTCTTAAAGTCTGAATTGTGAAGGCTAAACTTTTGGAAAAGAAAGTTTAAGAAAGCAAAGTCATGCATGTATTTATTTTTAAATTTTTTATTTGTATAAATTTAAGGATACGAGGGCAGTTTAGTTACATGGATACGTTGTGCAGTGAAGTCAGGGCTTTAGTATAACCATCACCCAAATAATGTGCATTGAACTCATTAAGTAATTTCTCTTCCATCATTTCCCCACCTGTCTCCCACTCTTCTGAGTCTCCAGTGTCTATTATTTTACACCCTTACGTCCATTTGTACACATTATATCGGTCCCAATTATAAGTGAGTACAACAGGCATTTATTTTCAATTAAAAGTGACACTTTAAAAACTACCATTAAAATACATTGGTTTAAGTTATAATTACCATTCATTGTGTATATCATTATTGATTTGCTAATTTCAAAGAAAGAGTAGTTATGATTTCAAAAATAACATACATTTTTGAATGAGTTTATTATTCCAATAAAAAAAGATAAAACAAGCATCTAAATTCAAATATTTTATGTGTAGTTGGGATGACAATGTTTCAAAATACAAATGAGTGAGCCTTTTCTCCCTGCCAGGTAGGCTGCAGATACTACTCCCCTCACCATACTTCACTCTGCCCTTGTTCACATGTGAGGCAGGGGATGGGACATCACTGAACTCTATTCAAAGGGCACTGCCACTGCTGTGAGCCTTGTTGGATTTGGTGACCTGGCAAGGACTGAGAGCTTCTATTGTATGTCTCTCTCACCACATCAAGATGCTAGGCTCGGGAGGAGGGTGAGACACAGACACAGAAGGTTGAGAAGCTATCTGTCACTGTGGTTCTTCTGCTCTTGGCAGGGTACATCCTGAGAAAATGAGGAAAGAAACAAGACAGGAGGCCCCAAAAAGTTTGGGGTCTTTAGGGGTTGGGAAGAACTGATCTCTTTCCAGGAGTTCACAGACACCCTGGCTTCCTGAAATCCTGTAGTGGCAAAGAATAGATCCTGTACATTTTACACAGGTACCATGGAAGGTGTAGAAATCAACTGGGTAATTGAGCTGGCAGCCCACATGGCTATCTTTTGGAACTCCTACCAGACCTGAGAGATCAGCAGCCATGGGATCACATGCTCCGTGTTGTTGAATTCAAACCAAGTGTGCTAGCAGCTTTCACCCAGAAGCCAACAACTATGAAGACAGGAGTAGCTGAGGCAAGGGGAAGAATAAGAGGAAAAGTACACTTAGAAAGTGTACGTCAAATTTGGGGTCCATTTCCAAATGAGCTTGTGTAAACTTCCTCTGGAAAAAGAACCTGTGTGTGGAAGTTGGGCAGTGTGACCAGGAGCACAGAGAAGGAAGCTGAGAGTTTATCAGATCAGTCCTCGGGAACCTGTCCAAAAATTTATATTAATTGTAAAAAGACAGGCAGAGACAACAGGCATAAGAATAACATCAGTTAAATAATCATATGTATTGCATTTAAACCAATTTTTGACTGTTAACCACCTACAGTTATTGTATAGCCATCTCATTAATTTGAAATGTTTGTGGTCAATGCTGTATGTAACCTTCCTATAAATGACAAGGAAAACTGTTGATTTGTAAGAGGTAGGATGGCCTCCAAAAGATGCCTACGCTTAAATCCCAAAAACCTGCAAATATGTTGCCTGACAAAAGGGACTTTGCAGACCTGATTAAGTTAAGGGACTTAAAACGAAGATATTAGACTGGATAATCAGAGTAGGCCTACTGTAATCGCCTGAGCCCTTAAAAGGGGAGAACTTTTGCTGGAGTCAGAAGAGGAAAGCAGAAGAGATGATGCACAGCAGGAAGTCACTGGGCTTAACAATGGAGAGATGGTGAGCCAGGAAAGGCGGGAAGCCTCTAGAAGCTGAAAATTATCCTGTGTGACAGCCTGCAAGGAAACGGCCACCTCAGCCCCTCAGCTACCTGAAATTTCATTCTGCTATCAGCCTGAATGAGCGATTTTCACAGAGCCTCCAGATAAGAGCCCAGGCCACTGACACCTTGATTTTGGCCTTGTTTAAGGCCTAGAGGGGAGAAACCGGCTGAAGTCTCCATATTTATGACTGAAAGATGTGTCAGATTAATTTCTGTTGTTTCAAATTCCTGAAAGCATAGAAATCTGTTACGGTACCAACAAAAAACGAATATCCCGACTAACAAAACACGGCATTTGACAAAACAAATTTTGCACTTAATATGTAAAATATATTTAGTCTACATCTTGGATGTAGGCAGCAAAAATGCATGTGCTCATCAACTATTGGTTGCTTAGGACTGAGGTTAGGGAGTGCGGGAGGTAGTGCCACGGGACAGTTCTCCAGGCAGCCTCGGACAGATCCAGTACTCCCTCTTTCTTGCTTGTAGCTCTTAAGAGTAACTACAGAATGTGGTGGGAATGCAACATCCTGAGAGTAAAAAGGAGCCACCTGGAACAGTCGGGCTCTGTTCCAGACCCTCCGAGATACAGGATTTCCTTGTATGCTTCAGCTCAGTGGACACACTATAACCCAGTGTATCCGTCAGTGTTACCTAGCTCAGTAACCCCTAAGATATAAAACAAGGATGGGCTGCTTTCTGGGGTCCTCAGCTGCAGTGTAAGTGGGGCATGTGCAGATAGCAGTCCCTCCACCCTAGGCATCTTTCCTGAGCCTTGGGGACCTGCTCATCCTGGATCCTAGACATCTGCTGTCCCTCGCTGCCTATCTGTAAGGAACAAAGCTGCCTTATGTAACTTGTGTGTGTGGGTGTTCTGTCTCAACAGACTCAGACAAGTTGGCAAACCTGCTCCTTGGTTTCTTCTTTAGTTTAGGAATGTAAAAATTGTTCTAAAATTATATTATGATGCTAGTTGCCCAACTCTTTGAATATACTAAAAATCATGAAATCGTACACTTTAAAAGGGTGAATTTCATGCAATGTAAATTGCATTTCAATAACATTGCGTAAAAGACAAAAACCTTAACAATATCTCCACACTTCTCAGTTTTGTAAAGACCAACATAAAAACATATAAAACCAGTGCTTTTACACACACGCGCGCGCACACATACACACACACACAACACACACACACACAATTGTTTGGTGTTCAACCACCAAATAATTAAAGCTCTTTCAACTGCAGAGTGGGTTGTCACTCAATTAATAGAAATGGCTGAATGAGTAAAAAACAGTAATCACTGAGTCCAAATGCATTTGCAATTACCACTTATAACAATAGAAAAAGCAACTTTTTATTTCTTTTCTTCATGGGGACAATTACATGAAAGAAATTATAAATTATTCTTTTTAAGTGCCATCATGGATCAAATTCTAAATGAGTCAGGACCTAAAGAAAAGAATAATTCCATTAAGGAATAAGAATACAACAAACTTTGTATGTTTTTACTGTTTTTTTTTTTTTAATTTATGAGCTGAAAAGGAAAATTAAGCTGTATTTTCTTCTCATGTTATAGATAATTTCACATTAATTAAAAAGTATTTTGCATGCTTTGAAAGACAGTACATTAGGCTAAGAACATCTATAATGATATTCATAAAGCTTTCCTCTAAAGATATGTCAGTATATGTGAACACACTGAATTGGCTCACAAAACTTGTGATATTGAATGTTATACTTGGGAATTTTTCTTTGAAATCATTTGTCTTACTATTTAAAAAGAAGGAACACAATAGGCCTCTTTTCTGACAGTTTAATAAGGTTATTACAATACATACAAATGCATTATTTTAAAAATGTGCAAACACCTAAAAATGGTAGTGTTAGACTCTTGAGGTTTTAATGCTGGGTGAATGATTTAATCTTTTATTTTATGCCAAGAAAGAAACAAAAAGGTTTGAGGAGAAGACATTCTAATACAATTTAAATTTATTATTTTGATCATTGTTTTTCTTTTGAAAGCAGTATTTTCAGCTTATATTCCTTTGAAAGAAATACAAAGGTTACGTATACTTTATTTTCCCCTAACATTTAAAATTCTTCACGTTTGTATTTGTTTTGGCTTGTTCTGCTTTCTTTCCATTCATGTCATCTGTAATGCAGAGCTTGTCATAGTGGCATGAAATGCATGCCTTAGAACATAAACCATTTTAGAAATATCTTTTGTAGCCAGAGATAAAGCAAAAAATAAAAATAAAAAAATACGTACATTAACATTTTACACAAAATAAGAACACTTTAAAATCCTGAATCTACTTTTGGGTATGCCTTAGACTTAGAAGATTCAAGAAGTAAAACAAAATACCATTGTTTATTCTTCACCTTTCAAATAAATTTTTGGAAAATGTGATTTTTTTTTCCCATTTTGAACTAAAACTCTCAAATAGGATATCTTTTTAGAAGTAAACATATCTTGGATAAATGCCATCTTCATTTTAAGAAGAGAGAAATGAAAAGGGAAAGAGAACATTTTGCCAAAATCTTGTACTTAGGTATAAAATCATACTAAAATCATATCATAATAGGATTAAATAAAAGCAATATTGAATATACGAAATACACTTAAAGGTCTGAGAACATATCTGAAATTCTGAGTTAGTTCATGATCAAGGTGAAGCTGAGACATATCTGAGAGCAGAAATTCTGTTACTGTTAAGTAAATTTTACTATGAAGAAATTATGATATATAGGCTTTTGCTGGAATGAGGTGCTATGAAATCCACATGCTATGAAATCCAATTTTGCTCAAAGATTAACTGATATGGTTTGGCTCTGTATCCCCACCCAAATCTCATCTCGAATTGTAATCCCCATGTGATAGGGAGGAATCTGGTGGGAGGTGATTGTATCACGGGGGCAGTGTCTCCCATGCTGTTCTCATGGTAGTGAGTCCACACCACATCTGATGGTTCAAAAGTGTGGCACTTCCTCCCTGTATCTCTCTTCTGCCACCTTGTGAAGACGATGCTTGCTTCTCCTTCACCTTCTGCCTTAATGTAAGTTTCCTGAGGCCCCCCCAGCTATGCAAACTCTGATTTAGTCAACTAAACCTCTTTCCTCTGTAAATTACCTAGTCTCAGGTTGTTCTTTATAGCAATGTGAAAACAGACTAATACATTAACCCAATAAAGATTGAGTTTGGAATGTTATTTAGACAGAAAATGTGCTAAAATTGCCCTAGCTTAATTTTGACTTCATGCTACAACTGCATTCATTTGCTCTAACAGAGGTGGGTATCTGAATTAGGACTCAGCTGGCAGTGAGATCAGCTAAGAGCTCACTGAAGGCTGAAGCTCCAAATATTGAAAAAAGTCAATTCTAAGGTATTTATTATAAGAAAGAAAAGTTAAAAGCATTCACTTTTAATAAATTCCCAAAACAAATCAAATCAAAATCCAGGTATATAGAAGAAAGAAATGAAGACTTTAATTAGTACAAGTCGTAACAGCAATAGTGAATCCCCAGTGCAAATACTGGGTAAGCTTTAACTCATTTAATGAACATTTATTTAGTGTCTTGTAGTTTTGCTAGGTAACGTGAGGAACAGTATTAAGAGGAATACAGTTCATTCTCTCATGAAACTGACTTGCTCAGGAGAAATAAACCCATCACATGGAACATGAAACATGAGAAACGAAGTACTGTTTACATCTGAAACACTTGGGGAGCAAGTCAGCAGCATACCTGAGGAGGAAGACAGAGAGAATACTCCAAAAGCCTGGCTACTGGAGGACTACTGGAAGAAGTGAGTCTATGAAGGTCAAAGCAAAAGACAGTCATTACATGAGGAAATCATTGACCTAAGATTCTCTTTATTCATCCTGCTAATAAAAGAAGATTGTTGACAGAATCTACAATGGGGTTGAACCTACAAGTATGAGTTAAATGGATTAGAGGCAAAGTATGACGTCTAGATAAAACAATGCAGACGACAAAGACAATACGTGTATTGGCATATATACGAGCAATAACTGAATTAATTTTAAAAACTTAGCGAGTATTCATTAAAAATCTACCATGTGATCAGCAATGTGTTAGGTGCCAGGGGAGCTTAGTCTAGATAAGGTGAGAAGACAAACATACTGAAAATAGCTTAAAAATAATGTAAAATAGGATATGAAGTGTGTAAGTGTGTGATATAGACCAAAATGTGGATGTTTGAATAGAGAGTCTGGTGTTTTATGAAGTATTAGGGTAGAGTTTACTGGATACCTAGAAAAATGGCAATAGGAGGGTTCTTTTGTACTTAAAGAATTTGAAAAATTTAGACTGGGAAAAAGGAACAGAGAGAAAGAACCATATGAGCCAGAGAATGAAATTAGACGCAAAGCCACTGAAAATAGCATAAGTCAATTAAAAAGTAGTTTGGAGTTGTGTACAATTAAATAAGAAGTTGAGTGAGGGATTGTAGGGCTTGGTGTACCTCAAGTAGTGAGATGAAGCATCTGGATTTGGTTTAAATGAAATAAGAAAGAATAGAAGTAAATCAGAAACTTGGAATCAATCGCATGTAAAAAAAGGATTAGTTTTAAACACAGACATGTTTGGGGAAGACTTACTCAGAGAAAAAGTTTCTGATTTTTACCTGAAATAAGCAAATAAAATAAACAATAAACCCTTAGAAATGGAATTCAAAGCAGTGTTTATTATTACACCAATATATAGCTTGACATCCAAAAGACATGCCAAAAGTATATTTCAAAGTGTTTATGCTAATATCAATGTAGGAAGTGAATCTACATACTATGAAATTACTTTCAATATAAAAAGTAATTTTATGGTTACGTTTTATTGAATTGGTAATTCCATACACACTTTTACTATGGAGGACTATGTTTGATATAGGTAATAATACTGTACTTTTTATTAATGAAAAAATGAATTTAAATTGTTAAATATTGTAATTCAGTTATTTTCAGCCCTAGAGGAGTTTGAACAACCGACACTTTTGCAAATACTTTTTAGGCAATGTGACTAAAATTAAATGGTATTCAAACACATGTCCACACAAAAACCTGCACATGAATGTTTATATCAGCTTTATTCATAATTATCAAAACTTGGAAGCAACTAAAATGCCCTTCAGCAGGTGAACAAATAAACTGTGGTACTTCCATACAATAGAATATTGTTCAATACTAAAAAGAAATGAGCTATCAAGTCACAGAAACACACAGAGGAACTGTAAATGCATATTACTAAGTGAAGATGTCAACACAAAAAGACTACATAACTATATGACTCTGAGTGTATTACATTCTGGAAAAAGGAAAGCTGCAGAGGCAGTGAAAAGTTCGGTGGATGCCAGAGGTTTTGGGGAAGTGAGGGATGAATAGGTGGAACACGGGAGTTTTAGGGCATTGAAACCATTCTGTTTCACACTACAATAGTCGACACACATAATTACACTTCTGTCAAAACCCATAGAATGTACAACACAGAGTGAAAGTTCAAGAAAACTATAAACTCTGGCCAATAATGACATGCCTATATATTGGCTCATTTATGGTTCACAAATACACCAAACTAATGAGAGATGTTGATAGCGGGAGAGGCTGTGTTTGTGACTGGGATGGGGAGTGGTGTTTGGGAACTCTATACTTTCTGCTTAATTTTATGCTAAACCTAAAGCTACTCTTAAAAAGTTTATTAATTTAAAAAAAGTTGGTGACCTTACCAGGGTTGGTATTTAAATAATAGATATGTTTTATTTGACACTTTGGTAAATAATTTAGTAAAACATAACAATGTCAAAGAAAAAGAATGGTTGCAGAGATTGCAAAATGCTGATCCAATATCCATTCCCCACATTTTCCTTGCTAACAGTACCAATTTTGTTGGAAGTGAAAATCTAGACAGCTAAAAAAGCTACATTTCCCAATGGCGTTTCCAGCTTTGGCTGGCTCCAAGGCTGTGGTAAATGGAACTTGCTGAGTGGAATTTTTAAGAACGCTCCTCAAAAGTGAGCACCTCAAGACTCATGCTTTCTGTTTCGCCCAGTCTGTGTTTTTGTTTTTATTTTTCTGGCCTTTAATCAGCCTTTTCTTCATGGCTAAAATGAGTATTTGATGCGACAGGAAAAGCAGTGATTTTGTGGCCACACAGCAGCTATGAGGAAAGGTGAGAAAAATCAAAATGCCATGGCTCTGAGATTCTTCAGCAATGGAACTAAATCCATGAACCACCCAAATCCAGATTCAATTCGTTTACCTTAACCACTGCGTTGCAGATTTCTGTTTCATCCTAAGGTAAGTTTGAGTCGATGTACATACACTGACATGTGACCTTGTTCCTCATGATTATAGCTTCTCCCAAGTGGAATCCCCACTACCTGGACTATGACATACTTATCAGCTGAAGACCATTGTTTCTCTTAAGCATTCTTCAAAAGCTGTATCTTTATTTTTGTCTCTGTGTCCATCTGTACCTGTATCTCTACCATCTATATCCTTTCTTTTTCTGTCTCTCTCTCTCTGTATGTCTACTTTAAAATTTATCAAATTGTTTTTAAAACTAATAAGAAACATTGGATTTTTATACCATCCTTATATTTATTGTTTAAAGCACACTAGATAGGTAGGTAGGTAGGTAGGTAGGTAGAGAGGTAGAGAGATAGAGAGAGAGATAGAAAGGTATGGATAATGGGATAATGTCCTACATATTTATACCAGTTTGTTTGTTTTCTTCCACGAAAAGTATCTCAATCACAAAACGATTTTGTTTTCCTAAATTTAATACAGCTGATTCTATTTTAAAAGTAGAACTAAATTATCTTGAATATTTTCTCTTTCGAAAGGCTGAAAACTACAAGCTACTTTGGATTGAAAGTGTTCAGTTTTTGACTGCAGAGACATCGCTTCATCTAAGTTAAAGTATTCCTTTTACCATTGGAGTATGTAATTCCATAACTGGAAGGTATTTGGAGGATAATTATGCCAGCTAATTATTTAATTAATTTAAGAATTTATTCACTTATACATAGTATTAAGTACTCTGTATTAATATTGGACTTTAAGAAATAAAAACAGACTATTACATCCCGTAGTGATCTTGACTATCAGTGAGGAGGCAGCAAGTTTAAAAAAAAAACCACAATATATTGTAATAATTCTAATAAAATGTACTAATAGTTTTATAGTCAACAGCTTATTATATTCCGACAGTATTCAGATGCTTCTCATGTACTATCTCAGTTGACTTTATGAAACTGTAACTAATATTAGCAGCACTTATCAGATAAGAAATGTTATGTAGAGAAATAAACAAATGTTCTAGTTGACACAGAGATTCTAGGGGACAGAGCACATTTTGGAATTTACGGTCCTGTCTGAATACAGTGTCAGAGATGCACAGAGTGACTGGAAATGCTTGTCAAGAGAAAAAAAGGACTATGGATTAAGAATTAATATGAGACTGTTGTTTACTTTGCTTTTATTGTATTTTTTTTGTTCTTAAAATGTCTACTTTATTGAATAGCAAAGAAGATGTGAAACCTCTCAAAGGCATCAGAACACACCTCTCAACATTCTTTTAGTCAAATGAAGCATTTACAGATACCTAGGTTATCAAACAATAAAAGCAGACTGGCAGAATCTTGATACTGAAACTGGACAACAGAGCACCAAAAATAATAGATAATTTGGATTAAATGTACTTGAGATTATTTCTCTCTTTGCTTTATTTATACTTCTTTTATTTATTTATTTATTTATTTTACTTTTCAGCTGATACTCTTGTATATTGTATCAATGGATTTTAAGATTTTAAGCCATCTCTGCATTGGTGTTTTTTCTATTTTTTTTTTCACACTGTTGGATTTGATTACTAATTTTTTTTTTTCATCTAGGTTTGTAAGTGCACTTAAGACTGTTGTTTACTTTGAATGACACACTGGAAAGGAAATGGAGGGAATGTTCTCCAGCAAGTATCAAAGCGAATATCATCCTCCAGTTGCTTAATATCCTTTAAGTGATATGGTTTCACTCTGTGTCCCCACCCAGATCTCACCTTGAGTTGTGATAACCCATGTGTCCAGAGAGACTAGGCGGAGATCACTGAATCATGGGGGTGGTCTCCTCCATGCTGTTCTCATGATAGTGAGTGAATTCTCATAAGATCTGATCGTTTTATAGGGCTTCCCTCTTTGCTGGGTACTCATTCTTTCCCCTGCTGCCCTGTGAAGAGGTGCTTTCCACCATGATTGTAAGTTTCCTGAGGCCTCCCAGCCATGTGGAACTGTGAGTCAATTAAACCTCTCTCCATTATAAATTACCCAGTCTCAGGTATGTCTTTATTAGCAGTGTGAGAATGGACTAATACACTTAGTATTTACATGTGGGCAAGTATTACACTTAGTAATTCCATTTCGTATTTACAAGTGGGGCTGCTGAAAATGTACAATATTTCCTTGAAAATACACTTAGTATGTACAAGTGGGGATGCTGATAATGTACACATGGCAGTCTTCTCAGTTCTGCTCAGAAAAATATTTTGTAAATAATTTAACTTTGCTTTTTCTCTAATTTTGGCTTTACATGACTTGTAGGTATCTTTATAGTTGAATTATTTCTTCATTTTGTGGTGATATAGCCACATGTTTACACCTATGTAATCATGAGTCTATTGATTTTTGTCTTCAGCCACTCCAGGTAAAGAGAGTCGAGGGAGCAGGTCATGAAAAGTGATGGAGAGGAAGATCCACAAGCGGCTCCACGTCACACCCTGGTCCCAAGGTTGCTGTGGGTTCTTTAGAACTAACTCTGGGGTTTTGAGTCTTTTTTCGTGGACTTAGTCAGCCCTTTCCCTTGATGAGGAAAAGCGCCATAGAATGGCAAAAATCTAGATGTTCTCTTTGATGATTTTAATTTCACTTGCACAAGTTATCATTCAATATATATCTACTAAACATCTATCACTTTTAAGGTATCTGTGATCTCATTCACAAACTTAATTAACTATCTTTACATACATTAATCTATATTTTAAAAATTCTGTTTCCTTTTAAAATACTTCAATTTTCTGATTTTTAAACAAGTTTTTCCTAGATACTAAATAATTTTTAGAATTTAATAAATTATTCATACAGATGCTGTAAACCTCAGTTCTCTTCGATGCTGCGACACTCTTTATAAATTGAGAACTTCATCATAATTTCATAAGTCTAAATAAACCAGTTACTCAATTCAACTATTATATTAGAGTAACAATGCTGTTACTTTAAAAGGCCAAATTCTTTATGCTTTATATAATTTAGACATTTAAACACATTTATACAGATTAAAAGTCTTCCACATGTTTTTTTCTGTTCTCTCACAATATTTTTTTATTATAATATTTTTAAGGTATATGAAGAAGTAAACTACTCAACAACTATACATTTTATAATTTAAAATACTTTTAAATTATCTTTTCTTTGTTTGAAGTATCATTATGAACTCAATTCTTTATAGATTGGATATTTTTCAATTAACTAAAGTCTTTATTCATCTTTGGATGCTCAAACTGTCAACAACTCATTCAATAGGAATTCCTTTATGTGCACTTTTGATATGATTCCATTAACCTTGGAAACATATTCTGCTTTGTGGCACCAGAGCATGTTTCAGCTTGGACATATGGAATTACCACAAACTTGTTCTTATATTATGATATAAAATATCATTTTTTGGCCAGACATAGTGGCACACACCTGTAATCCCAGCACTTTGGGAGGGTGAGGTGGGCAGATCACTTGCTCTCGGGAGTTTGAGACAAGTCTGGACAACATACTGAGACCTCGCCTCTAAAAAATATACAAAAATTAGCCGGGTGTGGTGGCATACACTTATAGTCCCAGCTACTTGGGAGGCTAAAGTGGGAGGAGAGCAAGACACTGTCTCAAAAAAAATTTTTTTTTCATATTTAATGTGTTACACTATTCATTATCATGTTACAGTATTTATATTGTACCAATGGTTGTTATGTATCGCTCCAAATGGTTCTCTTACATGGTCTTGTTTGGACCCAATAGCAGTCAAAGTCTTCAGGTTTCCTGTAGGGAAATTCAAGAGATGATGCCTCTCTAGAAATTTCTCATGATTAGCCTAGAACAGTATATGCAAATATGTGCTGTAGAGGTTTGGTCAAAAATCTCCTTTTGACTAACATGACAAATCCAACTTTACTTCACATGTCTGTTTTTTAAGCATTCTCATTTTAACCACATGAATCCCTCTTGTGAAATCCAAAATTTCAGAGGGCATTGGAAAATATAAATCTATTTCTGTGACAAATTATGACTTCCAAAAACTACTGAGTAATTTTAGAAAAGGTTTACAAGGTATACATAAATACTAAATGTAACATTATTTTATAGATTCTATAAATTCTGTTTATAAATTCAAATTTTTAGGGTTGTATTAGCTTACAAAATTCTAACTTATTTAAACCCTAAAGTCTTTCAATAACAATTCTAAATTTCTGTTTCATTTTTTTAAGATTTTGTCTACATTTAGTGAAAAAATGCAAATAATTGCAGGAAACTAGATTGATATGTCCTAAATTTCCAAATTTGTATTACTAGTAACTTCTCATTTCCACAAAGAAAAACAAAATATTCTTCTAAACCAATTAAGGTACAATAATAAACTTTTCAGTTTTGTTATACAATGTATGCTTTTTAAATACATTTTAAAATGTAAATTGAATTTAACATTTATCTTTAAAATTAGAAAAAATGTGTTTTAGAAAAACAAAGAGATTTATAAATTATTCTTTAACCAATGGATAGGGGACTGGGGAAGACATTCATTCCTCTCACCTTTCTTTTTGTTTAAAAAAATTTTTAGTAATTATTTATTATTATTATTATTATTATTAAGTTCCAGGGTACATGTGCAGGATGTGCATCAGCCTCCTACCTTTTTCAATCTGAACTTTTGCTATTGGAAGATTTAAAGCTGACTCTTTACAAAATAAAGACCTTTTTGCTTTGGATTAGTTAATCCTTTTATCATTTTCTTGGCTTGAGGCCTGCCCTTATCACCCCATTAGTTAAATTTATTTCTAAATATAAGACTATACTTTTAAAAAGAGAGAATTTTCAGATTAACCGGTTCAATTCTCATAATTTTCACTTCATAAAAATGATTCACAGACACTGTTTTTTTAAGCTAGAAACACATACATTTAAGCAAAGAATGTAAACAGAAGTCTTCATATTTTTACCAACAGAATGTCTTGTTTTTCATTTTTTAAAACTGTTTTGAGAAGCAGCTGTGCTGGGATCTCCAGTTTGGCATTCCATATTGGTTCTGCCCTTCTTCACCTTGTCTCACTCCAGGATGCTGACTTCTTGCCACATCAACAGGGATTTTCCTCTCCCTCCTATTGGCCACTGAAAATCCCAGCAGATGGTCAGAGAAAGTCAGGAGAGTGAGATGAGAGCATTTATTTTCCCCAATCCCTTCAAAGTCTCCTAAGGTGAGAGGTGTCTCTGCAGACCTTTCCTTCATGCTGTTCTCCTTCCTTTTCTGGTAACTGGAATGGTGACCTTCTAATGTGAAATCAGAATGTTAACCTTCTACTTGGAAAGCAACAAGCTCCAAATCCTCTTTGAAGAAAAATAAATATTGAGGACCTAAAAGATTGAATACATTTATTTTCAGCATGTTCCATAAATATATAAAAATATATAATGCATAAAATCTAGGTATAAACTCTTCATGGATATGACTTCTATCAGACAAAAAATGCAAATTTAATTAAAAATTAAATGGAGATATAATTATATGTAAATTAAGCAATTTTCAATGTATTATTTTAATTTGATGAATGACTTTTTGCTGAAATTAAATTATCCTTCTCAGGTTTGTATTTTTCTGCTGTCCACTGGTTCTCTAGAATTCACTGCACCCATTCTGCAACATGGAAAGGGGTGATATCATTCTTCTCCTAATTGTGTTGTTTTATTGAACTTTCTTTGAAACTTTCACTTGTACCTTACCATATGACCTTCACTACTGCAAATACATGATTTTGCCTGTTTTTGTGCCTCTTTTATTTTCTCTTTAATTTGTGGCAATTAAAGTAATACTACTTGGGGATTTTTGTCATTTCAATCATGATCCCACCTGCTGCTGCTGAAATTATATGTCAGTAGTTGGGTATAAGGTGGTCATCAGGATGATTCCAATGTATAATCAAAATGAAAACTACAAATTACGTATTTGAAACACCGAACAATCCCTGATAATATATATTCTCAGGTCCTGTCTTGATAAATGCTTGCATAGGTTATTATAACTGCCTCCCACTCAGCAACATCTGAAATTCATGCTCTGCACTAAAGCCTGCCCTCCTCCCCAGACTAACTTCTTACTACTCACAACTTTGATTTTCACGGTTTGAGTAAATGTGGATTTACTTAAAATACTTCACTTTCACTTACAGTTGATTGTGTGATGCCTTTAGGTCTTTCTTCCTGAGTACCATCTGTTTGGAATGCTTTCATCATTTATGAACTTGATAATAATTACTTCTCCTTTAAGTATCAGATTAGGTAGTATTTTCTTTCTCTGATGCTCCATGACTATGCAAAATTTGTTTTTTCTACAAACACACAAATATACACCTATATCTCTATATATCTATACATATATATGTATTAAGTGGATTGGTGGCGTGCACATCCCCCTGATTGCAAGTGACCCAAAGGCAAGGCATTTTCTTGTTAATCTTTTGCCCAGTGCTGAGCACACGCTCAGTAGTAGATGCTCACATGTTGATATGGTTTATGTCCCCGCCCGAATTTCATCTTGAATTGTAACCCCCGTAATGTAACCCCACATGTCAAGGGAGAGACCAGGTAAAGGTAATTGAATCATAAGAGTTGTTTCCCCCATGCTATTCTCATGATAGAGAGTGAGTTCTTCTGAGATTTGATGGTTTTATGAGGGGCTCTTCCACCTTTGCTCCACACTTCTCCTTCCTGCCGCCTTGTGAAGAAGGTGCCTCACATCCCCTTTGTTTTCTGCCATGATTATAAGTTTCCTGAGCCCTCCTCAAGACAGGCTGAATTGTGAGTCGATTAAACCTCTTTGCTTTATAAGTTACCCAGCTTCAGGCAGTTCTTTATAGCAGTATGAAAATGGACTAATGCACACCTCGTGGTTTTGGAGAAGCATTTTGTCTTCCTAGGCCATGGTGGAATGGATAAGCTGGGAAACTTTTATATGGACTTGAGAAGGGTCTCAGGTTGCTTGCTAGGGAGAAGACCCAAGGAAAGTGCCCTAAGAGATTTTCACAATTTAACCAGAAAGAGTGGTAAGGAAAAAATGTTCCAGGAAGAAAATGGGAATGGGCAAAAGCACGGAGGGTAAACAGCAATGAGAATTTGATAATTACAATTAGTTCAGTAGAGTTGGAGGAGGGTTCTTGTGGGATTATGTGGCACACCTAGAATGAAGAAGGATTTTGTGTATTTTGAAGGTTGTCGGCAGCTCATGCAGGACTTTCAGCCAGAGAATGACAAGATTAGACTTGTAATTTGGAAACATCACATTAACTTGAGTTTGTGTATGAATATCTAGGAAAAAATAGAGTATAGGATCTTATGAGCATCTGCATTCATGTGGTACTTACAAGAGG
This sequence comes from Mandrillus leucophaeus, assembly GCF_000951045.1. Taxonomy (NCBI): domain Eukaryota; kingdom Metazoa; phylum Chordata; class Mammalia; order Primates; family Cercopithecidae; genus Mandrillus; species Mandrillus leucophaeus. Next base: position 6,190,060 of record NW_012109141.1, read on the forward strand.
AATAATTTAAGAAGATAATGAGATAAAAATATGGAAGATGCCAAAAAGGAAGATGCTGATATCAAAGAAATTAAGAAGAATGTGTTACAAATAAGTGTTACAGAAATATCAAATGCAAGAGGAAGATCAAGCAAGAGAGGGATTCCTTGGCTGTAGAGAACAGCCATTCACTTTGATGAAAGTCCTGTCCAGAGAGTGATAGAGTTGAACACTGAGGAAAGGAGACACAGAAAACTGAGTATGTGAGGCAGTGGAAGGCATTAGAAACCAACTGGAACCCTCTCCTGTTCTGAGGTCACAAGGACAGCTTTTCGTCAGACTTCTCTCTTGCCTGAAAGCTCTAGATTCATCTCAGGCTTAGTTCTTGTGTTGCTTGGAATTATTATTTGAAATTAGATTTTGGGGGAGATAAAATATCAAAAATTAAAAGGATATTTGAACACTAGATTAAGCTAAAATCATGAGCTGCTGAGAAACTGGCAACTCATTTAGCCAAGTGGAAATATAATATTTTAAAAATAAAAACAGGAGTTATTATTTCAAAGAACATAAGTTCTTCAATATGTGAGAAACTTTGTTGTCTTCAGTAATCAAGGACATGATAAATTAAACATAAACCAAAGAAAATTGTTCCAAGATCCACAATATTTGCTTTCTGGTCGGATTACTCAAAATACAATGAAAAACATTTTGCAAAAATTTTTTTCAGAGTAGACCAATAAAATAAGAGAATTCTGTAATATTAACAGAGAGAAAAACAAATTCTAATTGTCATTAGTATATCATTTCATGCAAAAACTATTTTTGAAAGTCTTATAAATAAGTCCATCACATCCAACTTTAAACATGACAAAATTCCCTTTTCTGAGTTCTGAAATGAACTTTCTATATTCATTTAGCGTTTGTTGTACAGTTTCCTCTTTCTAATTCTGGAATAACCAGTCAATTTACTTCAGAATAAAATTACTCTCTCTTTTTAACACACACACACGCAACATACCTTGCCTTCAAGGTTGCACTTCTGCAACTGTTACTCCTAGCAGGACTCACTAACTGAGTATGTTAATTTGTACTACAACAACTTCTATTCCATGGAGAAAACTAGAAAGTTGGTAATTGTGAGATGTTTGTCATACATCAGCATTTTGGGGGTATAACAGCAGATTTTATAAACATATATATTAAAATTCCACTAAATGAGGATTATAAACATACCTAATGGAGTTACTGTGGGGATTCAGAAATAGAAACTACAAAGAGTACTTCAAACTCTCTGGAATGTAAGAAACACTCAAAAAATGGCAGGCAGACCCAAGCTAAGCTACATCCCCAACAGCTATCCTCTACATCATCCTTTATAGCAGAAACTTAAATTTTTCCATGTATTTGGAGTGGTAATACATGTCTCTGGTCATTAATCATGATTGAGACACCCAATTGCAGTAGTGTAATGCTTTATGATGTTAAATGATTTAGGATGACTGTAGACCCAGTTTTGACTCATAAAATATAAGTCTGCTCTTGGCCTACTGGTAAATAATTTTTCTATAATAAAAGCAAAGCCCATGAGGAAAATGTTGCCCTTCTATCTGCCTTTGGATAAATTCTGTAGACTGTGATGATTAATTATTTTTGATTTCTCTGGGAGCAAGTTTGAGGATGAAAGTCAGGATCCTGGAGTTTCAAGAAAGATAAAAGTCCCCTAGTTTTTGCAAAGATGAACTTGTAGAGCCTTCTGCAACTGATTTGCCAGTGGAAATTTTTAAGTAAGATAATAAACGTTATTATTGTTTAAGCCAGTTTTAATCTAGCATTTTGTTATGCGGTCAAAGGCAATTTAACTTAACAACATGGAGAATGTGATACTAACTAGTGGCTGAATGTGTGCCTCCAGATACAAAAGTTACAAGACTGGGTAGTTGCCAAGGGCCAAGAAGCTACCCCATGCCTAGAACTTGGCAAATGATGGGGCCATGATGACATCCTTTAGAATCTGTCTTGGAACCTGCTGTGAATGGTCCATCCATAACCTTTATTCTGGAACTTTGTGCATTCACTAATGTAAATCTTGGAAACTCGCTTACATCTTACACTAATAATTTAGAAAGAACGCCTTTTTCTAAGCCACCTTCAGAAAAGACTGCATACATTTTCTATTTTGTCCCTAAAATTTAGAGCTCTTGAAATTTTGGAGTAATATAGAGACAATTGTATTCAGGTCATGCAAAGGGAAGCTGTTTAATTCCCTGGGCCTTAGAGATATGTATGGTACACAGAAAAGATACATATATATGTGTGTGTGTGTGTGTGTGTGTGTGTGTGTGTGTGTGTGTGTGTGTATTTTTTTTTAAAGAAAACAACAGCAACAACAACAAAAGACCCAGAGTTTTGGGTCCTCCCTCAAATCATCATCTTGACAATGATTCTCAACCCCACATGTTAAGGCAAAACAAAATACATTATTTTGTCAAGCATTATAGGATAAAATTTATTGCTAGCTTGTAATATTGTTTTTAATAATTTCCCATGTCTGTTTTCTGGTATGTCTACAAGGTAACCGTAGTGCTACATGGCTACAAGTGTCTAGTTTGACCATGCCTTTGTTTGTTCCAGACAATACTGGTTGAAATTATATAGCAATTAAAAATATACATTTTATTCTCAACAAAGTACCAGTTGGGGCAACTCATGTATCATCACTGTGAAGGAACATATTAACAGTAGGATGTTAACCTCTTTCCTGGGAGG
>NW_012109141.1:6194150-6220041 GCF_000951045.1 Mandrillus leucophaeus
GCGGCCGCCATGTTCTCTGTGTGTCTTTGTCTTTTGTGTGTTCTTTCATTCTCCACCACCCCCGGCACGGACCCCAACATTAACCCATGACATCTATTTTGTACTTAACATTTTATATTATATGATCTCTAGGAATGGATAGCAAAAGGTGCCTTCTGGTGAAATGTCTGCGATATGCCACTGGCAAAAGTCTTCAATTTTGTTTACTATCTATAGTTGCCTAAAATAACATACTGCTCTTAGGCAAGCAAGATAGGCAGGGCTTTGACCTGACTGTGAGAGAAACAGCTGAGAATTTAATTTGAAAAAGTGCTATTTGGCAGTGATTTGACTGCCCTTGGTGTTGAACAGTCCCAAGTAGAATTTCTGATTTCAGTACGTGTTAAGCATTATGGGGTACCGCCCTAAGAAGTATGAGGGAAAAGGTAAGTAGCACTATGAAGAATGGTGCCTCTGTCTTCTCATGGTCACCATGAGGAAACCTTGTCATCTGAAATAAGAGGTTTGGTTCACATGTAATCTTCCTCAGTCGCCAGCTATCTATGTCTGGCAGCAGGTTCACAGTCTACTGCACAAGGTGTGAGCTGTAGACAAAACATGCTTGATGTATCATTTCTTTCAAATGATATGTTTTACTTGAGTTGAATTCCTTTTCTCTTTAACTGCACATATATTCAAATATTTTGGAAACTAAAGTTACTTTCATTCTCATTCTGATGTCAGCAAACCGTTTTTGTAAGGAGCAGATAGTAAATATTTTTGGCATTGTGGCCATGTGGTCTCTTGCAGCTCCTCCACTCTTCCACTGTAGAACAGATGCATCCTTAGAGGATACAAAACAAAAACAAGTCGGCATCACTGTGTTTCAATAAAACTTTATTCATAAAACAGAACCAAGTACTGTTTGCCAAATGAATTGTTTGCCAAACGAATGGTTTCTCAAACTCTATGCACACTGACAACGGATGTTTCATAATAAGAACTCAGTGTATTTTTGTGCTTTTTTTTTTTTTTTTTTGAGACAAAGTCTTGCTCTGTTGCCTAGGCGGGAGTGCAGTGGCATGATCTTGGCTCACTACAACCTCCGCCTCCCAGGTTCAAGCAATTCTCCTGCCTCAGCCTCCCAAATAGCTGGGATTACAGGCATGTGCCACCATGCCCGGCTAATTTTTTTTTTTTTTTTTTTGTATTTGTGCATTTTTAGTAGAGATAGAGTTTCACCATGTTTACCAGACTGGTCTTGAACTCCTAACCTCAGGTGATCCACTCCCCCCCAACATCCCAAAGTGCTAGGATTATAGGTGTGAACCACTGCACCTGGCCTTTTGTGCTTATTATTATTATCATTATTTTGTCTAGCCTGCCTTCAAAACAAGTATGAAATAGCTGTATTTTGACCAATAAGTGAAATAGTTGTTTGACTGTTTTACTCAACTGATAATCAGTGATAAGAAGAGAGTCAGTGTAATTCTCCAAAACTTCATGCTTACTCCAGAAAAAGTGAGTAGATAAGTTACACTATGTCAATTGAAGGGCCACCTGTAATTTCCTGAAATTCCACTTTTGGTAACTAATCACTTGGTATCTTGAAGGCTTTCCTGTTTTCAAGCTTTCTTTCAAGTGTTAGCTCTGAAGGAAGCAATTTCAAGCAGTTAGAAAATGACCACAAACAGTAACTCTCTGACACTAGAGTTCATGAGAATATAGGAGAAAATTTAGTAGGCCACCAAGAATAAAAAAACTTTTTTTTTTTAACCTAATTCGAATTGTGCTTGACTTCTGATCCTTTTGCTTCAAAAGGGAATACTTAACTGTATTGTAGAATCGTATAATAACAGCATTTTAATTCTGGAAGGGAAATTAAATATAAGCTAGTCCAACCTCTGCATTTAAAAAATGACAAAGCAGCTCTAAAAATTCAAATGCATTGCTATCCAATCTAAATGGAAGAATCTTTCTGTGTTTATTACTGCTCATGCATAGCCAAAAATGCTCCTTAGAAAGTACATTTGTGCTCTAAGGAGTGACCCAAATTGCTTTTTACAGAGTGGCAACTGGGGACCAGGATAAAACTGAAAATCTATCTTTCTAGTAAGATAGTATTTCACTTATTAGGATAGGATTATTTTGACAGTACAGTGAGACTGGATTTGGTTGGTTCACAGGACAGAAGGATGAGCTATAACATGCCTGTTTTAGGATTTAATTATCAAATCAATTTTTTAAAAGGGAATAATGCAACACTTTTACTTTGGGAATTAAGCTTAAGATGAAAGACAGAAATAAAAGAACTTTAGTTCTTGTAATTTAGCAGTATTTCATGCTACTTATTTTACATTTAAGTTTCTGGCTTTCTGCATATTTAGAGACATGAGGCAGCATTATCATAACTACAAAGGGCCATCAAAAGGCATGAAATCAATTGTGGGGCAGTCAGGATGACAGCGAAGAAGCAGAGCATTGGACTCAACTTTATCCCCTGAGTGACAGAATCTTACAAAATAAGCTTGGAGCTTACCAGCAAGTGAGACCTGCTAATCCATTAGGAACTCTTATACCTGGGCAATTCCAAGATAGCAGTAGCAATCAGAAAGAGGTGCACTAAAAATGCTAGGCAAGTCAGATAACATGTGCACAGATCTGCCAAAGCTACAGAACCTTTAAAAGACATATAGTTAGAAAATATATGAAAACAAAAGCTTAGGAAGTAGATGATTCTAAACACTAAACCCCCTTCATAAAAATTTGACCACCTTGTGTTGGTTAGTGTTTCAGTTTCATAGTTAGTGTGAGGTTAATGAACATGTAAGTGAAAAAGTGAAATCTGCTGGACCTGGTTAATTCTAGCTTTATCTGTTGTGTCCATTCACCCATGGACACTTCTACCTATGCTGCCCTGTTGCACCCAACATGACTCCTCCAGTCTCAGCCACAAACCGCACTCCTAATTCAAAGGCAGTAACCCATGATTTCTGGTCTTTCTAAAAAGGATGACCTAGGCCAATATAATTACTATTTGGGGAATTAGAAAAATTGAACAAGTTGACTACTCAGTATTGGCCAATTGAGTTCCTAGCCATATGCAAACTTGGGTGATGAAGAAGTGTATGGTATCCTTAGTTATGACTGAAGTGTTTTTCCATGTATTAGGTGCTTTTATTCTTCAATACTTTCATTCTATCATATTTCACAAACCTTTTCAATTTCTCCGTTTGGCTTTATAGTTACCGAATTCCAAACCAGTACCGACATCAAATATATGGTAATAGTTCATAATGTTATTTTAAGATATACAAAATATAAGAAATAGAAGTTGCAGTAAATTCTGATACAGGAGATAGAAATTATTTAGACAGATAATGAGGGTAAAAGCTCAGTAAAGCTTCCTTTCTAACAAAAAGCAGCCCAAGAAATCATCTTTTCTAACAAACAGCAGCCTGAAAAATCGAGCCGCAAACATAGATAAGCGAGCTGGAAGTCAGAATGCTTGAATGCCGGCAGCTGTGCCAACAGAAAAAGGCTACCTGGGGTCCAGGCATATCTAACATGGAGGCTCCATCTTCTCTTTTGTTTTTTACCACGTGTACCGTAAAGAAACAGGCAAGATGGTACAGTCCGGGTAGAGAACCCATCTCCATAATAAAAATTAGGATGGGGGCAGCCAGCTTTTTGCGCCCTATGCAAATGGCACACCTAGTCCTAATCAGTTTTTCGCACCTTATGCAAATGGCACACCTGGTCTGACCAATTTGTCCCGCTCTATGTAAATTAGGCACCACCTCCTCAAGTTCATCTATAAAACCCCCTGAGGTTTACCTTGAAAGCAGAAACCTCTACAGAGAGAGCTATTCTCTTTCTTTCGCCTATTAAACTTCTGCTCTTAAGCTTACTCTTCGTGTGTCCACATCGTAGTTTTCCGCGGCCATGAGACTACGAATCTCAGGTATTTACCTCAGACAATGACAGAGTTCAGTTCCAAATGTAAAAAGGAAGATTTTTTTTCAAGTAACCTGTTCTCACCATTCTACCAAATCTGCTATAACACAGGTAATAAATCAAGACAGATGTTTCAGAGTGAAGAGAAAGATCTCTATTATATCACCTTTCCAGCTCTACAACCAGAAATCTGATAGTTTCAGATCGCCCAAAAATATGACTGGGCCTTTTGCTTGTGGAAAGATTTACTATTTGTTTAAAAATATTGCATCTGAGTTTTTCTCCATTTTATCTTCCCTTTGGTGTCCATCAGAAGTGATCGGAAAATAAAGTTATGATCTTATTATAGGGTCAATCATCTTGGGCTTCTCTTTTTCTAACACACAGTGTGATTATTTTTGCCATCCCCTAGGTTTTATATCTCATGCAGGTTGCTGATGTGGAGTTTGGGCTTAGATAAAGTGGAGAATTCACTAGAGCTACAGAGTGCTTGGTAAACTATTCTATTCTCCACCCACACTTTTCCTGCATGAACTTTGTCATGATATTTTTCACATTAAACTCAAGATTCTTACTCTTATCGAAACCGTAAGTTGTATACTTCAACCCAGCTAGACCAAAAGTTTGAATGTGGGGTAGCATAACTCAGGGTAACTCGAAAGAAAGTCATTTGGGAGCTCTATTTTCTTCTTTACAAGTCTTGTATTGGAGAGTTGAAGGAATATGGAGTTAAACCATATTTAGACATTCCTTAGAAAATATCTCTAACAGTGTCCCTGGTCCCACCATGAGTCCTAACACTTGCCAATTCTATTAGTTTATTTAAAATATTTTTACTGAATATATGACAGTCCCAACTGACATTAATTAGATTCCATGGGTGATTCCTAGAGTGATGATTGTGTTAACATTTCCTGTAAAAGTCACTCAGGACATCTGTATATTGGAGACTGACATATGATTTGACAGTAATTTTAACATTCAGTTTTTTCTCCAGGATTGAAGGAGATCACTGTGCCTTTCAGTGGAACACCAGAATAATTAGTTACCTCGTATTTAGGGGACATGCTGAAAGAAAACTATATAACTTTGATTCCAAAGGATCATATTCAATGCTTGAAATGCTCATATTACAAATAATCTCAGGAAGCTGAGTATGGCTGAGGTCAATACTGATTCAGTTACCCTTTCATGGTCACTCTGGGTAGGTGCTCATGGATAAGAAGGTGGGCAAAGTCTTATTTCTTTAAATTTCTACCCTTCTTTCTCTCTTGCACATGTAACTACATTTACCTCAGTTGAACATGCACAGAATATAATAATTTCACTGCATAAACAACATGGATAGCACTATTTAAAAAATCTGTGAGGAAAAGTAAGGAAACTTAGGATGCAGTCTTTGCTTTTTGGAGACAAAAATGTATATAAACATAAAGTAAGGAACCAAGATTACAAAATATCTTGTAATTAATTTATGCAAGACAAACATAATACATAAAATAGATTCAACATAGCTTCAAAAAAGGATGTTTCCAGGTGTCAAGGAAATATCTGTGATTATATTGGGCTTTGCTTTGAAGAGGTCACAGAAAAGATGAAAACACTTCTCAGCCATTTACGGTCATACATTGGCACTACTTGTCTATTAAATTCTACTCCCTGCTAATATCTAGGTCAATGTATTTGTCTACATTTGAAATTCTGATTAATTTTCTTTGGCACATGGACTAGCCGTTTTTATCATGCTCAGCTCCTTCCAGCCTGTGAGAGTTATATCCTAACTCAGGAACTGATGTCCAGCACCAAACAGGTTCTTAGCCCTACTCCCCAATTGATCTATCCACTCCATCATGGAATAGCTTCTCAGTAGGTAGAAGATAGTCAGGATCTTGAGCGACAGGATGGCATATTTTGATAAGAGAACCTGAAGACAGATCACCTGCGTTTGAATCAACTCCCCAACACACATTAGTTATGCAACTTAACTTTATTGATAAATTACTTAGACTCTGTATCCCTTAGTTACCTTACCTGTAAATAAGCATAATAATAAAACCTGCCTTATATAAGTGAAGTGCCATTTAATGAGGTGCTCTTCATAAAATACTGCTAAATATCTTGGCACTCCCTTTTAAATGTTGACTGATTTATGTTATTTTCTAAGTAACTAAAATATTGATCTCTGCTTAAAATGATATCATCTGCTAATGATAGATAAAACACACAGAGGTATTTTACATCATAGCTTAATATTTCATATGCCATTTATTTATTTCATTAAACATTCTTTGTTAAAATGTATGCTTATGGTATTAGTCTGTTCTTGCATTGCTATAAGGAGATACCTGCATACCTGAGACTGAGTTTAAATAAAGAAAAGAGTTTTAATTGGCTCACAGTTCTGCAGGCTGTACAGGAAACATGGCTGGGGAGGCCTCAGGAAACTTCCAATCATGGTGGAAGGCAAAGGGGAAGCAGGCATGACTTCACATGGCCAGAGCGAAGGAAGATAGAGAGGCGAGAGGTGCCTCACACTTTTAGAACAGATCTCACCGTAACTCACTCAGTATCAAGAGAATGGCACCAAAGGGAAAAGCCATCCCCGTGATCCAATCACCCCCAACCAGGCCGCGTCTCCAGCACTGGGAATAACAGTGGGACACAAGCTTCGTGTGGAGACATAGATCCAAACTATGTCACTTATGTATTGACTAGTTTTTTCCTTTTGCTGTAAATAAGATGCTCAGTTAACTTTCCGATGGAATCCTTTTCATTCCTGAAGAACATGTATCAGGTATTTGCTGTTTCAAACAGCCTCCCCTAAAGTCTCTCCTGCTTGGTGAACTATTCTATTCTCCACCTACACTTTCTTGGATGAACTTGGTCATGGTATTTTCCCATCAAACTGAAATGATCTGTTTGGCAAGTTGTAAGTAGACTGAGAGAATCTCCAGGGAAAGGTGATCTGGTTTTCTCCTTTCTATCCTCACAACTTTTGCAGCGTCTGGCATGTAAAGGACAATGAATTAATGCTTGCTGAACTGAACTCGACCTTTGCTATAATCACCAAAATTACAGATAGTATTAAGAGAGCTTGCAAGATCAAGGTCTGCACATACAAAGGCATGTTTGTTATCACAGAAAATGCTTTTTAAAGAAATCAATGGAGAAATCTCGCAAGAGAATTGAGCCAGGAACAAAATAACCTTGGCATATATATCTTACTATAAAATTACATTCCACCTACAGTGAAGCAAGAGGACAGATTTTCTCAAGAATGGCTCATAGAATATTCAGTTCTCCTATACAAATCATCCTCCAAAGAGTTTGTATCTTTTTAGGAATCGTGATTTTGGGACTTCTTTCAGTGTTAGTTATGATATAAAATAGCTCCCCCTCACAACCACACTATAAAATGCTCAGTCTTTTTGTTCAGGTAATTAATGTTTAATTCTAATCACAGTCATTATAATTAAAATTGATGAGAAAAAATATACAAAAGATAGCATCTGAACATTTTAATATTATGTGCTAAACATTAGATAAAGGTAATAAGAGCATGAAAAGCTGTTTAACAATGTAATTAGATGACAAAGGATTTCAATTATCTTAAAGGAAAAAATAGAACTTTTTTTTCTTTTACAATTGCTTGTAGCACATGTCAAAAAGCAGAAAAGAGGAATGATTTAGAAAAAGACACTTACAAGTGTCTCTTTTCAATTAAACGTCCATCACCAATCTTCCAGTGGCTGCAAAGGTTTGTGTTAGATATGAAATTAGGAATGACTTTTACTCTGTAAATACCTGACAGAAGCTTATAACTTGAGCCAAAATTCATGGATGGTCACTCAGAAATGCATTTGTCAAGATTATAAATTAAAAATCTTACAGGAAGTCTTATGCTGACTTTTATGGTTTCTCTAAGATCTTGCTTATGAAGATCAACTGAATCATTTTACCCTACATACTATAAAATTTCCTTAAAATCTGTGAAATTGTTATTTTTTATAATCAGTTTAATAAAGTATACTTAAAAATGAATATAGTTATAATTATATTTAGGCCAGGCACAGTGGCTCACGCCTGTAACCCCAGCACTTTAGGAGGCCAAGGCGGGGGATCACTTGAGGTCAGGAGTTCAAGATCAACCTGGCCAACATGGTGAAACCTCGTCTCTACTAAAATAAAAATTAAATTTTTTTGATTGGCTATTACTTTATTAAAGTGAATACATTCCTGCTCAATTTTCACGAAAGATTTTAATAGCTAGAACGTTCCAGTGTTCATAAGGTTAGAAAACCAAAGGGAACCCTGAATTAAGAACATGTTACTTTTTTTTTAGTTTGTATTATACATTTCCTTTTGAAGTCAGAATAAATTACCCTTCATAAAATTTTGGGGTCCTGACTGCAGAATTAGATGCGAATGCGATTTATTAGAGTCATAATTTGCTTAGTTTTTTATTGTTAGCCTATTAAATTATCCCATGTTAGTTGCATCAAACTAAAATGAATGCATTGTAACCTTTTTTTTTTTTTTTTTTTTTGAGACGGGTTTTGCTCTGTCATCCAGGCGATTCTCCTGCCTCAGACTCCCAAATAGCTGGGGTTACAGGTGAGCACAACCATGTCCAGATAATTTTTGCATTTTTTGTAGAGACAGGGTTTCGCCATGTTGGCCATGCTGATCTCAAACTCCTGACCTCAGGTGATCCCTCAGGCCTCCTAAAGTGTTGGGATTACAAGTGTGAGTCACCATACTCGGCCAGAATGAATCATAACCTCTAAGTGGTGTTTGATCTTCTGGCTTTGTAAAGGGGCTGAGATCGTCCTGGGGAGTTGTGAACTACAGTCTCAAGAGGTCTGGGCTGATACAGGAAACTATTCTGGAAATGTGTTCAATTCCCAGGATTTTGTGTCAATGGCTAACGGGGGCTCCAATTTACTCAGTGATCTGTAGAACTTTGAATAATAAACCATCACAATAGCCATCTCCTGGGTATTACTCCTGGGAGTACACAGTCTCCAGGTGAGAATGACCTCATTATAAACTACCGTCATGCTCTGTTATTGAAATAAACCCCAGTATCTTAGGGAGACACAGGCTAGGATTCAAAAGCTGAAAACTAAATATAATTTAGTTCACCTCATTTAACTGCACCACCATTGGAATGAATCTTGATTCATCCACCCTGGCTGAAAAGGGGCATCCCACATGACTCATTGGAGCAATGGCAGGTGTACGGGGAGCCCTCATTCTCTTTCCTGCTGCCTAATTTCTCATCTGTCATGCAGCATTTTGGGAGGCTGCAAACTAATACATCATTAATTATAGTCAGCAAAACAGAAGCTGGAAGAAGGTTTTGTCCTGCTGGCCAAAGAATTGCCTCTTAGAGAGCAACCTGTCTTTTTCTTCTCTCTTTGGTCAAATTTAAGACCCCATGTCACAATAAGTGTTTTATAACTTGCTGACTCTGTGAGTGTTCTGTAAAACCTAAATGCCTCTCAAACTTTCAGAAATCTTTTTCACATGTAGAGGTCTAACTTTTTTGGAGTGTGGCTGTGTTGAGGGTTCAGCCATAGAACCACTGATGGCAAAGCATTTGGACTTATTCTCTACTGTGTAGACACGGTCACATGGGAGGTTCTGGGGGAGGAACACTGAAGAAGGTGGAGGCAGTGTGTTCCCCACACAGCTGTCTCTAAGCGGTTCTCTTAACAGCCAGTAGTTATTGGGAATAAACGAACTGGCTTCTAAGAATCAAAAGACATGGAGACCTTGTCTATAAACAGTTTCTAAACACCTCCTAAAATTTTGCATATGGCATAAAGTACACACATCCTTCTGAAGTGAATGAAATATGGCTGGTTCTGGGTTCATGGTTGAGGGGTGGGGGGATTACAGTGAGAGACACCTTCGGTCTGCTTTTCCTGGTACCCTGAAGATGGGCCAAATCCCTGTTCAATCAGGCCTTGATAAAAATACATCCCCTCCAAAGCAAGACGATGACTTGTGCTACCTACTGTCAGATTAAAAGGCTCGTTATCTCTGTGTTAAAATATCAACAGAGAATCTTAAATATATTCTTAAGTAAGAAAGAGTTAAAATTTCAGTACTGTGGATTCCCGGAAGTGAGACTTGCAATGAAATATTAGCAGGCACAGATCTTAAAAAAGAAATATTAAAAACAAAAATAACAACAAAAAAAGGAAAAACAGAGAAGGGAGTAAAGTGAGAGTCCTAAATAGAAAATCCAAGGTGAAGAAAATGAGAGGAAAAACTGATGGTTAGAAACTACTGTTAGCAAAAGAAAATAAAAACACTTTTTTGCCTGGGTTTGCTGGTTAGACAGGATTACATTGATCTCTGTTAGATGTTTTACAGTCATAAAACTATAAATTCAGCTTAGGCCACGTGCAGTTGATCATACCTGTAATCCTAGCACTTTGGGAGGCCAAGGCGGGTGGATCACCTGAGGTCGGGAGTTCAAGACCAGCCTCGCTAACATGGTGAAACCCTGTCTCTACTAAAAATACAAAAATTAGCCAGGCATGGTGGTGGCCTCCTATAATCCCAGCTACTCGGGAGGCTGTGTCAGGGGAATCACTGGAAGCTGGGGGCGGAGGTTGCCGTGAGCCGAGATCATGCCACTTCACTCCAGCCTGGGTGAAAGAGTGAAACTCCATCTCAAAAAATAGATAAAATAAAATAAAATAAATTCAGCTTAATAGCAAAATAGCTTTTGTTTGCGTAGCTCTTTAAAAAAGAAGACTAATATTGTTGGTTTAAGAAAAACAGCTGTATTTTCTGAGTTACTGCCAAAATACCCATATATTTCAGGCTCTTACTTGAGTGATGAACACCTGATATTCACAGGCTACAAAAATAGTTAACAGAGAATCAACTTGAAATGGGAACTAGCTTTGTTTAATATCTCAGTTTCATGAGCAATCTGGTATAATTGTTTAAAATAAATAAGTTAGGTGAATGTAAATGGTATAAATGTGTATAAATGAACTTTTCATGTAATTTCAGATGTTAAAACTCTGTTATTTTGAATTAAATAATAAATGTTCATAAACTGGATTTTTCCAAATAAGATAAAAGAATAACTATTAATTTCTGATAAAAAAGAAAAGAAAAGAAAAGAAAACGAGAGGAGAGAGTAAACCAGCTGAAGAACAGACAGAACCAAAACAAGATGGCTGTTCGCATCATAGACCGGAATGAGCATTTATTATTAGAGCAAGAACATTAAATTATATCAATCCAAGCACTGGAATGAAGATTAAAAGTTGTTCAATGCTGAGACAAACCATACAAGTGTGGTGGACGGCTCCGAAGGGGCACTTGGAGCCTCTCCAACTGCTGTGCCAGAGGAGGGATTCAGGGCTGATAATGACCTGCTACTGTGGCGTGCAGCAGAATGCGAGCATCGCGATACATTTAAATGGAAAAACCTCTGGGCTACTGCAGATGTGGGGGCAGGTGGTGTGTTAAAGTTGCAATAGAGAAAGTTTTGAGCTGGTCACGTTTCTGTGTAATGAGAGAATCTGTCTTTAGATTGTACTGTAAATAAGAAGCTACCCTTTCCTCAAGGTAATTCCACCTCAGTCTGCAGAAAGAGCGGAATTTAAATCTCCCCACATCTGCAGCCAAGAAGGCTGCCAGCTATGTATGTATAAATACAAAGTTACACGTCCAACCTGAAAAGAGTAGAGTTGTAACTACAGCAATAAATACAGAAAGAAGCCAGTGGTTAGTACAGCTCACTTACAGCTCTGCACCCTTAGCTATACTGTGGTATGTGGACTAAGCACAAAAGCAGAACTCAAGAGTACGAGCACCAAAAGAATCAGGTGTCAGCCAATCCAGAGTCTAGAAAGCAGAACTTTAGACAAACTGAGAAGAAAGCCACTCGTGACCCTGTCAGAAGAGAGATAGGTCTCCTGGGTGTTACTCCCAGGAGTACCCAGTCCCCAGGTGAGAATGACCTCATTAAAAACTACCGTCATGCTATGAGATTTCACATGTTCCTCTGCGAGGAAGAGCTAGACATTCACATCAGAGCTCCCCTCTATAGCCTACATATTTGAGAGGCATCCTATACCCCAGCAGGATAGCTGCACTGGTTGCTCAAATATTTACTGATTGGTGAATAGCTGTTGTCCTGACCCACCTAGCACCACCAGCTTCCCTTGCTGCACCAATCCCTTCTCTTGTACCAACTTCTAGCTGGTTACTGTTCTAATTTGTCATTTTCTATTTCAGTCAGACTCATATATATGATATATGAGATCTATCTGGCCGTGTGCAGTGGCTCACGCCTGTATTCCCAGCACTTTGGGAGGCCGAGGCGGGCGGATCACGAGGTCACGAGATTGAGACCAGCCTGACCAACATGGTGAAACCATGTTGTCTCTACTAAAAATACAAAAATTAGCCAGGCGTGGTGGCGGGCACCTGTAATCCCAGCTACTCAGGAAGCTGAGGCAGGAGAATTGCTTGAACCCAGGGAGTGGAGGTTGCAGTGAGCCGAGATCACCCCACTGCACTCCAGCCTGGTGACGGAGCGAGATTCCGTCTCAAAAAAACAAAACAAAACAAAACTCCCTGCCTAGCATTTCTACTCTTGGTTTTCTCTGGGGACTTTGGAGGGACACCTGTCTGTTCTCCACCTTTCTCCCCCATTCAGCCTGGCAGCCCCTCATGTGCACTTCCATGGACCACCATGAAACTCACCAAGATACTAACAGGGCTCCTGTGGAACAGCCCCCATCATCGTTCGCCCACCAGGCCCCTTGTAGCCCTGAAAGGACTTCACTGGCAGAGTCAAGGCCCTTGGCAGGGCTGGTGGAAGCTCGCTGAGCAGAAGATCGTCATTACCTGTTGTTAAGTATTTTCAATACAATTCCTGTTGTGTCTGCTGTCACAGTAACTTAAATATGCCGTCCTCAATCAGATCGCAGAGAAGTATTTGACTGTTGTAACTAAGAGTGCTAGCTTGGAATCAGATTTTCTGTTTTTAATTTAGATTTGCTAACTGTAGCTGTACATCCTCAGTCTGGTTACTTCGCTTTTTAAATCATCACATTCTTCACTCATAATATAGGAAATGGTTATGTAATTTTGGAAGGAGTGAATGTGATAATCACATGAAGTGATGAGCAGAGGTACTGGAGGGTATAGTATGGGCTAAGTTCTTGTTGTTGTTGACTTGGCCGCATGACTATTGCTAATATTTCTGAGGACCTCACATACTGTGTGAAGGGGCTCTGACCCTACCCAGCCAGTGCCCACAGTTTTGCCCAAGTGTAACATGCAGGCAAGGCCAGGAGTCTATATTAACGTTCGACACTAACAAAGTCCCTTCTGCGTGCATGAAGGTTCTATTTCTGGGGTTTCTCGCAGGTTATTTCTTGGGCTATACCTTTAGACCCTTTAACCCATCCAGATTATTGTTGCTATCCACCGTGACAATGCTGCCTGGGATTTGAAGGATTTCCATTGTGTCAGTGATCAATTCTTCCACTGAAGTGTTTTGGGAAAATGTTGTTTCAAGAAAAGCTTTTTGTTTGCCAAGAATGCCTTGATTCTGTCCTGTCTTGTTGATGTGCTATAGATTACTACTGGTTTTACTTGCCATTTTCATTGGAGGACCTTTTCTGTCTTGATTAAGATAAACGTATCCTCTCTCCTCCAATTTCTGCCCTGTATTTGGCCATCACCACCACCCACAGAGCCAGGCCAGCCTACAACTGACCATAAATCCTTGTGTTAAGCCAAACTCCATGCTTTCATTCATCTGGCACAGAAGGCGACCTCTTTGTGGAATAGTGTAAGGATAGTCTTAGAAATGTAAGTCTCAAAGGATCTGCCCTCAACTCCACTTTTTCAAACCAATATTACAGGATATTTTTGAGTGAGAAGAGTATATCAGAGGTAATATAATCTAACTATTTTCTACCCATTGAAGTATTTCTTTAATTAATATCTGTAAACCTTGGTCATTAGGCCTCTTCTTAAAAATGTCTAATAATATCTCACTATTATATATACACACACACATATATATATTCACCCTAATAGCAGAATGCTTTTCTTAAATTAAAGTCTAACCTTTAGTAATTTGAACTCATACAAATGAGATCTTAGTGTAGCCTCTGTCCCAAATCATCTCCCTAATATAGGTAACCAGGCTTTATCATTCTAGCTTGCATCTTCTCTTTTTAAGAAAAGTTTATTTGAACTCGTGTAGATGCTGAAAACAGGCCAATATGGGACCATCAGAAATATTCAAGTCAGAGTTCCTGCCCTCCAGAGGTTAATGATCCACTATGAAAGGCAGACAGACACAGAAGCGAACAGCTCAGATTACCATGTGGGAAGGACTGTGCTGAATGAAATGACGGTGTGCAGTGACTCTGTAGAATCCGGACGCCACTTAGCCCTGACTAATCACGAAGGGTTCGTGAAGAAGTGAGGTCTCTGGAGAGTCACAGAGGAGTCACAGTGAGGCAGGTGAAGGAGAGAGATATAGAGAGCGGGGAATTTAGAGGGTACCACATGAACAAATGTGCAGAGAGAGCAGCAACACAAAGACTCTAGATCTGAACAAGCCCTTCTGAGGGGCCAGGACAGGAAGTCACAGGTAGACATTTTGTTCTGGGTCTCATTCTCTTACAGTCAGGTTTCTCTACCGCATAGCCACATGGTGCCACATCTCCTCATACAGCACTGAAAACTCTATGTTCCCTGTCCAATAGAAGTCATTGTCATCCCTAATGTTACTCTTCCTTCTCTATTTCCATCTTAATTGATGCCACCACCATCATGATTAAAATAGTTTGGAGAGTTGGAAGAGCAGGCTCAGCAACTTCTATTTGACTGGTTACAAATGAGTTATTTAACTTCTTGGAGCTTTAAAACCTCATTTGTAAAATGGGTATAAATAAAAGTACCCACTTCCTTGAATTACTGGAAGTATGAAATGAACATTCTATGAGTAGGGTCGTACAGTGCCTTACCCATAAGTTCAATAAATCAAATTGTTAGTATTATTTGTATTAATAATAACATTAATAAAGTTATTAATATTAATAAAACTGTTATTTAATGATTTATTCTAGTTGAAACCTGGACATAAACAGAAACTTTTGCTTTTTCTTCATTGACCTCTGGTTACCCATAAGAATGCGTTAGTTTACAAATGCCCCGTTTCTGATTTTTTTTTATTACCATGATGAGTTTTTCTCTAAAATACACACACATAATTCTGTCACTTTGGGCCGGTATGGGCTCTTTAGATACAGTTTCCTTAAAGGACACACTAAGGCAGGGTGTATTAATCCATAAGACTGTTTTATGAACACTTTCCACTTTATGCTTACACCTAAGACAATGTATGATTCAAACTATTAAAATGCCACCAATAGGAGAAACAAATAGAGAGAGGCACTCTTGAGAAGGTGCACATTCTTTAGGGTAAAATTTTCCCCTGACAAAAGCTTTTAACAGTGTTTTAAAAATCAGACTTCAGGATGGGGGCGGTGACTTACGCCTGTAATCCCAGCACTTTGGGAGGCCGAGGCCTGTGGATCACTTGAGGCCAGGAGTTTGAGACCATTCTGGCCAAACAAGGTGAAACCACATCTCTATTAAAACTACAAAAAAGAGCCAGGCATGGTGGCCTGTGCCTGTAGTCCCAGCTGCTGGGGAGGCTGAGGCAGGAGAATCGCTCGAACCAGGGAGATGGATGTTGCATTGAGCTGAGATAGCACCACTGCACTCCAGCCTGGGCGACAGAGTGAGCTGTCATCAAAAATAAATAAATAAATAAATAAATAAATAAATAAATAAAAATAATAATAATAAAATAAAAAATTTAGACTTCAGCACAGATCTTTCCTCTGGGAGTGCTCCTTTGCATCATTCCCCATTTGAAAGCATACTTCCTGTGGTGCGATCAACCTTGGATACAACTGACTGGCCACAGCCTGCTTAAATCTCCTCTACAGCTCTTGGCTGCCTATTAGATGGTGTGAAAGTTCCAGGGCCTGGCACACGTGAACGTATTTCATGACCTCTCAACCAAGCCCCTCCTACATGTTCAGACTTGTTTCCTGAGGAACTTAGCTTTGCAGCAGGCTCAGCACGGGCTCTGCTCTTTCCCATCTCCCGCCTGATCCCCTGAGTGTGTAGCAACCGCCTTCACTCATTTCACAGCCCAGCCCCTACCCATCCAATAAGATTTGGCTGAGGACTTTGTGCAGAGTACGTTTCTCTCTAAACGTTTTACAGTCTTCTTTCTCTAAATTCCAGGGTGCATCTGCTATTGTGTCTTTCTCCACCTGTGTCCTGGAGATAAATGTTGCAGTTATTGGTCACACTATTCCAGTCTCCATTTCACCAAGTAGTTATTTTTCTAATTTAGCCATAAGCATCTTTTTAAATAAATAGTAACACTTTTAACTCTTTGTCTATATTCCAACCCTGTCCAAGAACCTTTTCTCGAATAAGCGCAGAAAATAGACATTACTTGCCTTTCATGTTATTCCTCTTAGGCACAATTAGCCTTTTCATTTTCTTAGCAATTCTATCATTTTGCAGATAAGTCCTTTATGTTACTGGTTTAAAATTATATCTTAACACGCTCAGCTTGTCCTTTAGAATGTGAGGCTATTCAAGGACAGAGGGCTTTTTGTTTATTTTTATCTCTCTAACTCCTAGTACAATGCCTAGAGGAATGGATGTTAGTTGAAATTTAAAATATAATAATAATAATAAAGCAAGTATAACTCTTTGCATGTATAGCTACATATTTCCTGAGTATCTCAGTCTGAAAGGAGAGATTAATACAGAGTCTTCGGGTCAATGTAACAATTCCATGCATGGCCAATCCCCCTATGATTCAAGATGAACTATGAATGGTCATGTTTTCTACTGAAAACTGCCTTACATTTAAATCTAGCCTAACATCTCCGTGCATAAAACTAAGCTTCTCAAAATGTCAGTACTGTGAGATAAGTATTCTGTTATCTTTAAACTGTGCTTAAAAATCTGGATGAAAGAATGCTGACAATTGACTAAAACATAATTAAAGTTCTCAGCAAATAGAAAATTTAAGAAAACTATCAGTTTTTTTCCCCCAGAAATAATTCCCTTGGTTGAACAAGCAATTCCTTTCAGTTCTCACTAAAGTTAATGTATTCTTGAGCTACCTTGCATGATTTAACGCTAAATAAACAATCACTACACGCAGAGTAAAGAGTGGGATGTAATTCTTCTAGGAGGTAATTTTGCCCTAGATGCTATGGGTCAAAAAAGGAGACCTTTCCACGTGTTTGATGAGGCTTAGTGAATTTTCTGGCTCCCCCTACCCCAACTCCTTGCTCAGCACCTCCTCTGCGTCCCTACCCTCCCTGCATTCTCATATCTGATACTTTAGTAAAGTCTAGTTGCAATGGGGAATACAATTGCCCTTTGCCATAAACAGGTGATATTTAATATGGGTATGTTGAAAGGGGATGATAGGGTTTGGCTGTGTCCCCAGGCAAATCTCATCTTGAATTGTAATAATCCCCACGTGTCAAGGGCAGGGCCAGGTGAAGTTAACTGAATCATGGGGGTGGGTGTTTTCCATGCTGTTCTCAGGGTAGGGCATAAGTCTCACGAGATCTGGTGGTTTTATAAACGTGAGTTCCCCTGCACAAGCTTGTTTGCCTGCTGGCATGTAAGACTTGCCTTGTTTTTCCTTTGCCTTCTGCCTCAGCCATGTGGCTTTGTGAGTTCATTAAATCTCTTTCCTTTTTATACTACCCAGTTTTGGGTATGTCTTCATTAGCAGTGTGAGAACAGACTAATACAGGGGAGAAGCGAAATAATTTAAATTTTTTTTTCACTTTAAGTATATGTAAAATCTTCTTCTTTCTCTTTCCTAGGAGAATTAGAGGCTATGATCATATTTGCTCACTTTTTAAAGAGGATGCAACATCCTAAGTTGTCACTAAATAATGGAAGCACTCAGCTCTCTCTGCAAAATTCAGTACTCTATCTCTATTAAGTACTTCTAACCTTATTCGCTCACCTCAAGTTTTCCTGGATTAGAAATTAGAACATTTGCCCCTGAAAAAGCTCAGTACTCTTAGAAACTTCTTATGTATATGCCAAGCTCTTATTTTAGTTCGCCAAGGTTCTTCTGCAGATGGTAGTAGGAGATACTAATACTTGGTTAAATCCATCTCAGCTAATTTGATAGAAAATGCATTATCCTTTTGAACGTAAATAACATATTAGGCTAGCAAAAGAGCACTGAAGGAAACCGAGAGGGCTAATGAGGTCAGAATTTGTGAAAACGAAACAGGACTTTGATAGTTATTTTTGGTTAAGAAGACGTTTTGGCCCTCTTCACCTAGTACTATGTTGATAGCAGCTGTCTTTTTCTGTTCAAAACAAGGCCAGGGGAAAAGAAACCAGTAAGTGCCCCTTTCAATTATCTCAGAGTAATGTCTGCTTGTGGGCAGTGGTTTGGTGCTCCTCCCAGGTCTGCTTGGCAGGGATAACCCAGAGGTTAAATGGTTTTGGACACAACACTCCGAAGCCTTGTGCCTTTGACGGAGTGGATTTTCCTTCTTATAAATCAGACAGGCTCCCATGAAGATTTTATAACAGTCCATTTCACCCCTGTGTGTGAGAGAAATGTTAGGTTCATTAATCTTTTTCTGTCTAAAAGATTTAAAGATAAGAGAAGCGCAAGGGTTCCACATGGGTGGTTTATAGGTAAATGTATGCGGTGAAATCTGGAATTATACACTTGCTTTTAATGTAAAATTCAGAAGCCATTAACAAACGCTAGCCTTAGCTTGATGTTAATACTTTTTCAATAAGAAGGAAGGGGAGGGAAAAAATATCTACACCTGAAAGACATCACCAGGAGTTAGAAAAATGGAAAGAAAAGAGGCATCACCTGCTCCCAGGAGTCTACATTGTATCCAAGGAGGAATTAGAAAAAAGTTAGATGTTTGATGCTATTAGGGAATTTGCATACTTGAAAAGAAAATGAGATGATAAAAATAATTAAACAGTGGCTACACATTTAAAATTATTAAGGCATGAAAAGGAAGAAAATGAAAGGTATTAGTGTAGGGGAATATAAAACATTCAAAAATCTCAATAAGGTAAAAAATATAGTTGCATTATGTGTATGGACTTGAAATATTTTCAACACTATAAAATTGCAAAAGCAAAATTATGACTTAAAATAATGCTAATGCAAATTTCAACACACTGGGAGCTGAAATAAGTTGACCCTCCACTTTTTATTTTTAATTTTAAATATTTTCTTCTATTGATTTACAGTTCTATACTCTCCTATTTAGCTGAATCTTTTGATTTTAAATTTTGCTTTACTGAAAATAGGCCATTAGTTTTATTACTAGTAACTTTACTTTTGTGTTTGATTTCTTTAGTTTAATTGAGGCCTTCTAAGTTTAAGCCTTGTCAACACTAATAGACAAGGTCTTAAGCTATTTCTAAATAAGAACTTCCCTAATTCTTTTGTGACCCATGGATTTTTTTTTTTTATTTTTGATCCTGCTTTTCAGCAGTTCATGGATTAGCCAAGTAAGACTTCCATTTATCTGCAAACTGTCAGCATAGTAGATGAGCTTTGCCATCTGCTTAGCTGACAAAGGTTTTTGGTCGAACATATTGAAAGGGCACCTCTCACTTTAGTGACACCACCTGCCAGTACAAAGAAAAGAAAACTGTGTACACCTGTCTGATATCCACATCCCTGATAGGATGGAATCAAAACCAGGTGCCATTCAAACCTGCACGGTGTGTGTTGTTACAAAGATGTAGCAACTAAAGGTCCATTCCCTCGCTGAATCATATTTTGCAGAATGATGGATGGGGTGGGAGGCGACATCAGATTCAAAGTAATTTTATCTTCCTGTTTTTGTTTATGTAGATAAAATCTGCACAACGAAAATGACAAGATCAGGCAAAAATACCTCTTTGCTTCCAGTGACACTGCCCTCTTCTAAACCCATCTTGACTTCCTTTATTCTACTTACAGCTTTGAACGTTGCTACATAATTTCTAGGCAACTGCTTTAACCTGTCATGTCATCTATGACCTCCTCCTGCAGCATCTAACTCTGTAGGTGATTGATAAACATAACCACTTTCACTATTTTGCATCCATTCACCAAATATTTATGTTTAGCTATATAAACATAAATCTATTCATAGAACTGAAGAAGGAAAATACTAAGGGGTACACATCCAGATAAGAGAATGTATGATTTGACGACAACCAAGACCAGATAGAAGACACTGAATATGTTTGTGTGCGTGTGTGTGTGTGTGTGCTGGGGGGACCTCCTTCTGTATAGATAAATCTGAAATAGAAAATTTGCTTTAAGGCTTGGTGTGGTGAGCTGTAATCCCAGCACTTTGGGAAGCCAAGGAGGGCAGATTGCTTGAGCCCAGGTGTTTGAGATCAGCCTGGGCAACATGTCGAAACCCCATCTCTGCAAAATAATACAAAAATTAGCTGAGTGTGGTGTCATGTGGCTGTAGTCCTAGCTACTTGGGAGGCTGAGGTGGGAGGATCACTGGAGCCGAGAGGTAGAGAAAAAAAAGAAAGAAAATTTGATTTAAAAATTGCTTTATTTCAAATACAAGTATAAAAATGTTTATATAATCACATACCATACATATATTGTAAGACTTTATTTCTTAGAAAAGGATGTTTTGATTACTTACCAAGTACTGAAACTACATAAATGAGTGTACTTACATCACAGTTGTAAAAGGACTTACTATAGATTTATACTCTTTTCTTACATTGAATTGGGGAAATAAAAGACAGCCTATTTCACATCACTGCACTAAATTAATTTAAACTCTTCTGCAATCTAAGGCACAATTACTCTGGATTTAGATGCTAGAAGAGAAAGTTAATGTTATTTCCAGATTGTTTTATTATTTTTAGATTATCTTTTAGATTGTCATTTAAATTTCATTGCTACAGCATCTGGTTGAAAATCCTATTACTGGTTCAGGACTAACTGTACTGAGGAAGTCTCTAATCCTTCTTGCCCAATCTATGGCCTTTGGGTATCAACTTTCTTTATTCCCTCCTTCACCAGAACCATAGTATATAGTCCTATGTGTCTCTTCATTTTTTGTCCTTATGATATGTTGCTCATACTTTCTATATATAAATACACATGCACACACACATACACACTTTTCTGCCTTTCTTGCAAATAAGACAGAGATTCAGTCTTTGCAAGGTGAGAGTTTAGTGGTTTTCATACCTGTCCCCACTGCTTACTACAGTGCCTGACGTATAAAGGTATTGATATTTGGAAGCTGAATAAAACCTTTAAATCAGTCATTACCCTATGATACGGTTTGGCTGTGTCTCCACCGAAATCTCATCTCGAATGTTAATCCCCACGTGTCAGGGGAGGGACTTGGTAGGAGATGATTCGATCCTGGGGGTGATTTCCCCCATGTTGTTCTCATAAGAGTGAGTTGAATCCTCAAGAGAGCTGATGGTGGTTTTAAAGTCCTTTGCTTGCTCTCCCTATCACTCCCGCTGCCGTGTGAAGAAGGTGCTGGCTCCCCCTTGGACTTCTGCCGTGGCTGTAAGTTTCCTGAGCCCTCCCCAGCCATGTGGAACTGAGAGTCAATAACACCTCCTTTCTTCATAAATTACCCCATCTCAGATAGTGTCTTTATAGCAGTGTGAAAACAGACTAATATATCCTATAATACTTATTTTTTGTTTTTATAACTTCAACTTTAATTCTGAATTCAGTGGGTACATGTGCAGGTTTATTACCTGAGTATATTATGTGACGCTGGGGCCCAAACAGACTATTTAGATCTAGCCATTCTACAGAAAAAATTCAATATGCTAAATCAGAACAAAGTGGATTTGATTTGGAAGCTTGCACTTTGCAGAATATGAAGTTGGAAATACCACAATGTGAAAAAGACCTCAAGAGATAAAATTGACATGCCGATGAATTAGATTTCATCATTGGTATCACCTGAGACAAAAAATATGGTAGATAATATTTAGCATGCTGAAAAATAGAGGTGGAAATCAATGTATTTACCCTCAAAAGAATGCAGATGGTAATAAGAGTTTCCACTTGTTAAATGTCTCTTACGAAGCAAGCATAGAGCTTGGTGTGTTTTACGTGTCTTATCGTTAGTCTTCACTGAAACCATGCCAGGTGGTTTCACTTCCATTTTCCAGGTGAACAAAGGGGGAGGTTCAAACTGATTATTAATCTTAAGCAGCAAAATTAGAATTTGAAAGAAAGACTCATCTTCTCTGATCCTAAGACTGTCTACCTAAACCTCTCATTCATAACTAAATCTTTCAAGTATAAAGTGATTTGGAAGAAGAAAATAGACGTCATGAATATTTTGAGTCCTATTTTTGTTACAGAACACATTGTTCCTACCATAATGGTAATATTATCCTCCTATTTAATTTAAGGCTTAAACAAAAGATAAGTAGGAAATAATACTAACCCATATTTTTATAGTTTGTAATATTTTTGTAGCTTACAATATTTTATAGTTTAAATGTCATTACATATTGTACTCTAGTTAAATTTATTTGGGCTTTTGTTTGGGTTTAAGATTACCAGGATAATGCTGCTTAAATTAAAATTCAGAAAATTATAAAACATTTTCTGGAAAGGGATTTGAGACCTCACCAAATTAGTTTGGTTTTTCTTTCTAAGCCTATTTTCTATCCAGAATAATTTTATATGTTTTTATATAAATTTACATACACATTTGATATTATATAATAGTATATATGTAATTATATAATTATGTATTTTACATGCGTAGGTAAAATGTTTTCATAATGTCTCAATTATCGAATAATCATTTTATATAATTAATCTTCTTTACAAATGGGTTATGAGAAATAAGGCCAAAAGTTTTCATGAACGGTTCCTTGACTATAACGTGGGTGCCTAGCTCCTAAGGGACAGTCTCACATATTCTCTGGTAATATGGAAAAGATAAACCACTCCTCCTATACCTAATGACCCTGAAATGTAGGGGGGGGATAGACACATAAGTATATTTGGAACAGTAAAGCTTATCACCAAAATTTAGACTGAACAATTAAGTAACAGAATTTTACTGCATAAAGCATTATATTGGGAAAAAAGGAAGGTAGAAGACAATATTAAATATGAATCCTTAGTTCATGGACGTGTAGTCAGGTAAATAAGATATAGTTCAGACGATAACAGAGTAAAACAAATTCAAAAGTGAGTTGTATAGACAAAAGAGCTGGATTCAGAGAAATGAGAAATTATTGGAGGTGAAATGAATAACATAGAAAATGCTTTATTTATGAAAGAGAAATATTTTGGATGAGGTATAAATGGACGGTACAGTCTTTTGGACTAATGACAAGAGAGTATCCCAGATCTAAAAATAAGTGTAGATGTGAAAATGCAAGGAATGTGATAAGAATGGTGAATAGCCCATTTGGGTTGTACCTGGGAATGGGGAAAGTTGAGTAACTGAAGAGATGTTTAAGAGGCAGCTTACGCCAGTTTCTGAGCTATGTGTCTATCTTCATTGACCATAAAAAAGTGCTTTTGGTAATCTAGAATATATCTTGGTTTTGAGTATCAGGAGATAAAATAAAAGTAGAAGAAGGACTTTAGGAAAAAAATGTTCTAAAAAGGCAGAGTGGGCACTTTTCTCTAATTCTGAAAATGTGAAAACTTCTCCCATAAATTACAGCAAGCAACTTCAGATTTTAAAAATTTGTACAATAGCTCCAAAAAGAGTTCCCTATTCAAGGCTCTGTAATTGAATAACTTAAAATAAGCAATTCTAAAGTCATGAAAATGTAATTTTGTATTTAATAAAGTAAACATTTTCATATCCCATTAAAACATTTTCATTTATTTCATAAATGCTGTTGGTGGTCCTTTTTTAAACCACATTCTGGGATTTTATTTTTATGTACTTATTTTTGTTATTATGCTTTAAGTTCTGGGATGCATGTGCAGAACGTGCAGCTTTGTTACATAGGTATACACGTGCCATGTTAATTTGCTGCACCCACATGGTCCTTTTCTTTACATAAATAAATTATGCATGACTTTAGTGCATAAAAGCATTTTTCTTCCTATGGTGTGAATATATTAAGGATCCAGGGTCATTTCAAAATACAATTTGTGTGTGTGTGTGAAAAAAGGAAATGTTTTCAAATATTAAAAAGAATGAAACCAACAAAAACCCATTTATTTTGATATTAATCAAATACCTTTTCTCCCCATAGCCAAAGGTAATTTTTAAAGAAACTCATGGAATTATAACATATGGGCCGAAAATGTTGAATTTTACAAATTTTAAAAAGCAGTGCATAATATTAAACCCAAAGTAAATGTAACTATACAGAAAGGATTGGATAACAGGTACATCTATCAAACAAGAGGCTCTGCATTTATCCAAGGCCTAGTATTGCTTTATGAGTATTGTGAAGAGAGAATATGCATTAATAGCATAAAAGTTCTATTGTATACATTTATTTATTGTCAAATGAGTTTTTGTTACATTACTGAAATGAATATTATGTTTTTACATTGTAATGACATATGTTAGAATGTGGAACTTCCTCTTTCCTTGCTTCTTATACATAAATAACCTACTTTCCTAATATTACTTCACTGGATCACCTGCATAACATCCACAGTAATTTATTAGGCAGAACAAAATACTTTAGGTGAAGTAAATAATATTTTATTAAAAATTAATATTGAAAAACAAGTATAAGGATAGGAGAAATGAAACATGAAAATTCAATAACAAGGAGCTTAAGGAAGATGAGGATATTTAAAGTAAGTTTTGGCAAGCATTGCAATATTTAGCTGAACATTTTCATTTGTAATTAGATTATGAAATAAAGCCAGCTGGCTTTGTAAAGTTTTAAATACTGTGTGAACACAGAAGCATATGGTCTTTTGATGGTGTCAGCTGATTTCAATCTAGGTAGGATACTTACATGTTCCCAACAGTTACAGATTTCTGAAGAGATTTTCCATTAGCTAGAAATAATTATCAGTATAAATTAATATTTGACCTATGCTAATTACCTAGCTACTTTTGTATATGTTCCAAATATAACAAAAATGCCCATCATTTACTTTTGTCACTCATTTAATGAGTTAATAGATGCCATTTAAGTTTTTTGGATATTTAAGAATAATTAAGTATAATTCAGAGATTCGAACTTGCCTAGATACTCTCTCTGGTTTTGGAGGGAATGTTAAAACAAAAATCCAGCTTCATATTTAATAAAGGTTGCTGTTGCTGGAATCTATCATATATTACTGATTTTTTGCTCAAACTTTATAAATTCCTAAGCTTTCATGAAACATGCATCTACTAATTCCTCTCAAACCTTTTCTTTCTCAAAATGAATAAATAGGCAAATAATTAAAATAGTATGGTTTAATAATAGTGGTTTTATCACGTTAGACTCCACAGTCTCCTAAAATGAAGAATCTTAGTATGTGATAGTTAATTTAAACATACTTTTAGTCTTTAAATACTGAACACTTTTCCATTTTCCCAATACGTTAATGAGAAAAAGGTAATTTTTAGAATGCATGGATTCAGTCAGACTACACGCCCTTCTTTTGCATATTAGTTTGTATTTGAAAAAATACAGGTCTGAAGTTTGCCATCCAATTTCAAGTAAGTGACACTGACTTTACAATACTCTTTACATTTGAAAACCACGGCTAATTCCACGCTTCCTTTATCTTTTCTGTTATATTCAATAAACATAATATAGGCCGGGCGCGGTGGCTCAAGCCTGTAATCCCAGCACTTTGGGAGGCCGAGACGGGTGGATCACGAGGTCAGGAGATCGAGACCATCCTGGC